>NC_091930.1:47440401-47782901 GCF_041260155.1 Ptychodera flava | reverse complement strand
TATGAGATAGATCTTTTACTCAGTGTTGGTAAATCTGTATTTTAGGCATTTTCTCAGTCTGTGACCTTAAATAACCTATATGAACCAAGAAAGTGTTTTAGACGGTATCATAGTCATAATGTAGTTGTATTTCCTATCAGTTTGTAATGAAATTTGATCCAGAAAACACATTTTAGGTTATTTTTGAGACAGCAGACCATTTTCAGCCAATATTTCTAGTATGAGCCACACTAAAACTGTTATTCTGTCATAGTAAACAAAAGACCTTTGTACTTGGTATCTGCTTTTATGCTGTGTACCTCTTCCAGACCATTCATGTTTATATTTGCTTTAGTGACAATTGTTGCTCTTTTTGTTCAAAGTGTGTTCTATTTTGATCTCCTGCCTTGGAGTATGCATCATTTGGAAAGGTATTGAGGGTCAGTAGCTGTACATAATTTGGCTATTTTTTAGTATTTTGTGTTCTGTGTGTTTCACTTGAAGTTCTTATTTTACTCAGAGTATGATGAAATGCACAATGTTGAGCTTGTTAGACTAACTTGGAGATGTGCAGTGAACACTGTCATCATTAAAAATAATTCATGTTTAAATCAATGCTTCAACTATAACAACTTTAACAGCACTGAATGAACTTGTAGATTGTTTATAAGGTATTTGATCGAAACTATCGTGTGTCTAATACTTCAATATCTTTGGATACCTTAGTGTTTATATTTCTTTGCTTTTCGCACACAATACCAATGCAAAAACTAAACGAATTCTGCTCACTCCCAAAGCAGTTGAGCAATCTATATTCGCATTCAAATCACTTTGCCCACTGAGGGACTGGACAGAAATTAAAGGGGCCAGGATTCGCAGGGGATGGATCAATGAGGATGGATCATCATGAACTTTCTCGCATGCCTGTGGGGAGGGAGGGTAACACTTTTTTGTGCAACTATCAGAAGGGCAGTGTTTGGCCACTTTGATCCAACTGATGGCTTCTTGGTTGAGAATTTAAGACAAAAAAGGATAATTGATAGGGCACATAACGGTATGTAGAAGAACTTTGATTCTAGAATTTCATCCAAAATATCATGGTATATAGATGGTCTAATAGGCAAACTATTAATAATATTCGTCCACGAACAAGCTTTATCTGTACATAATAATTGATTAATTTACATGTGATGTGCATGTGTGTACAAGGAATTTGATTTTGCAATGGCATTTTTATGTGAAAAACTATTTTTCCAAATACAAAGCTAGCATTATATTGTCATTTATAAATGTTAAACAATGCACTTTATAGAATGGGGTGTTTGAAAGGGCAAATGGAAGAACTAAGTCTGGTGGAAGGCTGCACAACTGTGGAGGACTCCATGTACCAGTTAATGGAGAGCAGAGAAGAGAGTGTGACATGTCATTATGAGACTGACTGCGCAGAATATTTGTTACTTTTATTGATATTTTACGCTATTGATGAATTTCATTCGTAGGGGAATGGAACATCCATTGGAAAATAGTTTTTGAAAGTACTTTTTAACACCTTGCGTTTTTTTAGAATTGCGTCAAGTCTCATTAATTGAAAATAAAGAGCATAACTTGAAAGGTAGATACTTCTTATGCGCCAAGACATTTTAACTACAGCTTGAAAATTAAACATACATGTAAACCAATCTGACTTTCTACCTCTGAAAACGCAAACAAACCATCCATTGTTAATAAAATCAATAAACGTTTCACATACTTTAATAAGCAACCATTGATTGTTTGTTTTGCCATTTATTTATTGTCGGAGATGTAGTCCATAACTGGTAACCTGAAGTGACCTGAGGTATGAAACCAACATTATAATCCAGCGAAGGTCACATTTCATGTCAGTCCACACAAATTAATTTCAGAGCGCCTGCGCCTCTTATATCATCCGTAGGGACATGTACACCAAACATAAATGCTGACCAGAACTTTTGACACGGAAGATTTTTGGCGGAAAACGGCACAAATTTGCCATAAAATTACAAATTGTGCATATTTTGACAAAAGTGGGGACAAATCTCCATTAGGTCTTCCGTGGACCTGTGTACAAATACAAAGCTATCTGCCGAGTGCTTTTTGAAGAAGCTCTTACTGACCTTTCGACGAAAATGACAGCCATTGCCTTAAAATTACAAACTCGCACATTTCACCACAGTTTGAACAAATATGCATTTGGTCATCACTGGGATCTGTTTATCTGACGACGGATCTGGACGGATACCCGTCCAAAAAGCTTCTGTAGATGATAGTATATAGAAGCTAAAACCGATCGAAGGAAACCTAGCAAAAATTGAAGAGAAAATAGGAAAATTTGTTTGCGTACTTGGTGACATTTAAACGACAGCTTGAAACTTTAACATATAACCCATTTGACTTCTACCTCTGGAAACGCAAACAAACCATTCATAGTAAATAAAATCAATAAATGTTTCACATACTTTGATATGCAAACACGGATTGTTTGTTTTGGCATTTGTTTATTGTCGAAGACGTAGTCAATAACTGGTGACCTGAAGTGACCTGAGGTATGAAACCAACATTCCAATCCAGCGAAGGTCACATCTCATGTCAACCCAGACAAATTAATTTGCAGAACCCCCTGCACCTCTGCCACGTCTTATGATGTGTATGAAATTCTGCCAAATCGGTCCGTTGCTGTTAAGTGGCTTGAAATTGATTCTTTCAAGTTGTATTGGTCGCCGTTATTATATCCCTCGGACATATGCATTGTGTCTCATGCATGCTTCAGCCCCAGAATAAGTTATGAGCTGTGTTAAGCGAGAGCTATAAATGAACAGCTAGTAATACTACGACCAGCAAGCGGATTTGAGAAGAAAATTTTTTAACTACAGTTGGCAAACCGTCCTAAAATAAAAAATTGTGTATTTATATCTTCCTCAAGTTATCTCAATGGAACTAACTGTATACCAAATATCAAAGCTGTCTGATAAGCGAATTAGGAGAAAAGTAATGACCAAAAATGACAAAGTAGTCTAAAAATATAAAGTCACAGATTTCAGCATAATTTGAAGAAATCTTATTTATGTCATCCTAGGGACATGTATAACCAAACATAAATGCTATTCAAACAGAGCTTTTGAAAGAGAAGATTTTTGACCAAAAACGGCAAAAAATTGCCTTAAAATTACAA
The DNA here is from genome assembly GCF_041260155.1 of Ptychodera flava. Lineage (NCBI taxonomy): Eukaryota > Metazoa > Hemichordata > Enteropneusta > Ptychoderidae > Ptychodera > Ptychodera flava. Next base: position 47,779,732 of record NC_091930.1, on the reverse strand, counting down.
ATTTTTGAAAGTTTTGAAAAAAAAGATCTTACTGACTTTTCGACGAAAAATGACAGCCATTGCCTTAAAAATGCAAACTCGCACATTTCACCACAGTTTGAACAAATATGCATTTGGTCATCACTGGGACCTGTTTATATGACGACGGATCCCGGACGGATACCCGTCCAAAAAGCTTCTGTAGATGATAGTATATAGAAGTTAAAAACCGATCGAAGGAAACCTAACAAAGATTGAAGAGAAAATAGTACCCTTGTTAATGTGCACGGAAATGCCAGGTCTTTCACAATAACAATTACTGCTGTCGGCTGTAGAACGATTTCAGTCAGCCAATCAAGCAATGTCTGACGTTGGATTAAAAACGTCCATTCTACCATAGCATACAGGGCTACTGAGGTCAGGCCTACCAATACTTGTCAATAGGCTATGGTATTTATGCCGTTATACAAATCTTCGCTTTAAAGACTTTATATTGGAGTACAAGAAGTGTTTGTGGCGTCGGAGGTTTTATGCTGACGGATTGGTACAGTAAATGTCAGCTGCAGAAAGAGTAACCATAAAATCCATCCACCCTGCTTGGCTGTTGTTTGTTTTCAAACACATTGAGTAATTTACAGCCAATGTTTTTACGGAGGGTGGTCTTTGACATCTAACAACAGATATTTGTCATTGAAAGCCGATGGCATACTCTATGCCAATGACATTGAACGATTTCTCGCATGTTCACTTGAATGTCTTGCGACGGCTACCGGATTTAAACACTGTTTTGGAGACTACAAACTTCATTTTTGTGTACGAAATACACACGCTTGACTTTACGACGGATGTAGGCGTAGGCATATAGCAAGGCATATTTGCCACGCAATATTTCGTACAGTCTCTTGAACAAAGAGAGGGTAACAGTGAATGTATTTTATTAAACATACACACGAGAGAATCGCATATTTAACTCAGACAAAGCAAATCAAAATAACATAATAAATGTAATAGATACTGTTAAAAACGCATTACGAAAATGCGTGCATCCTAGTAACGTGCACGTGTTTTATGATGCTTTATATCTTTCAGTTTCAACTATAGTTACAGACTAAATCACTATATATACGGACAATCCTACCGCATAGATGTTGTCAAGTGGCATAGTCCGTCATGCCATTGGGAGAGTTAAGTCGTGCCGTGGTTGTTCCACCAGCTGAGTGCTAAAATGTGCCTGCCAGGCAGCATACAAGGACAAAACTTTAAACTAATTTATGAAATTTAATTATCTCATTCGAAACTAGAGTATATGCAGAAAAAATACAATTTTGTCTTGAATTATATTTTCTTATTCTTAAAAGACAGGTTGAAATACTGACTTTCAAAAGAAGTGACTATAAAAATCAGGATAAGCAAAATTGAAATGACTTTTGTTCAATTGCAAAACAGAATTGTCGTAGATTTTAATGACGATGTAATGTTTAAAAGCACTTTGCAACAACTTGTAGTTTTTGTTAAACCTGTTTGTAAACCTCTTTTGTGAACTAGAGATAAGACTTAACGGCGTACCTTAATCGATTGATATTTATTTTCCAACAAATATAGACTGAAGCGTTACCAATATGAGTATATCACCGAACTAAATCTTTACCTCTCAAGAACGCACACAGCCGTCATGGTATAGTGTAATAAAAGTTCTAACATGTTTTGATTAGCAAATATTGACTACTGGTTTCGGTAATCAATAAGCCCGGGACTTAGCTAATATCAGGTGACTCTGAAGTGACCCTACATTCCAGTTCGGCGAAGGTGACATGTCATCAACGTGTCTGTGCCTTTAACCATGTTGTGACTTGTCTGAAGTTATGCCAAATCGGTGTGTTGCTAAGCATTTATTTAGCTTGGTTACCAAGGATGAAAGCATGGTTTCTCATAAAGTGTCCACGATTAAAGCTATTTGAACAACGTTACACAAAACCAAAATCCATCCACCTCGGACTGTAATTCAACAGTGCATTTAGTCAACCGTTCTTTTGAAAAGTGACCGAACAATTTCTGGAAAAGTAATCACTGAAATATGACTTGATAACCGAGTATCAATGTTTTCATATTTAGAGTCATTACACTTGCCTGAATTTATTCTATTCCTACTTGGAATTAAAAGGGACCTTTGACATCGGACATGTACACTTGTGTAATTGATTCTATAAATGCTATAAGGTATAGCTTCCAGGCGGGCATTTCCATGCTTTTTTTACCATGTCTGTAGTTATAACTCTAACTCTAGCAGTTTAAGTGAACGACAATTTAACATTATCAATGACATTTACAAAATTAAAGCTGCAAGCAGCGTTGGCGGGGCCCAAGCGATTAACATGGTTTCCAGTTCGTGCAGTGATTTTATTATTTGCAAAATTTCAGCTTGAAAACAGTCAAGTCCTTGTAAAGAAGAATTTTGAACATCATCTCATATTTACTGTCTGTTTCAATCGTAATCGTATGTTTTATGCAAAATACAATATGGCGGCAAAACCACGTGACCGATCAAATTGCCTTTCACAAACTTGAAAGAGCTCTCACTAAGAATGACAAAAGTGGAATTTCATTGCCATCAGTGTTGTGGTTCTGGAGAATAAGATTTGTGGAGTCTGAAACTGAGCACGGTGAGCTACCGAAAATGTCTTTCAAAAGTACAAGACATATATGAATTAGATGCTACTCAATATTGACAATACTGGAAGGCTGAAATATTCCATCAAATTAATGTATTCATCTCTGAAATTTTGAGTGTAATAATTGCAAATTTGGTTGTAATTCATATATTTTTTCATTTCATCTTTACTGTTCAAAGTTTTACTTTTGTATAATTTTATGACAAGAATGTGAAAATTTAGAAAATCAAGCATGGTGACCCCATCTTTTGTTTGTAATATTTGATTATTCTCATATGCCAGAATTCAAAAATTTTTCCATGTGTTCTTCCTTGTATTGCTTTCTGGCCTGATCTTGTTTAGGTATAATGTTTCACTGTCATGAGCGTCATTTGACACACACTATTCCTCAACTACCACGACATCAGAGTCAGAGCTCTCTCTGTCACTGCTCACGTATGCAGTAACAGTGACACTACTGTACCAGTAACAGGGCAGTATCTGGTAGTGACAGTTGCCCATAGGCAGTAGCGGTATTATCTTTGATAATTTTGACAATATTTATGTTCAGTTTATACAACTGCGTTCGTGTTCTACTCTCTACAGTATGTTGAACTGTCCAGTATTCAGCTTGCTAGCACAGCCAGTGTATCATGCATCAATGCTGACAACTGACTGTCAGTCTGGACTCTAATTAAACTATCACCTAATACATATTTATATATACTGGCTTTGTCGAGAAACTGAACATTGTGTGTTTGAGCATGCTGTAGGGAGACAGCAAGAAACTGTAGTTGATACATTGGATAGAAATATTGCAAAAATCATCAACGGTTGGAGCTTGTGCCCTGTTACTAGGCTCAAGTCTGATTTTTTTTACGACAAATCACAAATGTTTAAATTTTTTTCGAGATAAAAGTCATGGAATGTGACAAAATGGTTGTAGATTCTGTTAAATTATTACTAACATTACAACATTTGAATGGCATAAAAATGGTATTCATTGTTCATTAAATTACCTACAAAAACTTGGAATCGGAAAATGTAAAACATAAAAGGAAACCAAAACATTTTCAAGTGCCCCCTACAGGTGGGGCAATATTTCAAGTTCCCTCTCTACTACCCTCAAATTTTCGAATCACCGTTCCTGAATTTCTCCAGCCCCCCCTGACCGGTTTTTTTTGTGAACGCAGCCTTGAACCTGCAATCGCTATCAGTGCTGTACTGTACATGTCGCGCTTTAACAGCACGAAACCTGCTTCAGCACACCAGTTTTTCAAACGAATTAGATATCCATTTTCATACCAGTTCAAAAGTAAAATACTCATAGACTTGAGATATTTGTGCATGTTAGACTTTCGATACATTTGCTTTACGCTTGAATTTAGCATGGAGCTTTGGTAGCTCCATGATTTTTGGCAAGCGATGCTCGGACAGCGCGCACAACGTATCGATGACACTTGGGTCAGGGGTCATCAGAAAATAAAAAATAGCGTCAAGGACACTGAAGCTCCTCAAGTTTGAGGTCACTTGAAGTACTTGGTTGCTGGTAAGCAGTAATTAACTTGGAGGCATGGGATGGGGACACAAGTAAGTTGCAAATATTAATACCAATGTAGGGCTTCATGTCGGTTTCAATAGAATATCTGTCACACAGTTTTTGAAAACAAGTGATTTAAATTCCCAACTGGTGTGTGGAGGTACTGTGGTTACGTACATTGTGTATCATAATTAAGTATGGATGTTGGTGTGTATGTGTGTCCAAGTTATCCTACATCTTAGTGATATCTTGTCACATCAATAAATTATATAATAAATTTTGAGAATTGGCAGTGTGAACATATAGGTTAATGAAAGATGAACACCATCTATGATTGAAACATAATGAAGGCTTTTATTACAAAGAAAAAGAAATAACAACAGTGGTAATGTGCTCATGTTGCCAGTGATCAAAAATGAGAAGTCTTTGCCATGGTTCAACACTGTTACACATATTTAGCCCATACAGAGAAGTTGTCACTGTTCAGCAGAAAAAAATCACAAAAATCAAAGTTGGCAATGAGCAAAAGTAAAAAATCACATAAAAGTTGACACTATTCAACAGAAAGGAAAATCACAAAATGAAAACTTGTTAATGATCAAAATTACTAAAAATACCGTCAATGACGCTGTACCTTCTCTAATGTGTGGCCAGGTCAGGTAATTGGTTGTTGGCATGGAGTTGTTGGTAAATAGTTGATGATGTAGGGGCATGAGGTGGGATATGGACCCAAAGAACCCAAAAGATGATTAAATACATCAATCAAAAACATAGGGCCAAAGTCCCTGAAGCTACTATAGACATGGATACAAAATTAAGTATTTCCTAACTGTATGAAATTATCTCACTAAGGTCATCCTAGGGACATGTACATGTAAACCAAATATTAAAGCTGTCTGACCAGCGGTTTTGAAAAAACAAGCGACTCAACAGTTGACAGAGCTCTGCTGTGTTATGTAGTATAGAATAACCTTTTGTGACACATGTATTGATGAAGAAGGTGGATATCTTTGATAGCTCATTTCAGGATGGCCTGACCAAAAATGGAAAAAAATTCCGTAAAAATACAGATTTGCATATTTCATCAGATTATATTAGTCGATAATAGCAAATAAACGAGAGTTAATTACATTCTAATTAAAGTAAACAAGACTTGCTTAAATCAAGATTTACGTCATAAAAAAACAGCATACATCTGTCAGGTTATAAAGAATCTTGAGCTGGTTATCTTTTAATATCAGTACTTTCATCCTATTAACTAAGCACATTTTAACTTTCAAATTAACATTGTAAGTTCTGTTGAATAAGTTGAGACTGTAGGTACTCAGAGAAAGCACACTGAAAAGACAAATGTTTGAAACTTAAGAAGTTCAAGGTCATCAAAAGCATTATAAGGAATCATGTTACAATTTCATTGCACTGTGTACACAGATTGCATAATTGCTATAAATAGCACATAAGGAATCTTACAGCAGAGCTTTACCATAAAAACCCTATCACTTTGACCACTCTTATAATTGACCACTCTATTTAATATTTGGGTACATGCTAGTGTAATATCACTGTTGCAAAATATTATAGAAGTCAATACTCAAAGTACACTGCTCTTCATCCACTCTGTTCCTCACCTGAAGAAAGATAAAAAGAATATTGTCAAACACAGTAGCATGTACTCCCCCAGGCTATTTACTTGGTTGCAGAAATAACGTGACCTGCTCAGTGTGCTCTGGGTACCCTATTTATTTAAAATTTTCAGGTCAGCAAAGTGACCTGCTCGGTGTGCTCTGGGCGCGGCCATGTTTGTTTACAATTTCCAGGTCAGCATGCAAGATATAGCCTCGACTTATAGAGAATACACTTTCATCTACTTCCCACTCTGCCTATTGAATTCGGTAGCAGATATACAATGACCCGACCGGTGTTCCTTCTGGGCGCTGCCATGTTTGTTTACAATTTCAAGATCAACAATAAGGCTTCTAGTCTAGTCACATAAACCTATGACCGTTTCGACACCATAACCCTCGGTCACCACAAAATGCTAGCTTCGACGTATACACGCTGGCATCTACTCCCTCGCTACTTACTTTGAGAGCACAAATACAATAGCCTATTTTCAGCTCCATGAATAATGCCAGTCACTTCCGATTAGCAATGAAAACGATACTGTCCAAAGAGCAGATAGTCTATGTAGCCGACACGAACATGGGGTTACACGAAAAATATGTAAATGAGAAGACAATAATAGATGACACGGGCCTCTGCCCTCTTGGCAACTTACCTAACAACTGGAAAGTTGCGGGGACCTCTGCCAACTTGCCAACTTACTTACTTGCCAACTTTCATGGGTGGACGTTGGCGGGGGCCTGTGCCAACTTGCCAACTTACTTGCCAACTTTCATACAGGGAAGTTGGCGGGGGCCTCTGCCAACTTGCCAACTTACTTACTTGCCAACTTCCATGGGTGGAAGTTGGCGGGGGCCTGTGCCAACTTGCCAACTTACTTGCTAACTTACTTGCCAACTTTCATGGGTGGAAGTTGGCAGGGCCTGTGCCAACTTGCCAACTTACTTACTTGCCAACTCTCATGGGTGGAAGTTGGCGGAGGCCTCTGCCAACTTGCCAACTTACTTGCCAACTTTCATGGGTGGAAGTTGGCGGGGGCCTCTGCCAACTTGCCAACTTACTTGCCAACTTTCATACAGGGACGTTGGCGGGGGCCTCTGCCAACTTGCCAACTTACTTACTTGCCAACTTAAATGGATGGAAGTTGGCGGGGCCTCTGCCAACTTGCCAACTTACTTACTTGCCAACTTTCATGGGTGGAAGTTGGCAGAGGCCTGTGCCAACTTGCCAACTTACTTGCCAACTTTCATACCGGGAAGTTGGCGGGGGTGTCTGCCAACTTGCCAACTTACTTACTTGCCAACTTTCATGGGTGGAAGTTGGCGGAGGCCTGTGCCAACTTGCCAACTTACTTGCCAACTTTCATACTCGGAAGTTGGCGGGGGCGTCTGCCAACTTGCCAACTTACTTACTTGCCAACTTTCATGGGTGGAAGTTGGCGGAGGCCTGTGCCAACTTGCCAACTTACTTGCCAACTTTCATACTCGGAAGTTGGCGGGGGCCTCTGCCAACTTGCCAACTTACTTACTTGCCAACTTTCATGGGTGGAAGTTGGCGGGGGCCTCTGCCAACTTGCCAACTTACTTGACAACTTTCATGGGTGGAAGTTGGCGGGGGCCTCTGCCAACTTGCCAACTTACTTTCTTGCCAACTTTCATGGGTGGAAGTTGGCAGGGGCATCTGCCAACTTGCTAACTTATTGCCAACTTTCAGGGTGGAAGTTGGCAGAGGCCTGTGCCAACTTGCCAACTTACTTGCCAACTTTCATACCGGGAAGTTGGCAGGGGTGTCTGCCAACTTGCCAACTTACTTACTTGCCAACTTTCATGGGTGGAAGTTGGCGGAGGCCTGTGCTAACTTGCCAACTTACTTGCCAACTTTCATACTGGGAAGTTGGCGGGGGCCTCTGCCAACTCGCCAACTTACTTACTTGCCAACTTTCATGGGTGGAAGTTGGCAGGGGCATCTGCCAACTTGCTAACTTACTTGCCAACTTTCATACTGGGAAGTTGGCGGGGGCCTCTGCCAACTTGCCAACTCACTTACTTGCCAACCTTCATGTGTGGAAGTTGGCAGGGCATCTGCCAACTTGCTAACTTACTTGCCAACTTTCATGGGTGGAAGTTGGCAGGGGCCTGCGCCAACTTGCAAACTTACTTACTTGCCAACTTTCATGGGTGGAAGTTGGCGGAGGCCTCTGCCAACTTGCCAACTTACTTGCCAACTTTCATACAGGGAAGTTGGCGGGGGCCTCTGCCAACTTGCCAACTTACTTACTTGCCAACTTTCATGGGTGGAAGTTGGCGGGGGCCTCTGCCAACTTGCCAACTTACTTGACAACTTTCATGGGTGGAAGTTGGCGGAGGCCTCTGCCAACTTGCCAACTTACTTTCTTGCCAACTTTCATGGGTGGAAGTTGGCAGGGGCATCTGCCAACTAGCTAACTTATTGCCAACTTTCATGGGTGGAAGTTGGCAGAGGCCTGTGCCAACTTGCCAACTTACTTGCCAACTTTCATACCGGGAAGTTGGCGGGGTGTCTGCCAACTTGCCAACTTACTTACTTGCCAACTTTCATGGGTGGAGTTGGCGGAGGCCTGTGCTAACTTTCCAACTTACTTGCCAACTTTCATACTCGGAAGTTGGCGGGGGCCTCTGCCAACTCGCAAACTTACTTACTTGCCAACTTTCATGGGTGGAAGTTGGCAGGGGCATCTGCCAACTTGCTAACTTACTTGCCAACTTTCATACTGGGAAGTTGGCGGGGGCCTCTGCCAACTTGCCAACTTACTTACTTGCCAACCTTCATGTGTGGACGTTGGCAGGGGCATCTGCCAACTTGCTAACTTACTTGCCAACTTTCATGGGTGGAAGTTGGCAGGGGCCTGCGCCAACTTGCCAACTTACTTACTTGCCAACTTTCATGGGTGGAAGTTGGCGGAGGCCTCTGCCAACTTGCCAACTTACTTGCCAACTTTCATACAGGGAAGTTGGCGGGGGCCTCTGCCAACTTGCCAACTTACTTACTTGCCAACTTTCACGGGTGGAAGTTGGTGGGGGCCTCTGCCAACTTGACAACTTACTTACTTGCCAACTTTCATGGGTGGAAGTTGGCAGGGGCCTCTGCCAACTTGCTAACTTACTTGCCAACTTTCATGGGTGGAAGTTGGCAGAGGCCTTTGCCAACTTGCCAACTTACTTGCCAACTTTCATACAGGGAAGTTGGCGGGGGCCTCTGCCAACTTGCCAACTTACTTACTTGCCAACTTTCATGGGTGGAAGTTGGCAGGGGCCTGCACCAACTTACCAACTTACTTACTTGCCAACTTTCATGGGTGGAAGTTGGCAGAGGCGTGTGCCAACTTGCCAACTTACTTGACAACTTTCATCACCGGAAGTTGGCAGGGGTGTCTGCCAACTTGCCAACTTACTTACTTGCCAACTTTCATGGGTGGAAGTTGGCAGAGGCCTGTGCCAACTTGCCAACTTACTTGCCAACTTTCATACTCGAAGTTGCGGGGCCTCTGCCAACTTGCCAACTTACTTACTTGCCAACTTTCATGGGTGGAAGTTGGCGGGGCCTCTGCCAACTTGCCAACTTACTTGACAACTTTCATGGGTGGAAGTTGGCGGGGGCCTCTGCCAACTTGCCAACTTACTTGACAACTTTCATGGATGGAAGTTGGCAGAGGCCTGTGCCAACTTGCCAACTTACTTACTTGCCAACTTTCATGGGTGGAAGTTGGCGGGGGCCTCTTCCAACTTGCCAACTTACTTGACAACTTTCATGGGTGGAAGTTGGCGGAGGCCTCTGCCAACTTGCCAACTTACTTTCTTGCCAACTTTCATGGGTGGAAGTTGGCAGGGGCATCTGCCAACTTGCTAACTTACTTGCCAACTTTCATGGGTGGAAGTTGGCAGAGGCCTGTGCCAACTTGCCAACTTACTTGCCAACTTTCATACCGGGAAGTTGGCGGGGGTGTCTGCCAACTTGCCAACTTACTTACTTGCCAACTTTCATGGGTGGAAGTTGGCGGAGGCCTGTGCCAACTTGCCAACTTACTTGCCAACTTTCATACTGGGAAGTTGGCAGGGGCCTCTGCCAACTCGCAAACTTACTTACTTGCCAACTTTCATGGGTTGAAGTTGGCAGGGGCATCTGCCAACTTGCTAACTTACTTGCCAACTTTCATACTGGGAAGTTGGCGGGGGCCTCTGCCAACGTGCCAACTCACTTACTTGCCAACCTTCATGTGTGGAAGTTGTCAGGGGCATCTGCCAACTTGCTAACTTACTTGCCAACTTTCATGGGTGGAAGTTGGCAGGGGCCTGCGCCAACTTTCAAACTTACTTACTTGCCAACTTTCATGGATGGAAGTTGGCAGAGGCCTCTGCCAACTTGCCAACTTACTTGCCAACTTTCATACAGGGAAGTTGGCGGGGGCCTCTGCCAACTTGCCAACTTACTTACTTGCCAACTTAAATGGATGGAAGTTGGCGGGGGCCTCTGCCAACTTGCCAACTTACTTTCTTGCCAACTTTCATGGGTGGAAGTTGGCAGGGGCATCTGCCAACTTGCTAACTTACTTGCCAACTTTCATGGGTGGAAGTTGGCAGAGGCCTGTGCCAACTTGCCAACTTACTTGCCAACTTTCATACCGGGAAGTTGGCGGGGGTGTCTGCCAACTTGCCAACTTACTTACTTGCCAACTTTCATGGGTGGAAATTGGCAGGGGCCTGCACCAACTTACCAACTTACTTACTTGCCAACTTTCATGGGTGGAAGTTGGCAGAGGCCTGTGCCAACTTGCCAACTTACTTGCCAACTTTCATACCGGGAAGTTGGCAGGGGTGTCTGCCAACTTGCCAACTTACTTACTTGCCAACTTTCATGGGTGGAAGTTGGCGGAGGCCTCTGCCAACTTGCCAACTTACTTGCCAACTTTCATACTTGGAAGTTGGCGGGGGCCTCTGCCAACTTGCCAACTTACTTACTTGCCAACTTTCATGGGTGGAAGTTGGCGGGGGCCTCTGCCAACTTGCCAACTTACTTGACAACTTTCATGGGTGGAAGTTGGTGGGGGCCTCTGCCAACTTGCCAACTTACTTGACAACTTTCATGGGTGGAAGTTGGCAGAGGCCTGTGCCAACTTGCCAACTTACTTGCCAACTTTCATACTGGGAAGTTGGCGGGGGCCTCTGCCAACTCGCCAACTTACTTACTTGCCAACTTTCATGGGTGGAAGTTGGCAGGGGCATCTGCCAACTTGCTAACTTACTTGCCAACTTTCATACTGGGAAGTTGGCGGGGGCCTCTGCCAACTTGCCAACTTACTTACTTGCCAACCTTCATGGGTGGAAGTTGGCAGGGGCCTGCGCCAACTTGCCAACTTACTTACTTGCCAACTTAAATGGATGGAAGTTGGCAGGGGTGTCTGCCAACTTGCCAACTTACTTACTTGCCAACTTTCATGGGTGGAAGTTGGCAGAGGCCTGTGCCAACTTGCCAACTTACTTGCCAACTTCATACTCGGAAGTTGGCGGGGGCCTCTGCCAACTTGCCAACTTACTTACTTGCCAATTTCATGGGTGGAAGTTGGCGGGGGCCTCTGCCAACTTGCCAACTTACTTGACAACTTTCATGGGTGGAAGTTGGAGGGGGCCTCTGCCAACTTGCCAACTTACTTTCTTGCCAACTTTCATGGGTGGAAGTTGGCGGGGGCCTCTGCCAACTTGCCAACTTACTTGACAACTTTCATGGGTGGAAGTTGGCGGGGGCCTCTGCCAACTTGCCAACTTACTTTCTTGCGAACTTTCATGGGTGGAAGTTGGCGGAGGCCTGTGCCAACTTGCCAACTTACTTGCCAACTTTCATAATGGGAAGTTGGCGGGGGCCTCTGCCAACTTGCCAACTTACTTACTTGCCAACTTTCATGGGTGGAAGTTGGCAGGGGCATCTGCCAACTTGCTAACTTACTTGCCAACTTTCATGGGTGGAAGTTGGCAGGGGCCTGCGCCAACTTGCCAACTTACTTGCCAACTTTCATACAGGGAAGTTGGCGGGGGCCTCTGCCAACTTGCCAACTTACTTACTTGCCAACTTAAATGGATGGAAGTTGGCGGGGGCCTCTGCCAACTTGCCAACTTACTTACTTGCCAACTTTCATGGGTGGAAGTTGGCAGAGGCCTGTGCCAACTTGCCAACTTATTTGCCAACTTTCATACCGGGAAGTTGGCGGGAGCGTGTGCCAACTTGCCAACTTACTTACTTGCCACCTTTCATGGGTGGAAGCTGGCGGAGGCCTGTGCCAACTTGCCAACTTACTTGCCAACTTTCATACTCGGAAGTTGGCGGGGGCCTCTGCCAACTTGCCAACTTACTTACTTGCCAACTTTCATGGGTGGAAGTTGGCGGGGGCCTCTGCCAACTTGCCAACTTACTTGACAACTTTCATGGGTGGAAGTTGGCGGGGGCCTCTGCCAACTTGCCAACTTACTTTCTTGCCAACTTTCATGGGTGGAAGTTGGCGGGGGCCTCTGCCAACTTGCCAACTTACTTGACAACTTTCATGGGTGGAAGTTGGCGGGGGCCTCTGCCAACTTGCCAACTTACTTTCTTGCGAACTTTCATGGGTGGAAGTTGGCGGAGGCCTGTGCCAACTTGCCAACTTATTTGCCAACTTTCATACTGGGAAGTTGGCGGGGGCCTCTGCCAACTTGCTAACTTACTTACTTGCCAACTTTCATGGGTGGAAGTTGGCAGGGGCATCTGCCAACTTGCTAACTTACTTGCCAACTTTCATGGGTGGAAGTTGGCAGGGGCCTGCGCCAACTTGCCAACTTACTTACTTGCCAACTTTCATGGGTGGAAGTTGGCGGAGGCCTCTGCCAACTTGCCAACTTACTTGCCAACTTTCATACAGGGAAGTTGGCGGGGGCCTCTGCCAACTTGCCAACTTACTTACTTGCCAACTTAAATGGATGGAAGTTGGCAGGGGCCTCTGCCAACTTGCCAACTTACTTACTTGCCAACTTTCATGGGTGGAAGTTGGCAGAGGCCTGTGCCAACTTGCCAACTTACTTGCCAACTTCCATACCGGGAAGTTGGCGGGGGCGTCTGCCAACTTGGCAACTTACTTACTTGCCAACTTTTATGGGTGGAAAATGGCGGGGGCCTCTGCCAACTTGCCAACTGCATGAAAGTTGGCAAGTAAGTAAGTTGGCAAGTTGGCAGAGGCCCCCGCCAACTTCCCCATTGAAAGTTGGCAAGTAAGTTGGCAAGTTGGCAGAGGGTCCCACAAACTTGCCAACTTCCACAACTTGGCAAAGGGCGCCACCAACTTCCACGCATGAAAGTTGGCAAGTAAGTAAGTTGGCAAGTTGGCAGAGGCCCCCGCCAACTTCCCATTGAAAGTTGGCAAGTAAGTTGGCAAGTTGGCAGAGGGTCCCACGAACTTGTCAACTTCCGCAAGTTTGCTATTGAATTATGTAACAGACGATAGCCCCCGACTTGGTATTTCAGAGTTTGAAGTTGTACCCAAGAGGGGGAAGTTGGTCGACGAAACCTGAAACTTGTACATTCTGCATATCATTAGCATCTTATTGTCGGCTACATTGACTGTCTGCTGGAAGTTGGCGGGGGCCTGTGCCAACTTGCCAACTTACTTGCCAACTTTCATGGGTTGAAGTTGGCGGGGGCCTCTGCCAACTTGCCAACTTACTTACTTTCCAACTTTCTTGGGTGGAAGTTGGAGGAGGCTTCTGCCAACTTGCATGGGTGGAAGTTGGCGGAGGCCTGTGCCAACTTGCCAACTTACTTGCCAACTTTCATACTCGGAAGTTGGCGGGGGCCTCTGCCAACTTGCCAACTTACTTACTTGCTAACTTTCATGGATGGAAGTTGGCGGGGCCTCTGCCAAGTTGCCAACTTACTTACTTGCCAACTTAAATGGATGGAAGTTGGCGGGGGCCTCTGCCAACTTGCTAACTTACTTACTTGCCAACTTTCATGGGTGGAAGTTGGCAGAAGCCTGTGCCAACTTGCCAACTTACTTGCCAACTTCCATACCGGGAAGTTGGCGGGGGGCGTCTGCCAACTTGCCAACTTACTTACTTGCCAACTTTTATTGGTGGAACATGGCTGGGGCCTCTGCCAACTTGCCAACTGCATGAAAGTTGGCAAGTAAGTAAGTTGGCAAGTTGGCAGAGGCCCCCGCCAACTTCCCCATTGAAAGTTGGCAAGTAAGTTGGCAAGTTGGCAGAGGGTCCCACAAACTTGCCAACTTCCACAACTTGGCAAAGGGCGCCACCAACTTCCACGCATGAAAGTTGGCAAGTAAGTAAGTTGGCAAGTTGGCAGAGGCCCCCGCCAACTTCCCCATTGAAAGTTGGCAAGTAAGTTGGCAAGTTGGCAGAGGGTCCCACGAACTTGTCAACTTCCGCAAGTTTGCTATTGAATTATGTAAGAGTTTGAAGTTGTACCCAAGAGGGGGAAGTTGGTCGACGAAACCTGAAACTTGTACATTCTGCATATCATTAGCATCTTATTGTCGGCTACATTGACTGTCTGCTGGAAGTTGGCGGGGGCCTGTGCCAACTTGCCAACTTACTTGCCAACTTTCATGGGTGGAAGTTGGCGGGGGCCTCTGCCAACTTGCCAACTTACTTGCCAACTTTAATGGGTGGAAGTTGGCGGGGGCCTGTGCCAACTTGCCAACTTACTTACTTGCCAACTTTCATGGGTGGAAGTTGGCGGGGGCCTCTGCCAACTTGCCAACTTACTTACTTTCCAACTTTCATGGGTGGAAGTTGGAGGAGGCCTCTGCCAACTTGCCAACTTACTTGCCGACTTTCATACCGGGAAGTTGGCGGGGGCCTCTGCCAACTTGCCAACTTACTTACTTGCCAACTTTCATGGGTGGACTTCCCCATTGAAAGTTGGCAAGTAAGTTGGCAAGTTGGCAGAGGGTCCCACGAACTTGCCAACTTCCACAAGTTTGCTATTGAATTATGTAACAGGCGATAGCCACCGACTTGGTATTTCTGAGTTTGAAGTTGTACCCAAGAGGGGGAAGTTGGTCGACGAAACCTGAAACTTGTACATTCTGCATATCATTAGCATTTCATTGTCGGCTACATGGACTGTCTACTGTCCAAAGAATATGAAAACATCATGCTTCAGCCTAGCCCTACGAGTATGGCCTTCAGCCATGCATGTAGTTTGCACGTAAGATTTATCTACGATTCGTATCGCGCATTACCGATCGCAATTTAGGCAAACGCATCGGTATATATTCCGCTTGGAGGAATACATGACCGGCGCAGATCACAATGAACATGACACTGCAAGTTAATATCCTAAACAACACAGCGAGCAAAAACACTCATCGGCAATGGCGCCGCCATGTTTGTTTACTTTATCAAGTCAGCCATGGTACTGGTAACAAAAGGCCTAACCTCGACGTGTCAGCCATACCAGTAGCATGCATTCCCCCAGCAGAATCTCTGAGAGTTTACCAAAACCAAGCTTGCACACATTAGCCACGTCCTGACTACACATTGTACACAAAAGGAACATAAATCGTGCTTGGTCGCTCAACATTACGCATCGATATCGTCATTCAGGGTGGCTTCGTACTGCGTATCAGCTTCGCAAGATCCTTTTTTGATGAAGGGGCACACAGTCCATGTAGCCGACAATGAGATGCAAATGATATGCGGTCAAGGTCTCCTCAACGAACTTTCAGCTGGTTCTTCACTTTCTACTATTTTATAGTATTTTTCACAAAGGCACAGACTTGTTCTACCTGCGACTTAAAACTGATAGTGATTTTGTAGCTCATTCTTTACTATTTTTCATAGTTTTTGGTAGCCGGTAACAGACACTTCGTGTTCGTGTCGGCTACATGGACGATCTGCCTCGCAAGATCATGAAGGTACAGACTCTTACATGTAATCGCACCCACGGCTATGACAGCAAAAAACGTTGTACAGTTACAGTGTTATTTAGAATCTACAACAATCACGCAAAGGTCCAACATCAAAAGTAAATTCTTCACAAACAGGATACTCGGACTTAGGAAGCTGCCTGAACCTGGGCAAAGTGAAAAACCCAGGCCTAGTCGTGCCAAGTCGGGTCCTTTAATTAAAGTTGGCGATCTAAAACTTATTTAAAGCGAATTCATAACAAACGTATCCCATATGCTTTTAGGCACGTCCGAGTTTACAGTTGTACTATATAAAAATGGGCGGAGAACGGCAGGGAAAGACATTAACCCCAACATGTGCGGTTAATTCTCAGAAATATCTTTTTTATTTGACTGACAAGTTTGTATGCGCAAACACTTTCATGTTCGGCACACAACACGATATGAGGACGATAACCTAACATTAACAAGTGAGAACGGCCCCGTGCCAAGAACGGCCCCAAGCTACGTACGCTCGAAAAAACGGTCCGAGACATAGAGCATGTCAAGCACATGTGATTCGTCGCCGCGGTCGCGGAGGCATGGCAGGCTGCGATCGATGCAAATTGCAAGTGTACTTCAATAAAACAAAAAATAGCCAAAAGCAAAATCGAACCTGCACACAAACTATATTCTGTGTTCGGTGGCAAAAAAGTAATCATAAATCGAAGGTACAAAATGCTTGATTTTGGCCGCAATCCCTGGCGTCGTGACAGGGCCAGCTGAGGCACAATTAAACTCAGTCTCTGCGGGAATTCCCAGTAACAATTTTTAACGTGTTTGAATTCGCTTTAGATCGCCAATCCAGAGGGCCTGACTAGGCCTGTTTTTTTTTAGTTTGCCTCTGGAACCTGTGGTCAGCGCTACATCTAGTACATCAATGAAATCATTCGAGACGAATGAATGCACACCAGATCAGACAAAACTACTCAAAGTGCCAATTTATTCGGAGCTCAACATACAAAAGAGCCTAAGTTCATTACTTGCCTGAACTAACCGTAATATCTTCACAACAAACCATGCACGTCACAATATAGCCACGACACGGTTACATAATATGAACGGTACTTCTCACCATGGATGTAAAAAATAGATCTCACAGACGCTTACTCTCACAGTCCGCTCGCTTCGGCCTTAACCATAAAAGCCAAAGCCACAACAAGTTATCATGCAACAGCTAGCTGCTCTCTCTAAATTAAAAACCATGGCCGTAATTTGTATTTACAACATAACAGACTAGACTTGATTTATATATATATACATATAACGGTACTTACTTTGGATTAGTTTCTCTGATGTCCTATTTTGTATGTCAGTCACGTATCACATCTGGTTTCATACTCTGAAAATCCCGAGCCGCGTAATACACGTGGGCCTTACCATGTGGTATTCTTGACCCCGGAGTGACGTCACTTTCACCTCACGTACGCGAGTGGGGTGAATTGGGATTTGACTATACAGGACAGTGACCAATGCAGAAATTATGTGACAAAGGACAGAACTTAGTGTTTATCATTGACATAATGTTGAAACTTTGAATACTGGTGTACAGGTTGAAAAATCCACACTTCAATATTTTGTTCTCACGGCAGTGTGACGCAAAAATGATGTGAAACCACTAGTTCCCGGATGTCCGCAGTCAAGAATAGCTGAGTCACGACATCAAACAATCCAGCATCTGGACCAGATATAAAATCCCCCCTAGTTTGTATTTCCGTAAAACGTCACTTCGGTACACATCAGAAAAAGACTGACACAGGCAGGGCCCAACATTATTATTGACACAGCTCAAAATCGCTTTCCCGCACCTCAAACTGCACTTGGGACACCCCCCCCCCCCTTTTACATGGTATAAACCATCAGCTCACCCAGCACGTCCGCATCACAATGAGGCTATCTGGGGCTATACCATGCATACAGATAGGCACACCCTGCACACACAAAGCTAGAAAATGGGAGGCCGTACCCCGAAAACGCTCGGTAATCTGTAGTACGGATTGCAGGCAAATTAGTGACCTTGAGGAAAGCCTTGTCATTGATGTGGTCCTTTTTTATTATTGCCACAGCTACAACTCACTCTCCCGCACCTCAACCAAAACCATGAACCCCCCACCCATTTATCATATGACCCATCAGAAGATCTACATATCCAAAGCCTTTCACATGTGCGGCTATACCACGTACTGCTGCATAAGGCATTTATTGTATCGCAGTACAAATGGAGTGTCATAAGAGCTTCAGCTCGGCGCTCTGTAACAGGTCGCTGGTAAAGTCTGTGACCTTGGGGAAAGGTTTAAATTAGCAAGTCCCTTTCGATTACTATCATAGCTCACACCAAACCCGAACCATGAACTCCCCCACCAATTTATCATACAACACATTCAAATTGACAGCCAGTTAATTGGCCCAACCATGCACCAATTTATCACATGACACATGGACACACAGAAGTTAATTGGCCAAATCTTGACAGGAAGTTAAAGATGACGCCCTACCAGTTTATCACATGACACATGGACACACAGACGGAAGCTAGCTGGCCAAATTTTGACAGAAGGAAGTCTTGACAGAAGGAAGTAATTGACACCCCCCCTTTCTAGTTTTCAATTCTAATAGCTCCTGAGGAGCTAAAAACAGTGCGTATTCACGGCCAGCTTGAATCATGCCACGGATCGCGGAAATCATGGATCATAAATCCAAATTTTTCATGTCTATTACTTAAACAGAACCCTAAAATATAAAATACATAATGTTTTGATATTGAGAACCATCTTTTTGTTTCACTGACAATCAAGTTTAATGCTCAAATATTGCGACAAGAATTGCGCATTTGCACGATATGAATGCAGAAGTACGTTGACTCGGCAGACGAGCGAGCGCCTTCTCTGAAAATCTGTTTCCGATATCACGTCACAATACACTGAAAAATCTCGCGAATTCATCTCTACGGAAGCCAATCAACACAAGTTCCTAACGTCTGTAAAGATATTGTCTTGTTGCCAGCAATACACCACCAACATTTTCGCCGTTCAGGAGTGCCTTACTCGCTCTACTTTGTAAAATAAGTCGTATGCTTTTGCCGTTACCTAACTTTCCAAATTCACGGTAGACTTTCCGCAATAGTAGTTGGAGATTTTGTTCAATATATCGCGCGTGGTGGAAACCGCAATTATCCATAATCACACAGTCACCTACAGCCAAACACGGATTTCCAAACTTATCCGTAACTTGAACAGCCCCTCTGAAAAGGTTCAGTAACTTATATAAACCCGTTTGATGGGCCAACGATCACATCGGAATGATCGACACCCGTTGCACTGATAGGGAGGTTTATCGTATGGAAGTAATAACTGGGGTCTCTGCGGTGCGGTCCAGATCCAGACCGCAACGAAAATACGGTCTTTTTGGCCGAAATTCTTCTGTATTGGGGCATGGATGTAAAAAATAGAGGCAATATCCTTTCCCTATCTGCTTTTACCTCCTAACCTACCGCAGAAAAGTTGCGATTAACTTCTTCTAACGTCCAAAACCGCTCGCATTCTGAAACATAACGTACTCGACAAGTTATTTAAATTTACCCATGGAGATCGCCATTGTGAATCTCGCCGAAGAGACCCAAGTTATCTCCACAGACCGTTGCAGGGCTGTGGTGGAGGCCGTATAACGCCGGGAACACAAACCTGAACGCAGGGCTACTTTTACACTAATAAACCTCACGAAGTGCATGTTTACTGAGTGTTCCCACTGTAATAAGTTGTGCAAAAAAATGTTCTGAACAGCTACACTAACAACTGAAATGGTCACACCTATTTAGACCTAGAACTATAATAAGAGCGTCCAGCTTTGATTAGCCATTTTACCGACAGGCTGTGAATGAGCAGCCAATTTAAACCTAGTTTCCTTCCCAACTGACAACAATCAACAAACAATTTGTAGTTGGTAATTGTAGCTGCCTTCTAGCTGCATCGTAAACTGTGATTTGTGAATGCTTTAGTGGGGTGAAGGCGATGTGAGACACCTGAGTGTGGTGAACGCGATAGCGGGCGGGGTGAGCGCTACACAAAGGAGTTTATCCCGGAATCCCGAGGACACCGCGACATTGCACTTTTTATATGATATCCAATATTTACGGCTACTAGATTATACAATATCGAAGTTAGATTGGCTCGGCTAGATCAATAAGGTGGTGAAATATCCGATATATCGGATATTTACCCGTAATTTGACAGAATTCAGTATCGCCTAGTATCAAGGTTAGAATCAGTCCCTGGAATCATGGATGTAAAAAATAGCATGCTGGAATTAAGTCGGGTTTTACCAGAACAGTAAGGCGGTGAAATTTCCGATATATATCGGATATTTACCCGCGATTTGACAAAATCTAGTATCGTTTAGTATCGAGGTTACAGTCAGTCCATGAAGTCGGTTTTATGAAAACATGTACATGTAAGGTGGTGAAATGTCCGATATATATCGAATCCCCGACTGAAACTAACTCACTACTGCACAGACTCAGATAACACATTCCATTGCTAGGAAACCTGGCCTGCGCTGTCTAATTCCAAATAGGTTCGTATGGATATAGGAGAGACACCAAAGAAACTACGATTTTAAAAATTATTTTAATTTTTAACATTTCACCGACTTCAATCAACTCTAGGCGCATCGTACCGTGCATTTGTAATGCATTTGCATTGTTTGGATGTCTCGAAAGTACCGAAAGCGTACAATGACCGGACTATAAAACGGGGGGATCTTGAAACTTTGTGGCGCATGCTCATTTAAGCTTTTGTCAAATTCCAACGCTATCAACTCACTATGTTGGTTGCATGCCAAAGAAGTCTGCCGTCAGTCATCGGCCGACGTACGACAAAGCGACAAATTATTTTGTTCAAAGAGTAGACAATTAAATGACAAAATATGTCGATAATATAGCTGATATAAGGATTATTTTTGATTCATTAACTAGTAACAGTGATGGAACCGGCATAATTTACGATGGTGGACATGGTTTTCTCTCGCCTGCGCGATTGCGCAAATCGCGCATTTCCGAGCCATTGTCTGCCCTGGTAAAGTTACTGACAGCGCGGAAGTCGCGCACAAAACAAAGCAGGCAAAGACGCCGAAGGAAGTGGATGTTTACTGAGTGTTTCCACTATAATAAGTTGTGCAAACAAACATAAGATGCCAGGTCGCACCTATTTAGACCGAGAACTATGGCAAGAGCGTTCAACTTCTCCGATATTGGATATAAACCCGCGATTCGACAGAATCTAGTATCGTTCAGTATCGAAGTTAGAGTCAGTCCTTGGAAGTCGGGTTTGACCAGAAATGTACGGTCATGATATATATCGGATATTTAACCGGGATTTGACAGAATATAGTATCGTCTAGTATCGATATTTGAGTCCCCAAATCACCAATCAATATCTAGTAAATATCGGCGACTTCACAGACCCTGCGTGCCGAGGCACAGGGCAAGTCATTCTAGTATTGTGTACTATCGATATCAGAGTCCCCAAATTGCCGATAAACATCCAATTAAATATCGACGATTTCACAGATCTGGCGTACCGAAGCACAGGGCAAGTCATTCTACTATTGTCTAGTATCGATATCAGAGTCCCCAAATACCTGATAAATATCGGGTAAATTTCGGCGATCTCTTAGACCGGGCATGCAACTGCACAAAGCAATTACAGTGAAATTCGATCAAGCTGCAGAACTTCATTTAACAAGGTGCTGTTTCAATAGATATGTATCAGCGATTTTTACAACATTAACGGCTGGACTTGATGTGGTCTTGTTTACATTTTTAATCAGCTATATGCTCTCAGTTACACAACACACCAGGGCCACTCCATCCATGTCAGATAGAGAAACATAAACAAATCACCACACCTTGCAATGTCATGTATCTGTCTTTTTTATCATGATGAACAAGTGAGCGTGCATTCAGACACCTACATATAAAAATACCCGAATAGCTTCATTTATGGTCCTTGACACTCACATATCAGCTGTGCGTAGACCCCAGTAATTGTGCCCTGGCAGGACCTTGTCTCTATTCAGTCGATCACACCGGTCGGCCACCCCTTAAAGCAAGTGGCACACTCCTCTAAGTACTTCCGTCGCAGTATACTCGACAACGTCACCTGGCGTACAAAAGCTGGTCGCAAAAGTTGCCTTACACAGGGGCTGAGATTAGGGTTTGTGTGACTGCTAGCTGAATTTGACAGCGGGCATTGCAGTCTGTCGTGCTGTCTTTGACTTTCAAGTGTACAATATAACATACATCACTGATCGATCTTCTGACTGACGAGGTTTTAAACTGCAGCCTTATGAACATTGGGCGACTTAACCGATCCAAATGCCTTTCTCAAACTTGAAAGTGCTCGCACTATGAAAGATATGAGTAAAATTTCATTGAATGTGTGTATTGCTTCTGGAGAAGAAGATTTTTAAAGATTAAATTGTGATTTAAACAAAATCCATATGGCGGCCAAATTACGTGACTGATCAAATGCCTTTCGCAAACTTAAAGGACTACCACTAGGGAAAATAAGTGTAAAATTTTAGTTCAATCCGTGTATTTGTTCTGGAGGAGAAGATTTTTAAAGATTAAATTACGATTTTTCACATAATCCAATATGGCAGCGAAACTACGAGACCGATCCAAATGCCTTTCGCACACTTGAAAGAGATCACACTTTCGATGATAGATGTAGAAGCTTTTTGCAAACTTGAAAGATATCACTGTAAGGGTGACATGAGTAAAATTTCATATTAATCAGTGTTTTGGTTCTGGAGAAGAAGATTTTTAAAGATTAAATTACGATTTTTTGCAAAATTCAATATGGCGGCAAAACCACATGACCGATCCAAACGCCTTTCGCAAACTTGAAAGAGATCACACTTTAGATGATAGATGTAAAATTTTAGTTCAATCGGAGTGTTAGATGACATTTATTAAATTTTAGTTCAATTGGTGAATTTGTTCTGGAGAAGAAGATTTTTAAAGATTAAATTGTGATTTCACAAAATCCAATATGGCGGCCAAACCACGTGACCGATCAAAATGCCTTTTGCAAACTTGAAAGAGATCACTGTAAGCATGACATGAGTAAAATTCCAGCTTAATCAGTGTTTTGGTTCTGGAGGAGAAGATTTTTAAAGATTAAATTACGATTTTTTGCACAATCCAATATGGCAGCCAAACCACGTGACCAATCGAAACGCTTTTCGCAAACTTGAAATAGATCACACTGTAGATGACATTTATTAAATTTTAGTTCAATTGGTGAATTTGTTCTGGAGAAGAAGATTTTTAAAGATTAAATTGTGATTTCAAAAAATCCAATATGGCGGCCAAACCACGTGACCGATCGAAATGTCTTTTGCAAACTTAAAAGAGATCACTGTAAGGATGACATGAGTAAAATTTGAGCTTAATCGATGTTTCGGTTCTGGAGAAGAAGATTTTTAAAGATTAAATGACTATTTTAGAAAATCCAATATGGTGGCCAAAGTCATGTGACCGCATGCGATTTTATTTGCAAATTCTAAAGACCTTAGGTCATGCTTACTATACAAAAAAATTCAAATCGACTAGACCCCTAGGTCTTCTGGAGAAGCCATTTTTAGGTTTTTGGAAAATCCAATATGGCCGCCAGGTCACGTGACCAATCAAAATTTCAAGGGTCAGGTGCACGAGTACTAATTGATACCTACTAGCTCTGCAAATTTGAGAAGTTTTCGTTCAGCCGTTTAAGAGATCTAGGTCGACAAAGAATCGGCAGAAGAAGTTGAAAAGAGGAAGAAGAGGAAGTAGTAGAACTTGAGCAATAACAATAGGGTTCCCAGCCGGTCGGCTTGGGCCCCTAAAAAATATTATGTCCCTAACTTTGTGTCCTACAATTAATGCAATATGTAACTACCAGATATTTTGGTTCACAAGTTGTTGGTACATGGTGACATACACTATTGTGTTGCAATATCTATGCGTCATCCACTGCATACTCTGAAGTAAAACTTAAGTAGGCCATTTGAAGGGAATTCTTGTTTGCCGTCCTTGGATTTTTGAAAACCTACTAGCCAGCAAGGAAAAATAGCGCCAATGGCACTTGATCACAACTGGCACATTGTGAAACTACTCATAATTAATGAGGTACAATATGTGGCGTCATGCGGTGTCCCATCATACCATATATGAAGGGTGTAGCACTTGTGGTTACTGAGTTATGGACAAATATGTATATTTCAGGTCAAATGTCACTGAGGTCATGTGACATTTTGTCAAAAAAATTGAATTGCTAAGTCATCCCTATATACCAAAAATCAGACCTAGCTCTATTGGCTCGCTCAAAATTAGATATGCACATAATTAATGAGGTACAATATGTGGCGTCATAAGGTGTCCCATCATACCATATATGAAGGGTGTAGCACTTGTGGTTACTGAGTTATGGACAAATATGTATATTTGAGGTCAAAGGTCACCGAGGTCACGGGAGATTTTGTCAAAATATTTTATATATCTGCGTGAACGGAGGGACATGACCCAATGTATAAGGCCCTGGACTTCATCCATGGGGACTAAAAACTGTGTCACTGAATCCTTTTTGCAATATGAATATGATGACAAACTAAATTTTTATTTTACTTGGCCTTATACATGGGATTCTATAGACAGCTGACTTATACATGGTAGTCTATGGTGGTGTAACTAAAAAAGTCCTCTAACATGGCCAAATCGACGTGCATCTGTATGGGGTAGGGCACTATCCTTGTGCAAAGTTTGAAAGAAATTGACCTGGGCATGTCTGAGATATCTGCGTGAACAGACGGACGGATGCACACACGGACGCAGGCACGCACACATGGACATGACCAAACCTATAAGTCCCCCGGACGGTGTCCGTGGAGACTAATTAGACAGACCACGAAGTCAATGAGCAACATACAGCTGAAAGACTATGTTTCACATTGTGATTTTAAGCCCTTTTTATGAGAAAAGGGACATGTATAATATGTATATGGAGAAAACAGCAGAAGACATATTTGTAAATTGTTTGTTAAGTGACAATCATATATGCATCTCTTGAAATTTTGTGGTTATAAGGTATAACAGTAGTGTAAGAATAATGAGGTTAGAATAAGTTAGTAAAGCTAAGTTGACAGTATTAAGATTACAAAATTATACACTAAGCTGAGGAAATCTGAATGAAATAAATGTTGAAAAGTAGCAAAGTCATGGTCATCTTTTGTCTAATACCTTGTGTAAGTTCATGAACTTTACATAAATCTTGCTATAGATTTGTTGCTAATGGGCAATAACTGTGTTTCAGATCATTTGAGAGCAATCCATCCATGACAGGTTTAAATTGTTATATACTTCTATTTAAAGGAGAGAAACTTCTCAAATAATTTTTTCCCTGTAATTTCCTGTGAGAACACATGGACATGCGTAGGACTCTATGCTGGTGCTACCTTGCAACTTGTCATGGCATTGTCTAACCTGTTCACCCCAATTTCCTGTAGACGGGTCCACACTCACCATTGATAACAATGGGTTTGGGCCATACCATGGTAGTGAAAGACTGTAACATGTGAGGTCATGGATACTTAATCTCAGGAATGTCAAAGTCTGTATATTGACTCAAGGATGTTACATAACAAATGCTTAGGGTCATCTCAAAAGTGAGAATCTAAACTATGAAATATGTTTTTTTTATTGCTTTTGATGCCCAAAAGACCATAGAAATCTCTTACACTTTGAATCAGCCATCCTGCATATTTCTAACATTCATCAAAACCTCATTTCTGTTCCACAACTCATAAAACAGTCCACAATGCAGGATTGGTGTACATTCCAAAACTACATATATGAAAGACCCCTAAAATCAATTAGTTAAAAAGGGGGGTTAGAAATTTCCCAAAACTATCTAACCGCCGCTCCGTTTGGCTCCATTTTTCTGAATTGGAACCTTGGAACCAGTCTAAGTATCGGTATCAAATATCAACGCAGTCTGTTCAGCAGTTTTTGACTTTTTGTCGTTTACGGAAATGGACGACATCAAACACCAGTTGAAACCACCTCTATATCACAACTCCAGTTGTGATAAAAAAGCAAACACACAAAATACACAAGTGTATTAACATAAACCAAATTTTAATTGTTTTTTTTTTGAGAACTAATATTTTTATTTGTAATAGATTTAAGCTTGTGTTTGTTTTCTTAATTTTCACTGAAAACCTACCAGCACGAGGACAGCAAACAAAGATTTTTATTTATAGCGCCTAGCATAAATTGACACCATATATTCATATCAAAGAGTGATCAATAACAGTACATAACAGTACAGTAGTTTCCAAGTAGCAGTAGCTCAGATTTGATAGCAGGAATTTCAAAGCATGTTCTGTGCGAGTGTATTCAAACAACACCATGAAATGTTCTTAATTCACGTCACCGCATGCAAGTGGGAAGTGCCTTTCGTGGAGCTATCACAACTTCGACGAATGGTCCTGTGTGATGAAGTATATCAGGGAAGACTAATATGTACATTAATCCGAGCTGTTATAGTCACAAAGCTAACAAACTCGAGTAATTCATATAAGTAAGCAATAATTGCAATTAAAAATTTAAGAACGAGTTAATATTCAGACATATGTATAATTACTGATCACACGATTTAAAGTGAATTGCAGGCAGTGTAACGGGAAGTCTACCTGCTCTCATTTGATTTGAAAAAAACCCAGTAATGAACCTATGTTGCAAAGTCAATTTTACTCCTTTAAAGTAGCTAGTACAAGGGCCGACGTCAGCGATGAACGTGGTCGGGGGTCGGTCCGATTGTTTCTTAAAATCCCTCAGGTGAGTTGACTGAGATAAGGCGAAAATGCATTCCCCGTATGCAGTTAACGGCACATGGGCAAAGTTTGAAAGGTGTACAGTGAACTTGACCCAAACCTGATTCAGATTGTGACCAGCTCGCGGTCGACTCAGTGTCACTTCGTCCACAACTCGATCTTATTCAAATGTAACTCTGACCATATTTGAGTGAACCTACAGAAAAACTCGTCCGAATTTCAGTTTTCAATTATTGACAAGCATTCTCGATTCTTTAGAATGCGACCTTCTGTTGTGATACATAAAAATAATTTGATCGTCAATTACAAATTTGCACTCAGACGTAAAATGCATATTTATCGCGCTTCTTGCACAATGCCGTCGTTGTGTGTGGTGTGTGTATATCTATCTATCTATCTATCTATCTATCTATCTATCTATCTATCTATCTATCTATCTATCTATCAATCTAATATATATATATAATATATAATATATATATATATATATATATATATATATATATATATATATATATATATAATATATATCGTTCTGACATTAACTTTGATCATCCAGACAGCCTACATATACAATTTAGTCATTTAGTTCATGAATACAACTTACCTGCAGGCTATTTACTTGACTTAGCAACTACGAGTGTCTTCAGCGTTTTCTCGTCAGAACTCTTTGATAAGGTTCACCGTTCAGAGTACATATGTTGTTTCAAGTTTCCCCGATCCATTGTAGTCCAGACTTCAAGTGACTACAACAGCATTACGGGAGTGTTCGTACGTGTTGCAAGGCAGCTGCGCTGCAAACCGGACGAAATGTCTGCACTCCAGTGGAGAGTAAACGCAATATATAGAGGTCAGTTTGGACTGTCACGTGGTCATGTTAATGATTAAATGCTCTAGTATCAGTAACAGCACTCACATCATGGTGAAATAATATTGAGACATGGTCAACGTGAAATGGCGCCCTCATGACAGTTTTATAAAATATTCATCAGTGATTTCGAGATAAGATAACATTAACGTTGTTGATTTCAAGTTCGATTTGTGCGTATTTTCCTCTTTACCGACATCATTGGTTGAAATGACTTCGTATGACGGGTGATGCTTCTCACATAACAGTACTAGTGCAACCAATACGCTTATGAAATATCAGCAAGACTGCGTGACGAAAATGCAGTTATTTGTTCTGAATGAGGCAAAGAAAAACGAGTGAAATGCGCCAATTTTTTTAATCTCAGTGCTGACAATTCATTCGGACATGGAGTCAGTATTTTGACGTTGCTCATCGATTACTAGACTTAGTGGTTAGGAAAATTCAAGCTATTAAGCCTTGCATAAGCCTATCTGTAGAGTGAGGAACATGGACGACTTATTACCCTATTAGTGTGCCCCCTCCTACAAAAGTGATATTTTTGGTCAAATTATAATAAGCCGAGAAGTTAGTGTACCCTGTTTACATTTGAAAACCTGTCGTCTTACTTTGCTGACATGCTTTGGTTGCATTTTTAAGCATCAATGCTCTGCTGATGAATTTGCTGAACATGGCCATTTCAGTATTTCACCCTATAGGCCTATATTTGGTATCCAGCAAAGGCAACTTTTGAAGTCAAGTCGAAATTAACAATACATTGCTAACAATATATGTTACCTTTTCTGCGTGAACTTACTTATTCAACTACACTACAGTAGTAGTACTGCGACACATCATTTTACATAAAAGAATACTTTACATCTGCCAAAATTTGTAATTTCCTGTCCGTTTATAAATTTTCCACTACACAACATTGAAGATACTGCAATGTTTGAATATGTTAAATTCAAGAATAAATTACCATAGGTCACATAGTGAAATTATTTTGTGAAAAGAAGTTACTTATAAACTTTTCGGCATCATATTCTTTACGTGGTCATGTATTTTAGGGAAAACGTGCCTACTAAAAATGGTAATTTCGTCACTTTTATTTTTAATACTATGACAATTATTGACCGCGAGGTTTTACAAAGTTTAACACAAATATCTTTTGTACTTTTAATAACTGAATCGATTTCGACTAGATAAGCTTTTTCATCATTTTCAAAGCACTCTTGGAAATTGCATTAAAACAATGTCAATAGTGACTTTAAAATTTTCACTTGTTATGCATTTATTTTACAGATACCAAGTTGTGCATTTCATGTGCACTCAGGTCAGCACGGAAATACGTCATTACTATTTCAATTGACATTTCTTATTAACTTCTTTCTACTTTTAACTACCTTCAGGCAGTTTACAAGCTTATAATTTTTCTGATTGTTTCATTCATATATTTAGTCATCTTTTGGGTTCTTTGGGTCCATATCCCACCTCATGCCGCTACATCATCAACTATTTGCCAACAACTCCATGCCAACAACCAATTACCCTACCTGGCCACACACTGGAGAAGCTACAGCGTCATTGGCGGTATTAATACATATGTGCTAGCTTTGGGGACGCTAATTCCGGCCGGAAAGGTCATCTTCAACCGTTTATAACTCGAGCAATTAATACAAAAACGGATAAAATTAGTGGCAGAAGTTGCAGTTTAGGGCTTCATCAACTAAATTGTTGTTGTTGCCTTTTTTGTATTTTTTGTTGTTGATATAGTGTCGAGGTTTTAGATTTGCAAATCAACAAAATGACCAGTGTTGTTTTAATGACATCACTGCCTGGCTGAAACAGTCGGTCAAATGCATTGCACTAAGTCATGCAAAGGGCTGCTACTTTATATCACGTTCTGTGGTAGCCTTGCACTGTGCGTGACGACATACAAACACTTATTACTCATTTGTTTTGTCTTCAATCATTAGTATTTTGCTGGGTAATCGAAATGCACATTTCATGAAATGAGATTCTTAAAACAATTTGCCTAACGTATACTCACCTGGAAGTTATTGCCGCCGCTGCACAAGCTGCTGAACGTATGAGCCCAATCCCCCCCCCCCCCCCCAAAACAGCAAGACATTTGGATCCAATTTTTTACTCTGGTGCAGGCCAAACTGCGTATGATAATTATTCAACATGATACAAAAAATCTTAGCAAAAGGATTATGTGTTTGATATTAAGTGAAAAAATGTTAGATTTAGCTCCACCCAAAGTTCCGCAACGAATTCAAAATCTTTGAAATTTTAATGGAAAAGTTTCCCTTTAAGACGTTTGGCTCCCTCCAAAAATATAATGCTTAAAGGAGAATTTCTTCAAACTCCAACTACTTAGCTTTACTATCCAGCATACTACTAGACTACTGTTCAACTTCTTTTATTCTGATGGGGAACGCCGTCAGTCCCAGTTGTTGATTCACTGTACACTAACTATATGTTTGGAGTTCTGTTTTAGCTATCACTAACACTTTGTACACACCTTATTCTGTTAAAAGCAATTGTTATGATTTGTTGACAGTGAAGTTAGCAATAACTGTTCAAGTATTACATGTTTTGTGTGATATTTGAGCAGAAAAACTGATTTTCAGTTACTTGTATAGCTGCCACACATAGGCATGCACATATTGTGTGTGTGGTGTGTGTGTGTGTGTGTGTGTGTGTGTGTGTGTTAGTGTGCTTGTTTTGTGTGTTATATATGTAAGTGTGCTTGTTATATATAAATATATATATATATATATATATATATTATATATATATATATATATATGTATGTATGTATGTGTGTGTGTTATATATCTCAGAACATTTGCTTTACTTTCAGACAAGTATTAACAGAGACAGTATGCATGACAAGCCTTCAAGTGTGTCGCACAAGAACTTGGTGCCAAAATACACCTTGTTATCTTGTGCACTTCCCAACAAATATCCTAACAAATAAGCTCATCATCAGAAACTCCACAACATTGTCAGTAATACTTGTTGTATCTTCCTACAGCTGCAGAAAAGAGAAGAAAAGAGAAAGAAAGAGGAATCGAGGAAGAATCTGATGATGACATGGGTTTTGGTAGGTTCTGTTTTGTAAATTTATACTGTCAATGAAATCATCTCCAGCTACATGTTCATGTGCCACACACTGGTTGGTCATCTGATAAATTCATCACTGAATGGAGATCACTGAGGTCTCTGCGTTCATTTCTTCCATTAAATCCTGATTCAGTGAGAGTGTCATTATAGCTCACAAATATATTTTCACTTGATATTTACATTTGTAACAACCCCAATATAATTATCCCTTTAAAAAGTCACTATTTGTTCTGTGTGTTCATTCTTCATTTGCAAAGGCACCGTGAGTCAAGAGGTTCGAGTGGATTCTACAACTTTATCAGTCTAACTAAGGTTCGTCATATTTATTAACACTCCAGGTCATGTGACCTATTGTTCTTGCCATCCATTTATCCCTGAAAACACGACTGAGCACCTATTGTTCTTATGCAAAATAAGTAATCAGTCATACTTTTATTCATATGTAAATAAGTAATCACCACACTTTAATGAAAGAAAATCATTATCATATCAATAAAAGTGTAGTGATTACTTATTTAAATATGAAAAAAGTATGACTGATTACTAATTTGCAAGAGAACAATAGGTCAAGTCGAGATGTCTAAAGCATTCACACACATTCAATAACAAAATGAAGACAATTTGTTCAACTGATATGTTATAGCATCACATTTTATAATTCAATTTTAACTTTCTTTGGACCATGCTCAATGTAAGAAATAAGCAACATGATTTGTTGATGAAGACTGTCCATCTTTAGATTCGGCGTCTTCTTGGGTTGGACCAATCTTGTCTGCTTTGTTACATTGTTTTGTCATAACTTGAGAAACTGATTTACTTACAGATTCCTCTGATTTATCACTAGATGGAGGTGGTAGTAATATATTCGACACATGCTTTTGTTGTGCAGTAGACATACATTTGAGGCGCGTAAACCGTCATCTGATCTGTGACCTGTTTGTTCTTTGATAAGCTGCTCATCGAATCCCTGATGGTACAGAGATGTTGCCGCATTCACCTGAAATTATCAAACACAAGACATATCTGACAAATATCATGGAAATAAGTACAGCCTTTTTGTAACGTTAGTGGAATAGTTGAAAGAAATTCTGTGATACTGCCGCACACACAACAAATTGTTTTGGTCAATGAATTTAATTTTATAACTTTACAGAATTCGTTTTGTGTATAAATATTGTAGTAAAAGAATAAATTACCTTGCCAGAATATCCACTGTGCTGGCAGTCTGGCCAAGCCATCTTGCACACTTGCTTTGTGTAAAGACGTATATTTTCTGGAAGGAGAACTTGATTATCCCTTGGCAAGGGTCATCGATAGTACAATCCCGTCCGGTGTTATCATCGCCAAGTACTTTTTTATAAGTTGAAGTACACATCGTGGATTTTATGCGCTCCGTAGTAGCGGCTGCTCTTATAGGGCAGTTTGCCCGTGTAAAATCCACTTTGGTTGTTTTACATGGCCGTCCATGGAACTCTAGGAAGTCTCTTGGGTCATCAGATCAGACAAGTTGACAAGGTCCATCTTGACCAGTCGAAAACACGAAAATGGTATTGAAAGCCTGATGCATCCACGAGGCAATCACATGCATCTACAGATTGAATTCCTTCTCGCTAGCCAATAGCCAACAAGATAGAGTAAGGCAAGCCATTTTATTTAACCAATCAGACTAAAACAGTTTCCTTCTACACAGGTGCATTATACCACTCTGTAGCTCTTATTCAAATGCAGATTTGCAGTTGACCAGAGCCCTTGTCCTACTTGTTTGGGACTGGTCATTCTCCCAAACTCGCATGCCAGGTGCATAATGACCTCTGTGAACCTTTCGACGTACAATGGGTCACTCCATTCCATTGTGGATATTCAAATCAAAAGTAGACGATTTATTGACAGTAATTTTCAAATTTTAGAGAAGATTGGCCTGTTTTTCGTGGTATAAGTCGTTAATCGCACCTCGTAGGTGAGCTGTTACAGTTGTAATCACCACACTTATGGTCAGGAACTTGTAAACATCACTCGGCCTTCGGCCTCGTGATGTTTACAAGTTCCTGACCATAAGTGTGGTGATTACAACTGTAACAGCACACCTACTCGTGCAATTAACTATACTTATTTCACTATTGACTTGTGCACTAGCTAGCAAGAAAGTTTTCACTGATATTTCCTTATCGTTTCAACCCAATAGCCCCAAACAACATAGTGTCAACTCCATAGTCCCAAACCACTCATAGTTTCAACCCAATAGTCCAAAACTACGGTTTCCAATCCAGTGGTCTCAATTTGGCCTGAAATAACTTCTTGTTTGATCGGCTGTCACAAATTTTACCTTCATTTATTGTAAGTCTGGCACCCAGTGTAGTCCCATAGTGTGATAGTCACCATTGATCATGAAGTGAAGGGTAGAAATGCCAATAAAATTAGCAATTCTTCATACCTGCTTCTGTGGTGCAAAAACGTGCATTTTTAATGTAGAAAACTATCGCAGTACAGAAACTTTATTCTTTAATGACACCAGAATAAGATTAAGGTAGTATGCACCTTGAAAGTGAAAGACTTAAACTTTTGTTCAACTTTCCTCAAGGATTCTTTCAATCATTCTCTTTCAAATCAAGAATAAAAAAGGTACTAGAGAAACAAATACCCAAGATTTACCGATATTCAAAATGACCGCCATCCCTTTGTTAACTCTACGGAGAAAAATCAAAATTTTTGAATTTCGAAAAACTAAGCCGGTGAAAAGTTTTCTTTCACCAAGAGCTTTAAAATGAACCCCCACATGTGGTATATCAGAAGAGAATTGTAAAAGTTTGAGAGTCCGAATGTCTGTCCCCGAGGTGCGTTCTACCTTAAATAGACCGTGCCTTGCTGTCTCTTTAATGAAATTACGGTCAGTTGAATAACCTTTTCTTTTGTCTTGTAATTACAGGTCTCTTTGACTAAGATGCAACCATCAAGAATTCATACTGCTGTTAAACAACTTTATACGTATATCACTGTTGGCATGTAACATCTTGCAGTCACAGAAAAATAAATTTTATTTCAAACTAAATATGTCGGTACTTGGTGTGTAATATTATACTGTACTCATATAATGCTCATGTGTGTCAAAGTCGGCCATTTTTCATGAATTTTGTTTGATACGAGATACTACATATTTTGTTTGCCTTGTTGGAAGATACTAAATGAATTGGTGAACATGCATATATTTGACCCCAGTTTTAGACATGATACATGAAACCATCTCGAAAATGAATTAATGGTAATGACTTTTAATTAATTTTCGTGATGGTTTCGTTTAAT
The DNA here is from genome assembly GCF_041260155.1 of Ptychodera flava. Taxonomy (NCBI): domain Eukaryota; kingdom Metazoa; phylum Hemichordata; class Enteropneusta; family Ptychoderidae; genus Ptychodera; species Ptychodera flava. The sequence continues at coordinate 47,745,830 of NC_091930.1, read as the reverse complement.
TTGTCTAAAACCGGAGTCAAATATATGCATGGTCACCTGTTCATTCAGTATCTTTCAACATGCAAAACAACAAAAAAAGTATCTTGCATCAAACAAAATTTATGAAAAATGGCCGACTTTGTCCCTTCAATATGTCGTCCATCCTGCCAATGAGAATGACAGAGCCTAAGCCTGTGGTCTTATGTACACTTTCTGTTTGTGCAGTTGGCTGGGAGTAGATATGGGCCCATTTGGTCTTATATGTTGATGTATTATCTACTATTTATAATGAATTTTCTTCTCAAAAGACGTCTTGAAAAGGCTAATTTTCAACATTTCAACACAATCTGTAAAGGATGTTTATTGCCCGATATTAAGGTTGACAATTTTAGTCTGGACTAGTTAAATTTATGTAATCTACACCAGAATTCAAATACTCTGCACTAGAAGTCATTTAGTGTGGAATAGAATTCATATACTTCACATGAGAACTGTTTGATCCACACTGGAATTCATTTATCAACAGTGACATACCATATTGCACATGATAGTTAACCGTACGTTGGCAAAGTTAGCAACTTGTGTTTAGACAGGCTTGTGGATGAAGAAACTTTATTATAAAAAATATTTTCCAACCACAACTGTTGTCATTTTAGAGAAGTATGAACTTAAAATTGAAATCAACACATATTTCATATCAATCAGAGGCTGTTTCAAATGCCCCTAGAACGTCCCTTTCATATTTTTAAATCTCCCTGTCAGTTCTCCGGCCCTACCCCCTCCATAGGTGTTTGTGAATGCAGCCTTAATGAAAGTAATTATCCGTGCAGCAGTTGTGTCAAGCTGAGGATGGGCAATTCCAGGCTAGCACGCCCTCTAGAGTTCGATGTGGATACACCAACGTTAGGAAGTGCATACAGAGCTATGAGCAATGTAGGCGGCATGTCGTAGCAAAGTACATATGTCTGGCATCTGAAACTACAACGCTTTATGTTTTATCAACGGCATTTAGTTCAATGAATTCTTTGGAAAATTATTACACTGAATTAAAAAATTTGCATGAGAAGACCGGATGGACGAAAATTTCCACAAATATGTCTTTTTACCTCCCTGTCATCAGGAGCCATGTCATTGCAACTTCATGTAAGTAATGAGACTGGAGGAGAAAACATCTGACAGATAATGCGAGAAGTAAAACAGTCCCATCTTTGCCTGCTTGTCGAGTTCATGACAGTTTGGATAGTGTGGTATTTTGCTAGTGTGGTATAGAATGTTATCCAGTGACAAATAACAGTTTGAGAAATGATTATCATGTTCTTTTAAGACCTTACTTGTTTAGTCTTGTGAATGCGTGTCAAAGGTCAAAAAGAAGAGACGGTACCAATCTTCTCATTCTCTAGAATATCAAAAAGTTTATTTTCTAACAATAACACAGAGAATTGTGTACATTTAAACTTTGGGTTAAATGCAAATCTATCGTATAAGTATTCTCTGTGATTTTAACAATTCAAAGGTGTTCGTTGTGAGCACAAGCGATGTATGAAAAAAGTTTAGTATCAATTATTATTTGTCGATGATATTTAATTTCTTCTTCCAATTCATATAATTGAATTGTAAATTATGTAAAACAAAGCGTGCTGATTTAAATAAACAGTCGACCGTTTTATGAATACCAGTGAAACACTAGCAAAGTAAATGTTTTTCTCGATGACGTAAGTATGCCATTCCACCCTTCGTCATTGACAAAGGGTCGAACCCAAAATGTCTGTCTTTTAATCTCCTTACACCAAGTGTTTTTATCTGTCTTTTTCCAGTCTGTAATTTTATCTCTTTCACATTCACACTTGTGCGGTTTTTACACCTTTTCTAAGATTTTTTTTTACAGTTTTACTAATTCCATCGTTGTGTGGAAATTACATTAGTATCCGACCTTCATTTCTATGTCGTATCTAAGAACGACATATATAGGAACGCCAACCATGTCATAAATCTAAAAATTGTGTTAACGTATTTGTTTCATGTGGTTTCTTGAAAAAAATAACACTCTCTGCCAAATAATATAATAATAACAACAACAACAACAACAACAACAACAACAAAATCCCAGTAGGCTAAAGAAAAAAACGATGAATCATTTGCAAGTTTGTCTTGCATTCTACCAACTTACTATTGAAAGCAAATTTGACTCGGAGAGCGATTATATATATATATATATATATATATATATATATATATATATATATATATATATATATATATACAACTATCGCATATGTGTATAGTCAATGCATGTGATATGATGTCAATCTTTTGTTTTTGCAGCCGTGATCGACGTTGACATTTAATTGTTTCGACATGGCTAGATTTCCATTTTTCATGTCTAAACACACATACTGAATATTTGCCGTATTTATGTACTTTGAGTTTATAGTCTTATCTAACAATATTTATATCTTTATACTTGGCGTTTGATGCAAATTTGCCGAAAGCTGTGTCAGCTGTGCTCGGCGAAGATTCGGTACAGTCAACGCAGTTGAGCTGATTTACTTCAATAACAAACTGCTTTGAGAAATACGCTGACAAAAAAGGTAAATTTTACAGTTCTCCACTTCTACTATTTATGTAAAGATAAAACTGTGGCATATACCAGCTCCGGGGGTTTACAGCGGCGACCCACGGCATTTTTAACTCAATCTCTGGATGAGTCTAAAGTAGCTCAGACTGTCCTGATAGCGCAATTCGTCATAGCGCCCTCTCGCGACGATCAATAGAACTTCTACTTCTTTCCGGCACTTGATCCAGTTCAAACATGGTAGTCCGTTGGAATACACACAACATGTTGTCTCCGTGAAAAACACTGTGCACTGCGGAATCAGTTCCCGAACTATAGAAATCCCAGAACAGCATGAGCCTTTTAAGGCACGGGAATCACAAGGTATGTTTTTTCGCACACATGTCTGTGAAAATTGTCATTTTTCTACAAGTTTTACCAACACGATGCAATGCGGGGAAGTGATACTTTGTCGGAAGACAATCATCTCATCGGCAGATTTTCTAATATGTAAAAAATTATCTGATATGAAATAAAAATAACCCGAATATTCAGTATTAGTTGGTGGATATAAGGAAAATCTTTACTTTTGCTCTAAAACCAAGTTGAAATTATCAATATTGCTTAAGTTTCGTCTAAAATTCAGCATCTATAGTCCACAGCCCAGCGTACGATGTTGGTGTTCGGCCTCCCACCACAAGCCGTGTAATGCCAAGGACATACAGCATTGTATGCAGGGCTACTAGTGCCAGTAGTAGTGGTACTACCGTCCGCCAATTGCATTGTGTTGTGTAAAATTAGTCTGGAAAGTTGTAAATTTTCACCAGAAATATACCTGCAGACTTGACATGTTATAATGTGATGTCTGCTTCTATGTATGTTTCTGTACACTCATGCACACATCTGTGAAAGTCAAAAAAATTATTCTGACAAATATTTCACAAAAAAATTGCAACAGGCTGCTGTCAGAAAATGAACAAAAATGATGAATCAGTGTTTATTTAAAAACAGTTTGATAAAACAGTCTGTAGAAGTGAGAACATTATGTTTGATCCAAAATAACACTGGTACAAAATGTAAATATGAACAATGATTGAAATGACAGCAAAGAATACTCATTTACAGCCTGCCAGTTGCAATGAGTTGTGTAAAATTTGTCCGAAAATTTGTAGATTTTCACTAGAGATATCCCTGCAGAGTTGACATGATGTGGTGTCATGTCTGCTTATATGTACAGTAGTTTAATACAGTCCCACTGTGTTACAACTAATCTGTATGGATTATCCTTACACAGTGCAATGTAACGGGGTTCCTCTAACTGACCTTGACCTTTATAGCTGAGAAATTCACCATCACAATTGAAGTGAACCACTCTATTCCCCATGTTATCACAAACATATATGCCATCTTGTTGGTGATCAAAACACAAACCCGCTGGTCCCACTAAGTGTCCCTTGCCAATGTCTCTTATACTTTGCATCTGGTGATTCAAAACATGAAACACAATTCCAATCTGATACAAAAATCCATTTCTTATTCACAATCAGACCCAAGGGACGACTGACTTGTCCTTTTTCAGTTCTTGCAATGTGTTCACCAGATTTATTATATTTTCTCACATATCCTCCATTCCAGTCACCATGAATATAAAACCATCAGGACTCAAGCAGATACCAGTTGGTTGAATTCCTTCTTTGCGTCCAAAACAGTTTAAAATCTTGCTTTGTCCAGAACTCACCACAACTTGACCATTCCTTTTGTCACTCATAAAGTATTGGTCATTATCTTCATCCACTGTGACATTCACCGGATTAAATGGATTTGGGAATGCATGGAATTGTAAGATGAGATCACAGCAGAGTTTGATTGGATCAATAACCTGAACTCTATGATTCCCTCTATCACATATAACCCATTGACCGTTGTTCTTGATGTATATTCCCATGGCCCAATGAAGTTGTCCCGGCATTATTCCTTCCTCAAACACTTCCAGGACACTTTCCCTGACTGGTAAGCCTAGGAAAACAAAAACATAAACAAAGGTCAAAGGTCAACTTGCAAACTACAATTTCTATGAAGTGAAACATTTTCTGATCTCACAAATTTTGACTGAATGCAAACTTCTTTTGTTTACACAAACACATGGAACATTTAAAGGAACAACTTCCTTACATTGTTATGTACCTCACGTGTTTCCATGGCAACACAATTGTATTTTATTGATGGAAATGTAAATTTTCGGTCCATAAGGTAAGGTATTCTTATTGTATTGCTGATTAGCTAATGATCTACAGAGACAGTTACAATTTTGCTGTGTTTTGAACTAAATCACAACTACATATTGATGTAACACTCACATTTCTATGGCAACATATTTACATTTTATTGATGGAAATGTGATTTTTAGTCCATAAGGTAAGTCATTGTATCGCCGATAAGCTCATGTTTTACAGATAGAGTTGCCAGGTTGTGAATTGTTTTGTTGTGTTTTGACTTCAATCACAGATACACACAGCTCATTTGCATTTTTATTTGTTTACGATTTGGTTACAATTAAACCTGCCTACCTTTGAAAGGTTTTTTCAATTTTTCTCTCCAAAATTTTATTTCTGATTGTGTATTTGTGTTTGTTTTCCCAGTGCTCTCATGCAAAATTTCCATGTCCTGCCAGACCTTGTCTCTAATTATCAGTCTGTTTGAGTGTTGATATCCAAGCCAATCTCCTTTTCTTTATTTTACAGTCATACCATTTTATTTTCATAATCCTTCTCTAATTTTGTGAAAATGTATGAGCTGTCCATGTCTTTCCCACAGTGTTTACATGTTTACTTTTTGACCTTTTTGGTAAATGATGTTTTTGTTTTTGTCAAAATTTTTTGAGCTGTACATGTCTTTCCTCTCAGAGTTTAAATATTTACTTTTTTGTAAATGTTAATGTTTCTGTCATTTTCATTTAAATGTTCTGAATAATTCAGGATTCTAAACTTACATCGCCTATGTTTTATAGCTTTGTCTCTTTCTATGTATTTTGGTTGGTCTGCCAATACTGATATTAAATGTTTATTTAGTGATTTCTGTCTTTCAAATTGTTTCCAATGTTTATCAGTCCTGTGTGCAATTTACACCTTTAATCCTTAACCTGATCACCCTAATTCCCTGTAAACAGGTCCACAGTTACCATTGATGACGATGGATTTAGGCCAAACCATGGTGGTGAAAGGGTTAAGATGTGTGTCACAGTGTCAGCCATTCTGTGATTGTATTTTATTCATGATCAGTTTTCCAATTCTTATGTTTGTTTTTTGAAATTATCACAAACAATACATGTTTTCATGCTGGTGATACTAAACGTTTGACTTGTTTGGCATTTCTAGTCCCTTTGTCAGGTTGTCTCCAACTTTGTACACAACCCTTGATGTTAATAATCGACTGTAATAACCTTTCTGCATGTATTTATTTTTCCAATTTTCTGAGGCCATACTAAAATGAGATTTTGTTTAACATTTTAAATTAAAGGCCGCGTCGGTTTATAAACCGACATGGCATTCTCGCTCTCAGCGCCACGTCGGTATATAAACCGACAGTGTTTGCGTTCTATGCTTATGCCTAACTTAGCTATGCATTGCCGAACTCAGCCAGAAGAAGGGTATTCCTGACCCTTTGAACCCAGTTTAGTACCATATAAGGACTAAAATAATGACATCATGCAGCCTAACAATCGAAAATTCCAGTAATTTATGCGAACTTTCTTTGAAAGAGGTCAGCGGTTTTCATGAATATTTAATCAGGTCTGCAGTTTCACCCGTACGCGGATACGGCCATAGTGCATTGAACGAAACACGTACGTACGTTTTGAAAGCTTTACCATGCCGTAGACACGGAAGACAACTATATTATGCCAAGCTACTGCCCTTTGGGTGATAGAAATGACAGATTTTACAGTTTTTTGAGAGTATTTTATGGAAAAATGACGCGATTTGCTGACCAAATTGATCACGACAGTGAACTTCGAACGTATCGGCGGCCAAGATGGCGGCACTGTGTGATGCCGAACTCTCGACATGGAACCCGAGGTTAAGGTTTTCGAAGTCCAAAACATGCCAGATTGAGAAATTTGTAAGGATTTGGTTAAATTGAAGTGTATTTTGTCGATTTTCAAGCGTTGGACTGCCAATAAGCTCCTTTAAACTGTTGATATTTGACCTCCGGCCGGCCTGGAGCGAGACGGCCATGACAGTCGACCCGGTTTGTAAATGAAATGTAGTTATTCCGAACTGTTGACATTGCGAGACATTTCCAACGTGTTACGCATTTTTTTTAACTGAAATAAACCGGACATGAAACTTTTTTCTCGATACTTATTGGTTCATTCCATTTCGTGGCGGATTTTGTGGCGTGCTTGTCAAAATACGTGATCAAACTTGGCGAACGGATTGACTAGTATGTATGGTAGTACGAGTCCGTGACTCGATAAGCCAACAGATAGTAACACACGCATACATGAATTAAACTAATGTAAGTTGGGTCAAACACCAAAATTAATCGATAAAAAGGTCACTGAAATGGTTTTTGTCTTCAACTCTTCATTATAATTATACTGGCGGTTCAAACTATACAGAGTGCAGTTGAATATGCCCTATAGTTGTGTGCATGTGTTGCACAATAGTTACCCCTCCTGTCATGTACAATTTGGAACCTTGTTGTCTCTGTGTATGCAAATTAATTGTTTGTGTTTACAGGCAAACAAGACTATAATTGATTTCTTCTAACTTTGAAGACAGATTTTAAATAACAACAACAAGAAATCATATGATAGATAGTAAACTGATGACAAAGTGGATATGTACCGGTACACTGAATTTTTCTCTGGAAAATCATTTCCACCAGAAGAAATAAAATATATAAACAAGCAAACAAACAAACAAACAAACAAACAAATACAATTAAAGACAAGTCAAAGATAATGCTTGGGCAATGCAATCATGCCGATGCTCCATACACAGTAGTTGTCAATCTACATTTAGTGTACTGCATGTAAATATTATTTTGTATTTTTAGAGATGCATTTGCACAGGAAGCATTTGTATTATTTTGAAAGACACTAATTGTTTTTGTTTGTTTTTGTTTATTATTTACGTATGATGTTACATGATGCTGAAATCATGTACCTGAATTTGTGTCTTTCGATAACACGAAAATTCTATTCAAGTTTGAAGGCCGTTGATGAATTTTATACATTTTTAGAAACTTTTAATCATTTTCAGTGAATTTTGAACAAAAAACGAGCATTTTAGCCCAATTTTACACCTTCAATGTGTAAAATGAAACTTTTCATTGTCATAGAGAGCTTCTTCATATCCTGAGCTTTGAAAATAATAATGGTTTGTTAGGGTTTCTCATCACAGAAAATGAACTGCACCAGTCTGAAAAAAGCGTAACATGTTGAGAAGTTGGGTTCAAAAAGTCCTTGGCCTGGCAGTTGCATTGCATAGAAAGTCTATGGCACTTTAAGGGTTAAAATTACCATGTCCAAATAATCTCACCTCATGAATAGCTTTTGTCATCATTTGTTGTTTTGCCAATTGGCCATATTTAAATTTGATGTGTTTAAAGTGAGTGTAATATTTTCTGTATATATATTTTCTGCCCTGAAATGTTCAAAATATTTCTGGACCAGTGTTTATGGAAATTATGTGTTTACAAAGTGGCTAAAGTGAAAGTTCCCTTGTTTAACTTTATGGTTCAAATATTCAGTCATTCAGTCATATTATCTTTACAGAACCTGATAATTTATAGGTGGCATGATTCATTTGTAGAATGCTTACTTTGGTATGTGCATTTGCCATTATTACTAAATTATTTTGTTCAACATTATGTAATTATTTTGAAAAGACTACCGCTAACTCAACTAAACTCAGTTTGTACTATACTTCGTTGTTCAGTATTTTGGTTGTTTGTTCGGTTGCAAGTCATAATTAAATATGAATACAGTGTATGTTCAAAAGTTTGTTTTTGCCTCTTATATGAAAATAAATGCTGTTTTCCTCGTAATCGTTAAAGTTTTTCTCGTTTTGAGAAATTTTATTTATTCATAAACGTATATTTTGGGCAACACAAAATCTCATTTTGTTTGACAGTGACTTTGTAAATTAAAAGTACTTCAATTCTGAAATGTTCTTTCCTTTTCTGCCATAATAGTTTCAACAAGATGATGTCATGTAATCTCTAATAAGTCGTAGTCATTTACCACATTGCTAAAATTTTCCATAATCCTCTTTATCCCACACATCTTTTTCTTTGTCTTGGCTTTTGGCCAACGGAGAAAAGAACCAAACTTATTCTATAATATTGGTGTCATGTTCTCAAATGTCAAACTACAGCATGTCAGTACGTTGTATATCTGTCTTGCTATCTGACCATGTCACTGTAGCTGTTACCATGTCTCAGTCTGTGAATTCATCCCTTTTGTCATGCTTGTCTTTGTAGCTCTGTCTCCCAACTTTATACACACTCTCATACACAAAATATTTTAATGTACCGGTATTGTGTGGTTGTTAGTACACTTGTTCCTTAAAAGTTCATTACTTGTGAGATTGGTATATTATCTGTGTTGTATCTTCCTCATATTTACCTCACTCTTTATTTTTAAGGGTTTTCCAATTTTTCTGATTGCATTCTACATGTGTTTCAAGAATTTATCCCTAATTTTCTTTGATTTAGCACACTATTTTGCACTTTGTATATCTGAGTATATCTGAAACACAGAATATAATAATAAAGATATTTGTCATGAAAGAATGAAAATTATTTCCTTTTGCATTTATCAGATTACTGACAACCATATTTCTCAAGAATATGACAGTGAAATCAGGATGACTGATATAATAGGAGATGATGTATGTCCTAAGTCCCACCATCATGGTGAAGTACGGTACATGTTAGATGATATACCAAAGATGTCAGAATTTTGGGAGACATGAAGACATTTTAAGAAGACGATGAAGATGTCACGTCCCGACCCTGAAGTGGTGACAGTGAAAGTGAAGATGTTTTTGGGTTCAAGTGAGCCTGAAATTCTGTATTGTGTACATACATGTATTGTACAAACAAACCAAACGGCCCTTTTTAGGGCCATCACATCCTCCAAAAAGAGAACTACCGTATAATGAAATCAGGGCCTGAAAATTTCCCTTTTTTCCCACTGGTCCCAGGACCAGTGACCTGTTTCTTTTCACTGGTCCGAAGGTTAAATCCACTGGTCCTCAAAAATTTGCATAACAATACGAGAATGATTCATTACTCGTACTCATGTTATATATGCATTTCTATCAGATTTGCTTGGGATTTACATACAGCAAAAACTGTCAATCTTTGTAATACAGACACACTGCATAGACATTTACTTGGTAGATTTCTTAAGTTCTTGTACACATACGTTTACTATTGTTATGAAGTTCACTTCAATTTCAATTGCCCAGCTGTTGATTCTTTTCCATTTAAATTGCAAAAAATAGGTTGAAAACACAAAATATTGAGATGAACTTCTGTTCCTTTGATATCAATAGCAAATTGCCATAACGCTGTTCTGACAAGCTAGGCGGTTCTTGTTGAGGTCAGCTACAATGAAGCTAGGGGGTTTTGACTATATAAGGAATTCAGCATGGTGACCTTCTAAATGCTAAAGCTTGCTTGCTACGGAAGATCGTAAAGTTATAATGACTCCTTCCAGAGAAATTTACTGCAAAATACTACATTGATGGACAGAGATATAATGTTTTCACACAATTTTGGGGTTGATGATATTTTTGGGTGGGGCTATGATCTGGTTTTTACCACTTTACATTTTACATGAGTACATGGCCAGGCATTTGATTTTTGTCCCAGGGCCCAGTGCAGTGCAGTGGCTAGCGGACGCACATCGCCTTGCTCATATAATGAATCACAGACTGTTTCCTTTAGAGTTTACGTTGTGATAAAAGAAATAGACTAAATTTTAAATGTTTGATTGACTTAAAAGAAGCAATAACCTGTAAGAGCTACCCAATTAAGTGCAATTTTGTAGCTACTAGAAGACGTAGTCTGACAATGGACTCTTCAGTGAAATTCTCGGCCTGATAATTAATGTTTCCCCCGTATTTTTGGGGACGTAGTTTCTAATTTTGTGTCAAAAGACACTAGAACACTATCTGGGAAAACACTGGAAATTCCCTCGCCAAATAAATTGGCTCCCATTTGTACTGGTCCGCGGACTTTTTAGGGGTAATTTTATACTGGTCCGGGATAAAAAATCACTGGTCCGGGACCTCGGACCAGCGTTATTTTCAGGCCCTGTGAAATTTCATATTGTTTATTTTTGATAATTAGTTTTCTCAACTGTGTGATCGTTTTTGTCATGTATCCTTCGTTGATGGTAATGTTAACAGCAGTGTGCCCTCTAAGTATATTTGGTGTGCCATGACTCATGAATACTCTCTTTGAGGCAAGAAAATTTTCAGTTGAATAGGAAATTATACATTGAGTTCACAAATTTTTCAATTGACTCAAAAGTTTCCTGAAATCTCTTTTGTTGGAGGGCACACTAGCTGGTAAACAGTCAGGTGGAACTAAGCAGGTAAGTTGTAAGTTGAAATTTCTGTAGGGGGAGGGGGTATATTTAAAAATCGACACAGAGATAATTTTTTAATGTTTTGATGAAATGTTTAAATTCTTTATCTGATTACATTACTTACAACTTATATGTGATGTAAACAGAAATAGCAACCCTCACATGTACTCCGAACATAACATTGTCAATTTATAGTAATATCATAAACTAGAACTCCCTCATCCAAATTCTCCGGTATATGATTCACAAATAGGTTAAACCCAGAATTCAAATGGGCCACAGTACAAGCAAAATCATGTCCACCAACGCGCATAGAAAAACGTGTATTTCAATATGCGTTTGAAGACATGGGTCTGTTTGTACTGTCATCACATGATCTGTTGGCTTACTGAGTCTGCCGAACAAATTGCGTACTTTTTATGCCAGAGTAGAACCATTGAAAGTCAAGGGGTATATAATGCATCATTATACACATATTGACTGGCCATGAGGGCAACAGCATACGTCTGTACCCCAAGGGACTGTGAGTCACCCCCAAAAATAGACTGTTTCCCGAGGCCGTAGGCCGAGGGAAACAGTCTGTTTTTGGGGGTGACTCACAGGCCCGAGGGGTTAAAGACGTATGCTGTCGCCTGCATGGCCAGTCAATATGTGTTTTATAACACACCTCATCCGTAGCCATGCATAAACACACCTCATCCGTAGCCATGCATAAGAACGTACTATACACAAAACTTGTCGCATGAATGATGTAACATGTTGAAGTGGCAAAAGTTTTTCCCGACAGGGTCGCAATACTTCTTCAAAACGTTCAATGCACCTTTGATTATCGTTATCTTTCGTTTCGAGTCCTTGTTGGAAACCAGAGCATTCAGTTCTTCTTCAGAAAGTAAACCGAGAAATTTCTCGACTATCGTTTCGCTCGGCCGCAGACGACATCTTTGTTTACATTCCAGTTCGCGCATGCGCCAATGTTTTTTTGACGTCAGCGGGCATCATTTTTCGGAACTGATGCCTGGCAGGCAACAGTTCTGACAAATGATGCCTGATGACGTCGTTTACGTGAATCAGCACAAAAAGAACGCATCCCACGTGACTATCAATTGGCGAATTAGAACACAGACTGCGGATGAGGTGTGTTATAATGATACATGTAGACAGTCATTTATTGGTTAACAGTTTCCACAGACATTAACCAGTTAACAGCTCAGGACAATCATTGACTGGTAAGTTTGAAAGCCTTGTCAACGTATGCACACATCGTACAACATGTTTACAAGTGTATTCTCACCATCTTTGGCAACATATCACAGGAATTGAAAGGCAAACAGCTGAATGGCAACCCTCTACCAAGAATATATCTGACAAAAGCTGCTTTTTTGTGGTGAGGAAAATCTTATATAGATACAACTGCCATCAACCTTTGCAGTTCTACTGAGTACATGTACCCCAGGAAAAGTTGAATGGAAACCTACAGTTGATGCTGCCATACATTCCATCTGGAAAATGAAGCTTATGAACTCCGCCAGTGAGAAGACCACTCTGAAATATTTAAATACCTTAACTATAAAGCTTTTGCTGTGGGTCAAGGGTCAACAGTACACCATAATACATGTACTTTTGATGTACGGCGCACTTTAATCAAGGCAAGACTTCTGACAGGAATTTATATTACTCTACAATCAAACAAAGCAGTCTTCGATCAGTACCGTGTAAATCCAACCTGCAAATTATGTTCAGCGGACATTGAAACCTGACAACATTTTTTAAGTTCCTGTAATGCTCTCCAGAATATTAGGAAGAAATTTCATTCAAGGCTGTGTTCCATTACCCTGTACTCTATATGATGTTCTACCAAGACACCAGAACTATTTATTCAACTTGTCCTGGATTATACAGTACATGCACCCACTAAATACATCATCGATTACCTATTCTGATGACCTGGAATTCTGGAGCAGAGAATACCATACATCTTTTCCCTACACAATTGACAGACAATTCTACTGAATATAACAGGGGATGAGTAACACTCCTGTGAACTTTGATCCTGTTGATCATGTCTTTTTCCTTTTACGTCATAGATGGTGCTATACACCATAATACTTTTGATGTACAGATACGGCATGCTGCAGGAACAACAACAGATGGCAGTGTTGTCTGCCCAAAAGCTAAGTGATAGCAAAGGAACTTCTGGGTTTTTAAGTGAGAATATCTAGGATGAGGTAGGTATATTACAAAACACCCATTGGCTGACTGTGTTTGAGTAACTGCATATGCTTGTTTTCCCCTGGGCTTGAGAGTTGCCAAGACAGACAGTTTCTATCAGCATGTACAATTATGAAACAGACTGTTTTGGGTCAATTTTCAGGTCCTATAGTGCAACAAACACATGCTGCTACCCGTAATTGGCAAGTGATATGTGTATTCTTTCTCAATTAAACATTGGAAGTGCCTGTTTACTTTGAAAGTCTTTATTTTGCAAAATTGGCAGGATGCCAGCAGTCTAACAGTATCTTGCATCAAACAAAATTTATGATAAAATGGGCGACTTTGTCCCTTTAACAGTCCTGTTACTTTTCCATGCTGGGATATCATCGGAATGTCAATAATTCATCATAGACACATGCATAACATGTCTGTAAGCATTGAAGACAACAGTGGACATCTGACACTCCTATGATCTGACAGTTTGATATTTCCCATGTCCAAGGGCTGTATGTAATTGAATTTGATATACCCGACTAAAGAGCTCATCGCCATGTACCTCTGAGATGTGAAAAAGCTGCAGAGTGTCCAATCATTGACAGAGTTATTGCACTGTACATGGAATGTTTCATCAGTTCATTTCAAATGGTTAATTAAGTACAATGTGCTACAAGACTCCAAATGAGTCACTTATTTTCTTTCCCACTTCTACTCTATTCATTCTTTTCATGATAAATTTAAATCATGCCTTGTTTTAGGTTATGTATGATTTCTAGTTTTGTCAAAACACAATTTTCTGTTCACAACTATAGCAACAGGTCAACATCTTGCCTTACAGCTACATGTACAGTCTGACATTTTGCACTGAATTTCAGATGAAGTTAGATGTTTAGATTTGCTATCCCACTGCCTGGCCCTTAATTTCTCAGACTGACCTAAAACTCAAAAACTCGAAAGCCAGATAACATTGAAATTGTCAGATTGGTTTGATATTTCTACTTTTTGTTTTCTGGCATTACACAGCAAATGACACAGTGACTAACCACAGACAAATTTAAGTCTTGAAAAGCGAAGAACAACCAGAGATAGTGTATTGCAGGTAAAAACAAACCACTAGTAAAATATTGAAAGTAAGTCCATGAACAAAAAAGTCTTGAAATTAAAGATTAACCAGCCAAGCCAAGGGGACTGTAGAAGACATACCAAATGTACTTAGGGATACAATAGGGTTGATAATGCACTAATAGTGTTTATCATATACCTATATTCACATGCCTGTGTAAAGCTATGGGAGAAATCACCCTCTGATCTGTGCATTCTTTTTACGTATCATGCCCCGGCCCGGTGCCCAAATATGGGCAATCGCGTGCATTTCTGAACTACCTTGATTCTGGTTACTACGCGCGTTGCTATCCGCAAATGTTCCATTCGTACACAAAGCCAGTATGAGATAAGGAAAATGTCTGCTCGCTCAGATCGTTGTGGTGCACGGCGACAGTGGAGCTGCGCCGGTTTCACCAGCTTATATTTCTAAATTCTAGTGAATACCTGTGTATACTAAGTGCAAGCCTGTTCAGAGTAAATTACTATAAATGAACATCATGCTTTTGTCCTTCTTATACCTCGATTTCAGCCTAGATCTTTGTTGGGTACATACCAGTATGCATGTTGCTCTGAAAATTCAAGAATTCTATGGTAAATAAATGACGTCATTATATATGTCAGTCCACGACGGGAAGTGGCCATCGCTTTTCTGAAAAATTGACACAAATGGCAATGAATTTTTTAAATCGCATGCATTTTTATTGCCTAAACAAAGTTGAATATTATATGAACGTAGAGTGTATAACGATAGCTATATGGACCAAATGGAGTACATGCGGATACTATTATCTACAATAATATACTTCTTACAGTCATGAACAGGCATGAAATTCAGGCACTGTCACATATGTCTGTGTGTACAGGACATGTAATACAGATACTGATACAGACATGAAATTCAGACACTGTCGCATGTCTGTGTGTACAGGACATGTAATACATGTACTGATACACAGACATGAAATTCAGACATTGTCACATGTCTGTGTGTACAGGACAGTCATGTAATACAGGTACTGATACAGACATGAAATTCAGACACTGTCACATGTCTGTGTGTACAGGACATGTAATACAGGTACTGATACTGACATGAAATTCAGACACTATCACATGTCTGTGTGTACAGGACATGTAATACAGGTACTGCTACAGACATGAAATTCAGACACTATCACATGTCTGTGTGTACAGGACAGTCATGTAATACAGGTACTGATACAGACATGAAATTCAGACACTGTCACATGTCAGTGTGTACAGGACAGTCATGTAATACAGGTACTGATACAGACATGAAATTCAGACACTGTCACATGTCTGTGTGTACAGGACAGTCATGTAATACAGGTACTGATACAGACATGAAATTCAGACACTGTCACATGTCTGTGTGTACAGGACAGTCATGTAATACAGGTACTGATACAGATGCTGTCGTATCTCTGCATACACAGGTCAGAATCCTGTCATGAAATATTAGTTTATATCCAAAATGATCGCTTTACATTTTGTTCATCAAAATAATGTACAATGTACTAGGACATAACTCCCAGTATTTTGTATTATCATACACCACTTTTTATTCTAAATTTTACCAAAAATATTGGAAGTCTCGCATTTTCAGAATGCACGCTATCATACACTTTGTTGCACAATGGGATGAAGACGAACACTGTTCTGCCTGTCCATGAAGCATTGAGAATGAAATTCCAATGCACACAGTGCACAGCATTAGAATGAAATTGTAGTTTGGCAGGATTATTTCACATAACTTCAAAGGTTTTGGACTGACCATCGCTCACTGTGATGTAGTGCTGGTATTGTATATTTTTAAAAATAATTAATTTTGTCTCGTTTTCTAAATGTTTACGTAAAATTGTTTTGAGGACAAATGTCAAAACTCGTCCAATAGCACTCAAAGGTATTGTTATCTCTATCATGGTTACGCTCTGTGGCAACTATACCAAAGCGTACTGTATAATGCAACTCCATAGATTACAACATAAGTACATGATGATACAGGTACCAGTTTGATATTTACAGGAAATTCAGACACTAAACTGTTACATGGTTATTAGTCCCCGCGGACGAAGTCCGATGGGGACTTATAGATTGGGTCCCGTCCGTGCGTCCATGCGTCCGTCTGTCCGTCCATCCGTCCGTCCGTCATCAACAGTTTCTCAGACACTGCAGAACCAATTTTGTTCAAACTGGCACAAAGGCATAGCACTATGACCCACAGATGCACATCGATTTATTTTGTTATAGGATTCAATATGGTTGCAAGGTGGCCATATTTTTGCGATTTTTCATGTCTTTGAATATTAACTCAAACATCTGTGAATTGATTTTGTTCAAACTTGAGACAAAAGGTAAGCACTATGATCTACATGTGCATGTCAATTTATTAGTCCCCACGGACGAAGTCCGGGGGGACTTATAGATTGGGTCATGTCCGTCCGTCCGTCCGTCCGTCGGTCCGTCCGTCCGTTCACGCAGATATCTCAGACATGCCCTGGTCAATTTCTTTCAAACTTTGCACAAGGATAGTACCCTACCCCATACAGATGCACGTCGATTTGTTTCACAATGCGATCAAATTTGGCCGTGTTAGAGGACTTTTTAGTTTCCACCTCCATAGACTCTCATGTATAAGGCAGCTGTCCATAGACTCCCATGTATAAGGCAGTCCATAGACTCCCATGTATAAGGCAGTCCATAGACTCCCATGTATAAGGCAGTCCATAGACTCCCATGTATAAGGCAGTCCATAGACTCCCATGTATAAGGCAGTCCATAGACTCCCATGTATAAGGCAGCTCTGCATAGAATCCCATGTATAAGGCCAAGTAAAATAAAAATTTAGTTTCTCATCATATTCATATAGCAAAAAGGATGCGGTGACACAGTTTTTAGCCCCACGGATGAAGTCCAGGGGGCTTATAGATTGGGTCATGTCCCTCCATTCACGATGATATCTCAGATATTTTGACAAGATGTCACGTGACCTCGGTGACCTTTGACCTCAAATATACATATTTGTCCATAACTGAGTAACCACAAGTGCTACACCCTCCATATATGGTATGATGGGACACCTTATGACGCCACATATTGTACCTCATTAATTATGTGCATATCTAATTTTGAGCAAGCCAATAGAGCTAGAGGTCTGATTTTTGGTATATAGGGATAACTTAGCAATACAATTTTTTTGACAAATTGTCATGTGACCTCAGTGACCTTTGACCTCAAATATACATATTTGTCCATAACTCAGTAGCCACAAGTGCTACACCCTTCATGTATGGTATGATGGGACACCTTATGACGCTACATATTGTACCTCATTAATTATACGCATATCTAATCTTGAGCAAGCCAATAGAGCTAGAGGTCTGATTTTGGTATATAGGGATAACTTAGCAATACAATTTTTTTTGACAAATTGTCATGTGACCTCAGTGACCTTTGACCTCAAATATACATATTTGTCCATAACTCAGTAACCACAAGTGCTACACCCTTCATGTATGGTATGATGGGACACCTTATGACGCTACATATTGTACCTCATTAATTATATGCATATCTAATTTTGAGCAAGCCAATAGAGCTAAAGGTCTGATTTTTGGTATATAGGGATAACTTAGCAATACAATTTTTTTTGACAAATTGTCATGTGACCTCAGTGACCTTTGACCTGAAATATACATATTTGTCCATAACTCAGTAACCACAAGTGCTACACCCTTCATGTATGGTATGATGGGACACCTTATGACGCCACATATTGTACCTCATTAATTATGTGCATATCTAATTTGAGCAAGCCAATAGAGCTAGAGGTCTGATTTTTGGTATATAGGGATAACTTAGCAATACAATTTTTTTGACAAATGTCATGTGACCTCAGTGACCTTTGACCTCAAATATACATATTTGTCCATAACTCAGTAACCACAAGTGCTACACCCTTCATGTATGGTATGATGGGACACCTTATGACGCTACATATTGTACCTCATTAATTATACGCATATCTAATTTTGAGCAAGCCAATAGAGCTAGAGGTCTGATTTTTGGCATATAGGGATTAATTAGCAATATATTTTTTTTTCAAAATGTCACGTGACCTCGATGACTTTTTACCTTGATTATACATATATATGCATAACTCAGTAACCACAAGTTCTATACCCTCCAATTTTGATAGGATATTAGACCTTAAGATGTCACATCTTGGACATCATTTATTATCCACATATGTATTTCTTGGCTGGCCAATACAGCTAGAGGTCTGATCTATTTTCCCGATTTAGAACCATAACTTAGACATGCCTCATGTGTTTCAAATTGGGAAAAAAAACATAGACCTATGTGCCCATAGATCTTAACATATACACTCCAGTGATACTTCTTAAAGACCACATTTACCTGCCCCATCAAGACTAATACTCCCCTATTTCAAGTGGGGACTATGTCATTGTCAATGACTTGTTTAGTGATACGATCGAATATGACCACGAGGCGGCCATTTTTTACTAGTCTTCATGTCTTTGAACCATAATTCAAACATCCATGTACTGATTTTGTTCAAACTTGGCATAAAGGCAAAGCACTATGACCTTGATATGCACTTTAAGTTATTTTGCGAAATGATCCAATGTGGCCGCGAGGCAGCCACATTTTTTGCAATGTTTTCATGTCATCGAACCATAACTCAAACATCCATGAACTGATTATGTTCAAACTTGGCACAAAGGCAAAGCACTATGACCTAAATTTGCATGTAAAGTTATTTTGCGAAAGTTTGAATATTGCCACATGGCGGCCATTTTTTTGCGATTTTTCATGTCTTTGAACCATAACTCAAACATCCATGTACTGATTTTGTTCAAACTTGGCACAAAGGCAAAACACTATGGCCTACATATGCATGTAAAGTTATTTTGCGAAAAGTTTGAATATGGCTGTAAGGCGGTCTTTTTTTTGCAATTTTTTTATGTCTTTGAACCATAAATCAAACATCTGTGAACTGATTCTGTTCAAATTTGGAAAAAACTTGTCACAGAGACAGACCAGAACAGAAAATACCATTTTTTATACATAGAGAGCAAAACAGAATAAGAATGAATTCAGTTCGTGCTCACAGAGATTTTCTGTCGCGAGTTTTTAATGTCAATGGACATAGTCGATTTTTGTCACGTGATAGCTCCACCACTTTGTTAATACCCACAGGAAAGGGTCATTCATTGAACATTCAACAAATAACATTAGTTTGCAAATCATAGGCCTCATGCAATTTGCATCAAGGTCATTCCACAGCAACCAAGACACCAAAGATTATAACCAAGCAGACAAGCGGGGACTGTGTCATCAATGATGACTTGTATATATGTACATATCATGTCAAGAAACAGTTGCTAATACATGTACAAAGATACTTAATTCAGACCTTGTTAAATTTCTGTAAGCAAAGGAGATTATCCTCTCATGAGATTATGGAGATTATTACCCATGCCTGTTCCTGTGTCATATCAGCATGAGTGTCATTTTTGCTGTTTCGTGTCTGACGCTGTACAATTGACATGAAAGCTGATGCGACACAAGGAACTGGTGATATTGGTTATAACAAGTTATCATTTACACATGCCTAGAATTTTACAAGCAGTAGGGAAAAACATATTTTAGGCTTTACTTTGCCCTGGCTTGCACATTAATATGAAAATAATTGTGTAAATAGACTTCATTCATAAACGATATGACTTTTTTGCAGAAGTCAACACCATGTGCAGCAAACATGCCGATGAACACCATAAGAAAAGAAACAGGGACTCAAAAATAGTAACAAGGGAAGAACTTTGTATGGTGCAATATGTTACTACAATCGTTATCATGATAAATCAAAAACTTTCCACTGCTTTGAAATTCTGCTGATTTCAAATGCATTTGGTTGTCGTACGGAGGGGAGAGAACTAAGACGGCCATTCTGTTTGCATTGTTTACACTGAGAGGTGGCATGTCAACAGGTGTCTAACACGACATCTGTCACACCAGATGCTCACTATCTATTCAGATGTAGACTGCTGTGTTAAGGCTGGAATGTTTGCTAGAGCTTGTCTAAGAAATTAAAAGAACTTCATATTTGTATGAATCTGTATATCGAATATCAAGGCTATCAGACAAGCACTTTTGAGAAACAAATTTTTTGACCGAAAACGGAAACTTGAATCATCCCTATGAACCTGTATACCAAATATCAAAGTAATCAGACAAGCGGTTTTGATGAAAGAAATTTTTGACCAAAAATGACATAAATTTCCTTGAATTATTGAAATTATAGAAACATTAGATGACATAACAATGTTATTCATTAACTTTTTTTGAATTACTTTCCAAACTGTGGAATCTGAAAATGTAAAAACATAGGGAATCAAAATATTCTCAGATCCCATCCATATACCAAGTGCAAAGAATTCTTATCACCCGAATCGCCCGCCCCCTGCTACTACCAGTGGATTTGCAGAACTTTCAAATCTTCCCTTGAATTCCTCCAGGCCCCCCAAACTCTGCAAGTATCCACATAGATCAGGACTTCCTTGACCACGCAAATAACTTGATTCTTTACACTTGTCTGCTCAAAACATAAGTTACCAAACATGTCTTTCATATTTTCATGTTCGACTTTTGCAAAACAGTTTCAACATTTTTGATATCAACTTTTGATTATTATGAGAATGCTTTACAGCTGCATAATTTTTGCAAAGTAATAGACATCAATGTCCAAATTTATTTAAATGAGATATTTTATACTATCAATGTAAAAATAAGATGCAAGTTGAACAATAAGCTTATTTCAACGACTGCAGAAATTTTAATGCCTTATGCGCATGAAAATTGTAATATTTTAGGCTTTAGTGTTTTGATCATCAAAAAGTACTGTTAAACTCTCGTTAAGTGCAATGTTAATGATGTTGGTGATGATGATTGTGGTGGTGGTTCAAAGATTATTTTACTAATCGTCCTGACATATCACTCTTAGGTCCATTGTTACAATTACTTTGGTCAGCTTTATTATTAAATGATAAACTTCAACCAGTACATTAGCAATTAGGAAGAGCTGTGACCCTAGCGAACGACAACCTTTTGACTCAAGACAATTTTTGTAATAAAATGTTTTCCAGAAGAAGTGAAGAACCTATGAAACAGCATGTAGCGGTCCTGTTATGAAATTGGTAGCACCTGAATGAAATTAAAACTCATGAAACAAAAGATTATATGAATGCTAACAATGCCATCTACCTAATCGTACACATTTTCGTCGAATTGGTTGACAAATTTAAAATACATGTAAGCAGTTACTCACCATGGTTCACTTGTTCTAAATCACTCTGCATCTGATTGAACATAGCCTTGCTGGCTTCACTCATTTCCTTCTCGCGAATATGCTGGATGGTGGCAAATTCCCGCTGCACCATAAGGTTTTGACCAGCTTCAAGTTGGGCTGCTTTACTCTGACTGGTGTGCTTGCTTGAATGTTTTTCCAGCAATACAAACTTCGAGATCATACAGTCCTTCGTGCTAAGAACACTACTTTCAGTGTCACTATTAGTCCGAAGTTTGTCCCTCTTTCTTTCTGACTGGCCCAGTTTGCTTTCTTCATCTAGGACGGTCAGCTTGAGCTTGTGGCGCTTTGTTGCAAAAGTCGTTCTGAAGTGATGTAATTCCTCAATACGGAAATCATCTCTGCTCAGTACATCAGAGTTGGTTTTGCTGTCCTGTATCTGTATCTTTGACAGGATCAGACTTAGCTTGTCAATCGTTTGGCTTTGGATAGGATCCTTATAATTCACAGTCTGAAGGGCAGTTACTGCAGCAACACTGTGTCGACGAGATGGCACTGTCACTGGACCTGTTGTGATGGAAGTGAGAACAGCATGGCAAGTAAGGAATTAAAAAAAGAATTTATTATAACGTTTAATGTAATTTGTGCATACGGGAGTCAAGTTTTGAGAGGATGTGTAAAAAATATATCCATTCATGGATCAGATCACTATTAAACTTGAAGTTACTTTTAAAAAAACAAAGTTAATGTAGATTTAAACTAACTCTGATAGCTTTTGAGTTATATCCTTGTGCGACTTCATAAATATAATTTGTCCACTATTCGTCTAGACACAAAGGAAACATACTATTCTCATTATATTTCAAAAGAGTATGCTGCAAACATTAGGACGAGAAGAAATATTTTTGTTCGCATAATTTTCTTTTACTTTAAACATTAGCATTAAAGTCCTGAAATAATGTTAATCAAGAGTGGAAAATGGTCAACAACTTTGCATGAAGGTAGACTCAGTAATACAGTATTTTGAATCAGACCATATTGCATATTCTACATTTCGCCTTTAATGTGTCTTGATTCCTTCAATGGACTATCTAATCATTATTTTCACCGAAATGTAATTTTAAATGAGAGGTGCTCCCTTTCTGTTAAAGGTAGAATGCGCTGACAGATAGTCGGCCACTCAAATTTCAACAATTCCTTTCTCATCAACCACTTGTGGGGGTTCATTTTAAAGCTCCTCGAGAAAGAAAAACTCACTTTCTTAGTTTTTCGAAAATCCAAAATTTAATTTTCCCATACAAAGTTAACACAGGCATGGTTGCCATTTTGAATTTCAAATATCGCAAAATGTTTGGGAATTTGTTTTGTTTCTTCCAAACTTTGCATGGCGACGCCTGATTTTTATTGTTGATTGTTGTTGATTTAGTAAGAGAATGGTTGAAAGCTTCATTCAGAAAAGTTTGAGTTTAAGTCTTTCACTTTCGAGGTCGCATTCTACCTTCATGTTCCAAGACAAGAAATTGACCTTTATAATCTCACAGTTCTGTAATGATTAATAAGCTCAGAACCCCCGCAAATTGTACATTTTTTACAAGCGACCTAACGGCCGATATAGCTCCGCTGTGTTTATGTAGAGGATAACTATTTTTGAAACATGTTGATGAAGAAGGTGGAAATCTTTGATAGCTCATTTCAGTGGCTAGAAAAAGTGGTTAAAATAGCTACAAAAATACATAATTGAAGATTTCATCAAAATTTGAATATATCAAATTGGATCATTCCTAAGAACATGTCAACCAAAGCTATCTGACGAGTATTTTTTGAGAATAAAATTTTCTGACCAAAAATGGCAAAAATTTCCCCAAACGATAAAAATTGCACATTTCACCGTAATTTCAATACATCATATATTGAAATAATTCCTTGGAACCTGTATACCAAATATCAAAGCTATCGACTTGCAGTTTTTGAGAAACACATTTTTTGACCAAAAATGGCAAAAATTGTCAAGAAAATACAAAATTGCAGATTTCATCATAATTTCACAATATTACAGGCAGTTAATCTGTAGGAACCTGCATATCGAATTTCAAAGCTATCAGACCAGTACTTTTTGAGAAACACATTTTTTGACCAAAAATGGAAAAATTGCCCCAAAAATACAAAAATGCTGATTTCACCATTATTTCAATAAATATCATTTAGTTCATCTATTGGAAACTGTATACCAAATTTCAAAGCTATCAGATGAGTTGTTTTGGAAATACACATTTTGTGCCAAATATGGCAAAAAATTGCAAGAAAACACAAAATTATATATTTCATCAGATATTAAATATATATTACTTAGTTTATCTATAGAAACCTGTATACCGAATTTCAAAGCTACTAGACCATTACTTTTTTAAGAAACACATTTTTTGACCACAAATGGAAAAAATTGCCCCAAAAATTCAAAATTGCAGATTTCATTATAATTTCAATAAATATCATTTAGTTCATCTATAGAAACCTGTATGCTAAATTTCAAAGCTATCAGATGAGTAGTTTTGGAAATACACATTTTTTGACAAAAATGGCAAAAATTGCCCCCAAAAATACAAAATTACAGATTTCATCAGAAATTCAATATATTTTACTAAGTTCATCTATAGAAGCTTGTATACCAAATTTCAAAGCTATCAGACCAGTACTTTTTGGAAAAGACATTTTTTGATCAAATAGGGCAAAAATTGCCCCAAAAATACAAAATTGCAGATTTCATAATAATTTCAATAAATATCATTTCGTTCATCTGTAGGAACCTGTATATCAAATTGCAAAGCTATTAGATGAGTAGTTTTGGAAATACACATTTTTTGACAAAAATGGCAAAAATTGCCCCCAAATTACAAAATTGCAGATTTCATCATAATTTCAACAAATGTCATTTCGTTCATCTGTAGAAACTTGTATATCAAATTGAAAAGCTATCAGATGAGTAGTTTTGGTAATACACATTTTTTGACCAAAAATGGCAAAAGTTGCCCCAAAAATACAAAATTGCAGATTTCATCATAATTTCAATAAATATCATTTCGTTCATCTGTAGGAATCTGTATATCAAATTGCAAAGCTATTAGATGAGTAGTTTTGGAAATACACATTTTTTGACAAAAATGGCAAAAATTGCCCCAAAATTACAAAATTGCAGATTTCATCATAATTTCAATAAATATCATTTCGTTCATCTGTAGAAACTTGTATATCAAATTGCAAAGCTATCAGATGAGTAGTTTTGGAAATACACATTTTTTGACCAAAAATGGCAAAAATTGCCCCAAAAATACAAAATTACAGATTTCATCTGAAACTTAATATATTACTAAGTTTATCTGTAGAAACCTGTATATTAAATTTCAAAACCATCAGACCAGTACTTTTTGAGAAACACATTTTTTGACCAAAAATGGCAAAAATTGCCTTAAAAATGCAAATTTGCATATTTCTGCACAATTTGAACAAATCTGAAATAGATCATCCCTAGGGACCTATA
This sequence comes from Ptychodera flava, assembly GCF_041260155.1. Classification (NCBI taxonomy): domain Eukaryota; kingdom Metazoa; phylum Hemichordata; class Enteropneusta; family Ptychoderidae; genus Ptychodera; species Ptychodera flava. Next base: position 47,720,497 of record NC_091930.1, on the reverse strand, counting down.
TACCAAATATCAAAGCTGTCTGTCCTGTAGTTTTGAAGAAGAAGATTTTTAAAGAGTTTTTTACCAAAAACGACAAAAATTGCCTTAAAAATACAAATCTGCAAATTTCACCACGATTTGAACAAATCTAACTGAAGTCACCCCAAGTAAACTGCATATCAAATTTCAAAGCAATCGGACAAGCGGTTTCAGAGAAGATTTTTTACCAAAAACAGCAAAAATGCCCCCAAAATACAAATATGCAAATTTCACCACGATTTGAAGAAACGTACGTGACGTCACCCCAAGTAAACAGCATATAAAATTTCAAAGCAATCGGACTTGCAGTTTCAGAGGAGAAGGCAATTGTTGACAGACGACGGATGATGACGACGGATGACGGACTACAACGGAAAATCAACCTGTTTGATAAGCTCGCGGAGCTAAAAGACCTAAGTATAGGGGAACATTTTGGTATCAACAGTGTCACCATTTTTTACATAACTATCACGCGACAGGTCATCTGCATAACCTTTCAAAAATCGGTTTTCCCGATGTTTTGTCTCCATTCTTCAAAATATTTGACTCAAGCTTTCTGGAATACAAGCTACCACAATGCTCTTCCAAGGTTTGTCGCAGATTTTTTATACTTTGCTTAGTTATATTTCAGAGCACAATTTTAGAGGAATCAACTAGGATTGAATTCACCGCTCTGGAAGTTTTTCTGGCATAAAATTGTTCTAGAAGGTTTAAAACAATTCTGAGACACACTTTGGAAGATCCTTAGGACAGCTTGCACTCACACAAATTTCAGCAACATATCTCAAAGCATTGAAACAAAACATAGGGAAAACAGATTTTTGAAACGTTGTGCAAATTACCTGTAACGTCATATGGTATGTATACAATGGTCACACTATGGTAACCAAAATGTTCCCCTATATCTGGGCTTTCCGAAAATATATAATTTACGGGGGTTCTGAGCTTATTAACCACCAGAGAATTGTTAGATTAAAAAGGTCAATTTCTTGTCTTGGAACCTCAACTCGAGTAACTTTACGCGTCGGGATATCCTATCACAGGTAAGGTAAATAAAAATGAGGTTCAAAAACATTATGAGATAGTATTGAAGGAGCATATCAGACATTAATTGGCATATGAACTGTAATCAAACAAATCAGAGTAAAATGTAAAAGTCGAGGCATGAACACAGTGTATTTACTATGACACAAGTACTTATTATTATGGAGCAAATGCTTGTTATAGCGTATTTTTGAAAGTTATATAGTTTAATGCTTTGGCCTCAGTCCCTAACATCATGAATTTTACGCATTAATTCTGACAGAGAAATTTTCAGTGAGCATCTGACCACCAGATCCAAGATACACCTGAGGTACAATTAAATATTCAAAACAAACCGGGAATACTTTTTCATCATTAGCAAAAAGAAGCCTGTTTAAAGAATGCTTTTATTACCTGTGATCAGTGGCAGTTCCCTTTTGCAGAGTAAATAATTCTGTACTGGAATATAGATATCAAGGGTTAGATAGTGAGCTTGAATCTTGCTGAGTAGTGTTGGTGTGATAATTGTAGAATGGATGGTTTTGTCCAGTCGTCCACTGATATACTCACTCCACAGTGCTTCCAGTGCTTCGAGTGAACGGCATTTTACCACATAGCGTAGACAACCTTTACCTCCGTTCACCACTTCCAGGCCATCATGTATGTTGCTTATGACTCTCCCTGTCCCCTCACTTGCTGGCCTGTTTCCTTCTATTGTGTAGAAGCGATCAGTCACATCTGACATGGATGAACCGTTGTCTGCGTTACCGTGTGCAGTCGATAGATGAACATCAACTGACCCTAAATAACAGGGAGTATGATGCTTTAATGAATGGTCAGCGCCAACAATTATTTCTGTCCAAATAACAGGCAATGCATTACAATTCATCAACATGTCGACATCCTGTCCTTTTAATTGTATTTACCCCAACTTTAAGGACACAATTGCACAATATTTGAACATATACAGAAGAGAAGCCTAATGTACTGATACATAAACTTCTGACTTGTGTAAACTCTTTTCTACAATGTTAGAACACTTACTGACCCTGCCAGAGGGACTGTGGTATAATAAGTACATGAAAGATCTTCAACAAGTAATATATATATATATATATATATATATATATATATATATATATATATATATATATATATATATATATATATATATATATATATATATATATATATATATATATATATATATATATATCATTTATTTACTGTATTGCAATTTTCTATCCCTCTTCGTGATATTGGTTTTAAATTGTCCCAACATTGTTTTGAAGAGCTATAGGGCCCAACTTGTGACTATTGTTTTGTAAATTTATTATGATTCTTTGAGAAACCTCTTACCCATTGTTCGCTCCTCTTGAGTTGAGCGTTGACTGTTGATGGCAGCATCCTCTGGTGTGGACTGGGTGCAACCTACGGTGGACATCGTCGTTTCTAAGAATACAAGAAAGCCGAACGTGAGACGAGATAAACCACAAATACATACTCTATTTAGATATTTAGACAAGATTTAAGGAGCATTAATACATCTATTATGTAAAATCGAGTATGATCTAGCTTCATTACATATACCAGTATATAATCTTCAGGTTGGTTTTCTGAGAAATCTCGAGAAATATTTATGATGTTATCAACATATTTGTATACCATCTTGATAGTTTTCTATTTTTAGTGAATTGCTAGATGAAGAATAGCCTGTACCTACATGCACAGTGAAGCTTTTGCTTTAAGGATATACCCTTAGACGCCATATTGATCAGGCACTGCAATATTGTGTTTGGTAGCAATGGGAAAAGATTATCCTCCGTTTTGTTGAAATATTCCTACCTTTTGTTGAACGGTCGTCAGCTGCAGATGAAGACTCCGGCTTCTGAGGTAGCTGAACGTATAATTCTACTGCACGTCGTAATTTAGAGTTTATTCTTTCTATTACTCCCATCACTTCAGTTCCCATTATCTCTCTAACTTGGGACGCTTTGCTTCTGTACATGTCATAATTATCAATAATATCGATTATTCTTTTCTTTAATTCGTCTGGTTTACCACGCATTTCGACAACCATATTGTGACGATATTCAGAAAAGTATTGTTGAATAAAATAATCACCTTCCGACATTTGTGGAACAATGATCGGTTTACCACTGGCTATCGTTGCCATAGTGACATTCAGCGAATTTTGAGAGCGCGGTGGTATTATGAGAAGGTGTGAATACCTAATTTCATCTGTAAATGTAATATTTGTAAAACCTTTGATTATTAGTGTAAGTTTAGAGTGTGGTTTTAAACGCTTACTTATGTCACTATCCCCATGCTTATCATGGCAGAGAATTTTCCATTTAGGTGGTTCATCATTAACTTTATCATAAGTTTTTGCTACAAGATTTATGGCCGCTGGGATTAAATCTCGGTGTGTCAGTTCTGATACAAAGCAGGTTTCAAAAGGTGTCAAAATTTGAAAGTTGCATTTCTGTGGCATGCTTTTAGTCGGCACTTTGAAATATAGCGTTTGTGGTTGCGGTAAGAGAAGAAAATGTGATATTAGTTGTTCACCAAGCCTGTCATGAAAGTATTCAAATATTTTCTTCCCTATGGACAATACGGCATCTGCTCGTAAATTTTGGACATCCAGTAATTCACAGTTTAAATCAAATGCTTCCTTGTCATTGACAAATATATTGAACATATCATGTTTCAGTTCCTCCGGACTCCATATATTGACATGAAAGTATTTTGCAGCGACTAGAACCTTGTCTTTAATGTCCAGAGCGACTGATGATGTAACCATTCCGAATCCGAGAACGAATTTCAAGTTTTCGAGTTTTCCTAGTTGGGGAAAGAAAGTTTTGTGCGCTACTAGCCAAATGTAAGTTGGTCTCAAAGTTTTATAGTGAGAATTTCTTTCGGGCAAAATTAAATTTACTCCTAAACGTGTAGCCTCTTTAACAGTATTGTCGTCCGCTTCTAAAACTGTGCAGTGAATTACAAGTCCCCATGTTTTCAGCAGACCAATTAATAGGTATAGCGCAGCTGCAATGCCACCATGGATTGGAGAACCCCATCTATCCATCACAATTAGTGCAGCAGGACGATGGAGATCTATTGCCAGTTTCTGTAGAAGAAATTTTAAAAATCAATCAGTTAATGGGATAGAAAGTAGCTTCGCATATCTCTGATCAAATGATGTGTTTGAGATTTTGCAATTAAAATTCATTTTGTCAAGGCGACAAAGAAATTTGACAAGTGGCTGCTGAGAAGCTTAATGGAAAGATTCTAAGTAATACAAATATGCAAATCGTATGATCATTTATTAAACACGAATGACCTCTCCACTGATAAGCAACTTACAAAAGTTTATCAAATTCAAGAATGCAGATGCAAAAATATGAAATGCGTCGAAAACCGTAAATTGGCAAGTGTACACTATTTATGCAAGCTTCACCGACTGAAGCCTTTCAATTCTTTGTTTGCGTGACTTAAACTGTAGAAAGAATTTCAGTCAAAAATTGTCGACGGTGGTTAAAGACAGACAAACAGATAAACACACTGGCAGATATAAGCACATTAACAGCTCCATGAGCATACAGGCGAAACAAAATCAACGAGATAGTGACACAGGAGATACTCTCTCTTTGTTCTTCTATAAGTGAAGCTTTACTCTTGTTCAAGCCCAATCACAATTCTATAGAGAATAACAGTGATCAGATGGCATAAAATTTCGTGTCAACATTGTGTGTGTGTGAGTGTTTTAGCGATGAAAGACTTGCTATACCTACCGGCATCTTTTGCCGTACACCTTCCTCATTTGTATTCTCACCGTCATCATCATCATCGTCTCCATCACCTTCATCATCAGCATTGCCATCATCGTCTTCATTACCACTCACATGTTTTCTTTTTCTGGTTTCTCTGTCACCACTCGCACCGCTGCCACTTGCCACAGCATCCGCCATGTCTCGACAGAATTTAGCAGAGCTAAATGACATCAAAATTAACAAAACATGTTTCGATAAGTAACAGGATTGGCACACCAGCAATAGCTTAGTCAAAAACACGATTGGAACTACTGAATAGGATCTTTTAATTGTTCAATTTTATGTTAGGTACACTATAGCTGAAAGTTCCTATATTACGAATTATCCGTAAAACCAAGGTAGATAAGCTTAAATTTGCTGAATAAATTAAACCGACAGTACAATATCCCATTCTAACACATTTGTTTCGTGTTAAACTAAAGCGTCACTTCTTAACTTCACCATTAATAAATTTGTGGCTATTTACTACATCAAGCAAATATTACTGTATCTAGCTACACTTCTCGCGAGAGACCTTCAATTTGGTAAAAAATGTGTTCCGCAAATGTTTCAAGCAAACACACTGTTTTAAGTTAACCTGCCTATACGTCGATGAAATTCGGCATGTTGTTTTCCTATGATGCTGATCTGTAACGCTCACAATCTGTTCAATTAAAGATCAATAATTAAGTCTTTATGACAACGTAAAACTGCACCAACCCTCTAAGAATACCTAAATTAGTCGCGATCATAATCTCGTTAAATTTGTATTCTGTATATATCAGGGGCAGCAAACAATGAATTAAGTGCAAAAAAACCTGCCGGAAACGATAATAATGTTTTTAGTACAACTACAAGCCAATTATAAGACAAGGTAAACATGATAGCTATTGTGCCTATTAATTTTTGAAAGACCAATTGTACTTAGAGAAGTATATAGTTTTATAGAATAATGTAAATATTGCATAAATATGCTTACTTGCAAAGGTTAAAAAGTATTATTTTAAAGGTCAAAGGTCAATAAGAAATTATTCCGGGGGCCATGACACACGGAGAGAGGGTTACTCTTTTTTGTGCGTGAACTTTAGGAAGGGTCATTATTTTTTATGCGAGCACTTTTGAAGGGTAATATTTCGAGCAGTGTGATTTTGAAAAACATCAGCCCCCCTCCCCTTGTAATTTCTGTCCAGTCCCTTATGACCTTCCCCTGATATGGTGCAGAATGTGCATATGTGTCTAATTCATTGCACAGAAGTAAAGGAGTTCACTTCTACAGCACCAGTAAATGGTAATGTGTGGGTAATGTATGTCATATGTCAGTAGAATGGCTTCAACATGTATTTATTGAAGACAGAGACCAGTGGGAAAATGTTGCCAGGTCTAAGTCTGGTGGAAGTGCTGCACAACTGTTGTAAGGTTAAGGCGATAAGATATAGCGCTCTTGTCATCCCAACGCAATATCAATGGTAAACGGTTTAGTGAGTCCTGTGATGTTTGCTTTTGCGGGCTTGCTTATCAGTATCTATATACACCATGTTAAAATACGAATGCCTTGCGAATGTACAGGAAAAATAAAAGAACATTCTGCTATTAAAACGTGACCTCAAGAAAGTGCACATACAAAGAATTACCTCGTCAGAATGACGGATTTATCAGAAGAGTGACTGAAAATAAACATACAAATAGATTTGATGAGGATTTTGTATGGTGCACTTCAATATATTGCGACCTGAAATAAACCCTGCATAATTAGCTTGGGTAATATTTCATGCCAACCTGTCCGCTCGTGTATATGCGTACCAGGGACTTGCATTCCAAATATAACCTCGGTACATCCGGATCCGCATTCTGACTAGTTAAGATAAAACGTTAGTAAGAATATAAATTCTAACTTGTTAAATAAGTCATTAAAAGTAGATATCTCATTATTACAGCAGACCGTAGAGAATATTAACATTTAGTTTTGTTGATTTTAATGACTTTCAACGAGAACGAATTGTTAACAACAGGCAGAAGATAGAGGTATTTTAATTTTTGTCAATGAAATGACTGAAATGAGGACAATGATCATAAACCTACACACAAATCGTACACAACAAGTTATCTCTTAGGGAACAAGCAATATAATATGGGCCAAAAAGAAAGTTGGACACCATAAAAATTGTGTTCAAAAAAGTGTTCAAGAGCGGGGGCTTCAAAATTCTACAGGACCACAAGGAGGCCCACGACATTACACCCATGCAAAGCCTACCAATAAACCACTCTAAATAGGGCAGAAAACAATACTTTCAAAAACCACTTTTCTGAGGTATCTAACGAAACAGCTTTGTTTTAATGACAAACGATCATATATATGGTTTGTGCTTGTGAATGACTATAATGCAGACTGTTACAGTATGCATGGGCATGAGAAATGACAACAACGGTTGGCTATCATGGGCATACTGGAAAGGGAGACAATTTGCCAGGAAAAGACGTTCAAACAAAACAATTAACAGCTACAGCCTTACAATTGCGCCCATAGACTTCAATGTATAACACATGTAATACTTTTTTGTGACATTGAAATATCACATATATATGTTGTACACCTAAGCACAACTTAATTAAATCAACAACAATAATTGTCAAACTAATTCGAAGCATTCGATTGGTAAATTCTTGTTATATTTGTTTAATTGAATGTTCTATATGTCAAGGCATAGGCCGTAGAAGAATATAGTCACTGGTTAGTTTTTGGATCAGCAAGGTTGAATAATCAGACCGACGAGAGATTACAGTTCGGCAGTTTGGTGAACAACCCTGGATTGTTGGTTTCTGCATTCATTTGTCTACTGTCAGAGCTGTAGTCCATATCTTGTGACCTTAAGTGACCTGAGGTTTTAAACAAATATTCCAATCCAGCGTAGGCCTCATGTCATGTCAACTCAGCCCAATTAATGTTCAGAGACCTGGACCTCTGTCACGTGTACAGGTATGAAATTCTGCCGATTCAATTGTTACTGTACAGTGGCTTTAAATCCTAAACTTAAGGGTGAATGATTCTTTCAAATTGTATTCATCACCGTTAGCATATTCCGGGGACATTGCTATTGTGCCGCATGCATGCTTCCGCCCTAAAGCAATTTATGGCCAATGTTTACACCGGGGAACAATGAATAAACAACAAGTACAGTCATTCACACACTCCTCTGAAGCCTGCCCAATCAAATCTTAGAGAAACCAATTTAGGAAATATGACTTGAAAGCATGCTATCAAAATTTCATTACATTCAGAGCCATTACTCAGAGATGCATGAATTAGTTCCATTTCACGGGAAGAACAATGTATCATTTCACATAATGATATTGTATATTTTTGAAATCGTCGATCCAATAGGTTATGATACTATGTCTTCTCTATGATCCTATAGGTTATGATACTATGTCTTATCTATGGAAACAAACCAATGCATGGTTGATCTTTTGCATAATTTTCGTTTAATGTAATATCATTGTTTTATTATTTTTGACTGTCTATGTTCACTCTTGTTATCTTTGAATGCCAGTGAGGAAGTATAATAGATAGTATAATAAATAAATAAAGAATAAATATAAATAAAAGTATAACAAATAAATAAATAAATAAAGTTAACATTGATGTTTAATTCGTCGACCAATATTTTGATTACACACTCCTAAGGCTTTTTTGTTCAGAGATGGATAAATATAGCACGACTGGACCCCGTGTCTCTCTATGCAGAAGTCCCTCCCCGCCAACTAGATGATGCAATTATCTTAAAGGATGATGTTAAGCACACTTTTATTAATCGTTACGGCAACTATGAAATGCATGCGGACATTAAAATTTGCGAATTGTAATTGAATGTGCCACCTCGTTAGACTTAATTACACTACTTTGCATCCATAAGCTGGCTGTTGTCAAGGACTGACGTACAGAAATTTCTGAATGATCTTTCTTTGCCTAAAAATAGTACATCATGACACTCTGTGATTAATCACAACGGGAAAACAACGGTAGTATTCATTCCACCCAGTATGCGACACTATGCGTTTGTCAGGGACGGGAAAGATAAAGATAAGGCAATGAATAAAGCGAAAACATAAAAACCGATACGAGTGAAACCGGAGCAGAGATTGGAGAGAAAACATGGACATTACATTTGTACACTTTGTGACATTTTATGACAGCCAACTGTCATGAAGGATGCTTATAAGTTTATCTTTGCGGACGTGCCATGCTACTACCCTAATTAATGTCCACTGGCATGGAGTACAAGATCTTTTACATTATGCGATTGTAACTGCCGTTGGCTGAATTGTCGAACGATTTCAGTCAACCAATCACGCAATATTTTATGTCTGGCGACCGTCAAGAGACCTCGGATTAAACAGTTCAGTCTGCCATAGAATATAGGCCTACTCAAGCCAGGCGTACCTGCACTCGTCAACAGGATGTAGCATTCATGATGCCGTACAAATCTGTCACGATAAAAGACTTTATGATGGAAACTAAAGAATGCAGGTGCTGTCAACTAAGCTGTTCGTGCAAAAAGGTATTCGTGCGCAGTTTTTCAGCGGGCGGGCAAATTTCAAAACTAATCAGCGGTCGGGGGGATAAATCTCAATATTTACTTTGGGAGGGGAAGAAATTTTATTTTTAGTTGGCGATGATAAAATTTTTGACAGTGGGTACAGGAAAATACTACGAAGGAGGGATCGGAGAGATCAAGCGTCAACTTAGAGCTGAACTTAGAGGGGAGCAATGTTCCGAGACATACTGCTCGCACGGTTTTGCGTTTATCTGGGTTGGGCAGATCGTCTATGTAGCCGACACGAACGCCCAGTGGGCATCTACTAGTGGGCAATGTGGGATTTCAGTAGTGGGGAGAGGGCAGTGGGGGTGGCATACCATAGATACTGGAGGGCAGTGGGCATCAAAATTCAGTAGGAGGGCATATTTTCCGCACATGCCAATGGGAGGGCCTCCAAATTTTAGGTCAAGGTCAAAAATAAGTAAAAATCGGCATATCAACCTACAAAATCTGTTTTATGATGATTTTGCGAAACTGATGAAATTTACCAGTTGGCGGCACCTGAGAATGGTTTGTTCCTTGGAAGGTTTTGTGTTGACGGATTGTTGGAGTAAATGCTAGCTGGAGAAAAATCAACCATAAAATTCACTCGCCCAGCCGTTGTTTGCAACCAATTTTTTTACGGAAGGTGGTTCTTGATATCTTCTATCAGATATTTGTCGTTGAAAGTCGATTGCGTACAGTATGTCAGTGACATTTTACTATTTCTTGCACGCTCCCTTGAATGTTTTTCGACTGGCACCAGATTGTTGCATCTTTTTCTGAGACTACAGATTTCATGTTTATGTACGAAACATACATGCTTTACTTTAGGGTAGATGTATGGGGTAGTGGGTCACAGAATAGTTTTTAGTTTCTTGAACAGGTCAATGGGCACATATTTCAGGTAGAAAAGCACAGTTTTAGTATTCATGACAAAATCAATTATGAGTCAAAAACTTGATATAGCTTTATGAAATTTATATCTCATTTAAAAAAACAATAATTTTGCTTTGCATTATCTATTTCACTCTTAAATAGCGAGGGCTGCAAACATTGACATTCAAAAACATGATTAGAATCATAAGAAGAAAAAAATTGGAAAAACTCTTTTTCAAAATAAAATGGTCGTTTTGTTATCATAGTATCTAAAGAACATAATGTGAAATATTAACAGAATTTGACCTAGCCAGAAGGGAGTTATTTTTTTAAATGTTGAAAACGGGAAAGTAAATAAGCCATTAAATCGGGTGATTTACATAAATTTACAATTCTTTCACACAAAATGTACAACCTCTCGCCATTTTAAAAGGTGATACCAACCAATATTTTAGTCTTTGATTAACAATTGACTAAATGCACAAACAAAGCACAACACCTGTGACACCCCTTCAGAATGACACAAAATGCTAGAACCATTCTTTATCCTGAAAGGCGTACAAAATTACACATATTTACTGATAAAATAAACACCACACGTGTAAGTTGCAGTACATGATTGTACTGTTTATTCGCTTTTTTGATTTGCCCAGTTTTAGGGAGTAGCAAAGTTTGATTCAGATCTGTACTCAAGTTGGAGAGTTAAACCCTTTTCAGTACAAGGTACTGAATCTTTACCCTTCAGGAATGCACAAAGCCGTTATTGTAAATTATGATAAAGTTCTGACATGTTTTGATAAGCAAATATTGACTGCTGGTTTCGGTAATAAATTACAGACAGGGACTCAGCTTATACCTGGTGACCCTGAAGTGACCTGACGTAAAAAATTCTAGTCTGGCGAAGTCATCTCAACCGACCAAAGCGTGTCTGTGCCTGGTACCGTGTTGTGACTCGGACACTGTAAGAAATGTCGAATCAGTGTGTTGCTAAACATTAGCTCTAGACTGGTTACCAAAGAATGAATGAACTCTCATAAATTAAAGCCATTTCTGAACAACGTTACACCAAACCAAAATCCAACCACATGGGACTGTAATTCAGCCACTGACATATGCTAGATAACCGAGTATCAATGTTTTTATATTATATGCCTGGATGTATTCGATTCTTACTTGGAAGAAGGACCATAATTGGACATATACACTGTGTAATTGATTCGATAAATGTGACCAGATATAACTTATATAGGCGGGCATTTCCATGCACTTTTTACCATGTCTGTAGTTACAACTCTAACTCTAGTCGTGTCTGTGAACGACAATTTAACATTGTCAATGACATTTACAAGAAACTATTATTTCCCTTAACTTGATGTCCGAAAATCCCTGCAATGTTGTCGAACTACCCGATATGTTAGGTTCATGAGTTCTCAGTGACACAAACTATTGCGCAGCAAACCTTTACGTCATCCATTGCATACGCTGAATTAAAACTCAATTATGGCACCATGTATTCATATCAAAGAGTGATCAATAACAGTACAGTATCTTCTACTAACCATCACCTCTGACTTGGTAGGAGGGAAATATTGTTCATGGACGAGTGTATTCAAATAACACCATGACATTTTCTCACTTTCACATCATCGGACACCAGTGCCCTCGTGGAGCTATATATCTTCAAGCCTTGGCCGTGTATGATGACGTATATATTGAAGGATAATGTGGGATTTTCTACAGTGTTCTAGTCACAACGCTGGCAACCTTGGGTAATCCATAAGGAATACCATACAGAAATTAGATTTAATTAAGAAAATTAAGCACAAGTTAATAATATTCAGACATACTAAAATTATAAATCACACGACTTCCATTAAATTTTGAGCAGTGTAATGAAAAGTTCACCTGCTCTCATTTAGAAAACATGATAATATCAATCTCAATCTGGAAAAACACGCATTAATAGGCAAATTTTGCAAGGCCTAGTTTATTGTTTTCAATTTGTACGCGCTTCGAAATTGAAAGTCTTCAACATTTTCTAAAACTTTCCATTTGAATGAAACTTTAAACCAATTTCAAAGTCTTAGTAAAACTCAAAAGCCACTGTGAAAAAATTGTAACCACAGAAACAAACTACCAAACATTAAATTTACCAACACTTGAAATTCAAAGTAACGCCATCACTGTGTTAACTCTCTGGGAGAAAATTAAATTTTGACTAAGTAAGCCTGTGAATGCACTCCATGAGCTTCAAAATTAGCCCTAACAAGTGGTAGACCAAAAATGCTGTAAACTTTTGAGAGTCAGAATATCAGTGTTAATAGCTCATTCTACTTTAATCACTCAGGTCTCATTTTGGAGTTCCCCGAGATTTTTTTGTGAATATTACACGGAAACAGACCCTTGCTAACGTTCCTCCTTCATTTATTCTATCGAAATATTTACATCATTGGCAGGTTGAACTTTAAAGATTTCTCTCTCTCTTCCACACTTTTGAAATGTCTATGCCGTTTGGACTCGCCGGTGTCTCTCAACAACACACACAAGAGTATTCAAGAAAGGCATCTTCCATTTGTAAGATCTCTCCCCACCAACACACAACAACCATAGCCTAGTTACTTGTTTGGAAATCGTGTAAGTCATTCTTGCAAAGGTTGCAGTCTGCGCAGTACTGCAGTAGCTCAACTAGACTCGGTTCAAATATGTGATTTGATTTGGGAACGTGTATGTAGAGTGAAAGCGATGCAGGAAGTTTCACCCGAATCAGGCAGAAACTAAAGCACTACTGCGCACACTCAAAAGGTACCGCATTCGATCGCTGGGAACTCCTGACCTGGGCTGCGAAAATTTCAAATATGTTTGTATGAAATAGAGAAACTTTTGCAAATCATTTGATTTTTTAAAAGTTTGCTGACTTGAAGCAAGTCATCTATAGTTCGACTTAATGATTATATCTGGGTCGAAGTGTCCATATATTGAAGGTCAAATGGGAAAACAAATAAAAGATGGCAATCCGAGTTCAATCTGAATTGAATCTTGCTGCTTCTTCCATATGATATGTAAGCTAGTTAAAGTGAAGATAATCTATAGGAACCCCTCATTAATAGTTAGCTTGGCAGTTGGGTCATCTCTCTAACAGATCACCTGAAGCATTTGTATGTTCTGATTAACTTGACGAGTCTTGAAAGTATTATGTTTGATGATCCTGTAAACTTCATTTTATTGACTTCTCACTAGACGGACGCAAAATACCAGGCGTTCAAAGAATCTTATTCTAACATAACAGTAAACTGCCTTATTTTTCTCCGCCTATGATTTATGTCACTTCGCAGGTTTGCACTCACATCCTCTCAATTCATGAAGACACTTTAAACAACCTGAGTGTCTTGAACATAACGGACATAACAAATCTTTTTTAGTAAGGAAATTCATGGCATTCACTTTCAAACTGATTGTATTACACTTCGGCATACACCACGTCAGCGTAAAATCAGTCAATTGAAAGAAAGCCACCACGGTCATAAATCAATGAGGTGTAATTTTAAAATCGACCTGAAACAAATATTGGCGCATAATCGAGTCAGTCCGTGTTTCGTTTCGCCCCCACAAATTAAAACTTGAAAGGCTTGTGGACTCGCATGTAATGCTCGATACCGTAAAACGAAGTGAAACTATATTTTATCCACTTTTTATGATCTTTTACAGTTTGGTTTTTGCATCAACTGAACAGAAATGAATACGAGGGCCGAGGTCAGCAGATGACCGTGGTCGGTGGAATTCCGACTGTTCGGAACATGGGAAAGGTGTGTTGACTGAAATTAAAGGCGGAAATTTACTTAAGGTCAAATGGGAAAACAAATAACGAAGGCAATCCGAGATCAAAGGTTTACAGACACCTTGACCCAAACCGACTCGGTTCGAGACTAGCTCGCGATCGACCTAGTGCCATTTCCCCTAGTACAAATCGATGTCATTTAAAGATAACTCGAACCATATTTGACAGAACCTGCAGCCAACTCGGCCCGATTACAGTTTTCGATTCTCGCTAAACATTCTCGATTCTTTCGAATGATACATTCTGTTGCGAAACACAAAGTTTATGGTTCATTACCTGTCACTGCGGTGACAACAGCCTATAGTTTTGTTGATGGCATTTTACTACACGGTAAAACTAACAAATAATGATCTGGATTCGTTCATTTCCCACTTATTGATTACTCACACCTTACATTGTCAGGTCGAAGGAACGATCATGTATTTGTCAATGTTTCTATGAGAGGTTTAGGCAAGAGTTACACACCCTTTTACCATTGTCTTTCTTTCAAATAAATAGATTATAAAAATTACAAGAGTTTACGTACATTTTTTTCTAATTAGAAAAGCCAATTAGAATTATTTTATAAGATAATGTAGATGCTGTCGACATGATCATAACAGGAATTGGTGTTGACAACTGACTGCAATCAGCTGTGCTTATTGCTAATCAGCTAAAATAGTGACTGGGTAATAAATGAAAAAAGTGGAAAAACAAAAAAAAAATGAAGGAAGTGTAGTCAAGACAAAATAAATCCACACAACTCAACGATTTGGTGATAGTCTATGCGTCTAAATATACTAAATACAGTGTTCTATTTTTCAAAGAATCAATGCATTCCACCTCTTTGGTTACACTGACAGTGCTTATACATGTGGAGACGACAATCTTTGTATTGTAAGGGTGTTCCTCCGTTTGTATGCTCACATACAAGCATATTTACAAAAGTATCTTGCTACTTGATAACACCAAATTATTTACGTTATCGATACTGAACTTTTGATAATCCATCATGATTGTGTACTCGGATACTTTTACATGTCGTTAACATGGCTACATATTAGACAAACACCTTCCTCTAACTTTAAGCTACTCTTCTGATATTAATTATCGACCAGACAATACGTTTGGCTGTGAAATAATTCATTTCTATTAAACTGTTTGAGGGGTATATTATGATGAATATTTGAAAAACCAGACATTATAGTAACAGATGTGTGTAGCTCTGAAGTCTTCACACAAACGCATATAGAGCAACAAATTTGCATTCACACGTAAAGTGCACATATATATATATATATATATATATATATATATATATATATATATATATATATATATATATATATATATATATATATATATATATATATATATATCGTACTGACCTCCACTTTGATTATTCAAGTTTCCAGACAGCCCAACATATACAATTCAGTCATTCAGTTCATGAATACAACTTACCTGCGACGCAGCAACTACTTGTCTCTCAGCTTTTTCTCTTCAGAACTCCATTTGATCAGGTTGATCATTCAGAGTACATATCTATCTTGTTCAGGTTTTCTTGAGCGATGATAATCCAGAATTAAAATGACTACAACAGTATTATGGAGTGTTCGTACGTGTTGCAAGTCAGCTGCACACGGGACAAAATGTCTGCACTCCAGTAGAGAGCAAACGCAATATATAGACGTCAGTTTGGACTGTCACGTGGTCATGTTAATGATTAAATGCTTTAGTTTAGTACCAGTAACTGCACTCATAATATGAAGATATGGTCAACGATGGCGCCCTCATGAAAGTTTTATAAAATATTTATCAGTGAATTTCGAGATAAGAAAACATAAGCTTAATATTAAAAACTGCCACTGTGCTGTTCTCTAGATTGTAAAATGAGTAGAGTTTTTACGTTGTCAATTTCAAGTTCGATTTGTGCAGACGAGACCGTAATTTTCCTCTTTACCGACATCATTGGTTGAAATGACTTCGTATGACGGATGATGCTTCTCACATAAGAGTGCAACCAATAAGCTTATGAAATGTCAGTAAGATTGAGTGATGAAAATACAGTTATTTGTTTGAATTAGACAAAGGGAAAATGGTTGAAATGCGCCATAATTTTTTTATTGCAGAGCCGACACCTCATTCGGTTAGACATGGAGTCAGTATTTCGAAGTTGCTAATTGATTACAAGTTCCAGACCTACTCTGTAGCGATTAGGAAAATACCCGGATTCAGCCTAGCAAAAAGCCTATCTGTGGAACAGAGTACGGTTTATTAGTTATTATTCTCAAACTGATAGTGGAGCTCGTACTTAATTCGTATTTCTTAAAAAAATTATTATATTAAAATACCAAATATTTACATTCAGAGACGTGACATGTCGTAACCCAGAGTAATGTTAGTGGCAATGCGTCAACAAAAGTTTACTGAACAAAATCAAGCGAAGCTGCATTTGCTAATAATATGCATGCACGGCATCAAGGTGTTCGTAGCATAAGACTTTGGCCATAACATCATGGGGTGAACAAGAACATACTTATTACGCGATTTATACCCGTGTTAAAACTGTTACTTTGTCAGGGTTGTCTCCAATGGGAATACTTGACGGTTACCGACTCTCCCTTTCAACGACAGCTCAATTTCGTTTTATGACTATGAATATATAGAAATGAGTATTGATGTGCAAATAGGTAGTCATCTGATGAGATTAAAATTTCATAAACTGAAAGTGAATATTAATCGAGTTTGACTTCGAAGATTAATGTCGGATAAAAATGTTTCATCCGACATAAACGATATTCTTCTCCGGTTCGGTTAAGATTATTTGAAATGGTGTAACAGTAGTTACGGATGCGCATTTTCGCTGCCTTTTAGGGAAAGTAGATCGAGGTAAAAAACGCCTGGTAAACGAGGCTTCGAAAATGTTGCCTCACAAAGAGCGAGATACGTCAACAACCGCTGTCCCTTCTTTATCAATATCGAATGACGTTGGTGAAACATCGATTATTCTATTAAACACATTGCTGTTATTACAAAATAAGAAAATATTGTTGTCGTTATTCGGAGACACTTTCTTATTAATTGGAAGTATCACAGTAAGTGGGAACGATCAACACCGTGACTCGACAACTAAGTTTCAAGGGAGTGGGGTCGGAGCGAAACGTAAAGAATTAAGTTTTTTTTTTATCAGACAGTGAGCTTTGACATCGTCCTTTAGAAGGAGTCACTTTGTTTTATAGAAAAAGCTACATATGTTAATATGGTCCAGATAATGATAAGGGTCGTATAGCCAGGTCATATTGAACATTTCAAGGGCCATAACTCTAATTTTTGATGATCAGATCACCATTTTTGGTGTGCATAATTTCTTGTTCTACACCAAAGCATATTGAGATGTACAGTATTCAATTTGCCAACTCAGCCTGTACATCATGACCAATATTGCATTGCTATTTTGACGAGTGAATTCTGGTCCGGACTGAATTTGAATTATTGTCCGGATCGGAATTAAAATGTAAATAATAATAGTGCATTCTAAATATATAGACGCTAATTTACCAATTGTTAAAATTTCAACACGCTTTCTGGAGTAGAACAAGAATTTTATTTGACGTACAAAGTAAAACTTATGAATAAAATCATCAAAAGTTACAAGAGTTACTGGCTCTCTCAAATAGAAAACTTTACATAGAATGATATACATATTTATCGATGCAAACAGGCGCCACACATTTGACGTGTTACCTTTTCCATAGTGATTTTGACGTCAACTATTTTTTAATTTGTATAAAATACGTGAAGAACAGCTTCGGATAATTTGTTATCATGTTATAAGCTTATATTATGAACAAGATTCTTGTTGAGCGCGCGCAGCTTTGCATATTTCAGTCAGCAGAGAACATCCGTAAGTTCTGTGTTTAGCAAGTTTCTTTGTTGTTGTTGTTGTTGTTGTTGTTGTTGTTGTTGTTTTTGTTGTTGTTGTTGTTGTTTGGTGATCAAACCTACTCTTTCGACTTTATACATTGAGAACAAGTACACTTTGTACGTATTGATTGTGCTAGTTTCCTTACGTTCTTCCAGTTTTTATTAAACCGAAAGTATTTATTTGTGTGACGTATGGCGGCGCTCTATTGACCGAAAATGATTTGTTATTCCAGGCTTACATTTTCGTTCACTTACTGAATATTTCTGATCCAGAAGTTATTCTATGTTGAAATTCGAATCATCATCGGGAGCATCTTTTCTTTTCTCTTCATTTTCTTCGCAATATTATAATCATGAAAGAACCCCGGTTTGAGTCAAGAGCCAACAAACAAACAGACGAAAAATATGGCTGACTTGCATGTGGAAAATCTGCCGCGTTGGAAGTTTTCGTTTTACATCGAATTGCTGTATAGGTGAAGC
This sequence comes from Ptychodera flava, assembly GCF_041260155.1. Classification (NCBI taxonomy): domain Eukaryota; kingdom Metazoa; phylum Hemichordata; class Enteropneusta; family Ptychoderidae; genus Ptychodera; species Ptychodera flava. The sequence goes on along the minus strand of NC_091930.1, from coordinate 47,701,973 downwards.
AATCAGATTAGCAATACAAACTTTTATCTCTATACGGTAAGTAGTGCGATTGGTCAAGTCTTCATTTGAAACTCGATCGTACTGTCCTCTCGCATGTGATTGATTGTTGCAGGTTCCTCGATCGCAACCCAGTTTTGATCCGGGGCGACGAACATAGAAACATGATCGACAACAATGAAGCGCATGGCAATGAAACGTACTCCGTTTTAATGTCGTCGCACAGTCAGTTGATATCAGGAAAATATATTTGAATAGTCCACACGATTAAAAGTAACGTATTAAAACAGATATCTGACGCTATAAAGTTCCAGAGAATGCAGCTGTAGTGCTGTGTAGCTCGAGGTTTTTCCTGCGCCTGGGTATTCGAGTCGGACGGCAAGAGCAGTCTGACCCAAATACCCAGGCAAAACCTGAAGCTACAGCGCTGTAGCTATAGCGAATGCAGCCATCGTAGCTGCTACAGTAGCACAAGGTTGAGGGTTTGACAAAAACCTGAGACAAACCTCGACCTGCTGTTCTGTGCAGCTACAGTCACCTGTGTAGTGTAGCTGCAAAATTGTAGCGCTACGGTGAGGCGGTCGGTGATTTTTGGTTTTTGCGACTTCGCTCACCAGTAGCGCTACAAGGCCGATGGCCCTGGGGAGTATCATATAAGCGCGTCGTACTCGACCAGGCGTTTTGATGTGGAATGCAACATATTTACTGCATTTGGTCGTACCGATTTATCACTACTGAAGACTAAACAGTATACTGCACTAACTTTGTCATTTATGGGGTTTGGAATTTGTTCAAACACGACGATCGCGTTCCGAAACATTTCTGGGAGCCGTCATTACCAACTTCCGGTAATGGCGGCTCCACAAACACCGACGCCCCACGCTCAATGTTTTCAGAACGCGATCGTCGTGTTTGAACAAATTCCAAACCCCATAAATGACAAAGTTAGTGCAGTATACTGTTTAGTCTTCAGTAGTGATAAATCGGTACGACCAAATGCAGTAAATATGTTGCATTCCACATCAAAACGCCCTGGTCGAGTACGACGCGCTTATATGATACTCCCCAGGGCCATCGGCCTTGTAGCGCTACTGGTGAGCGAAGTCGCAAACACCAAAAATCACCGACGCCTCATCGTAGCGCTACAATTTTGCAGCTACTGTGTAGTGTAGCCCTGCGTACAGGTCTGTGTGTTCCCGGCGTTATACGGCCTCCACCACAGCCCTGCAACGGTTCATGGAGATGACTGGCGACAATGCGGTCCAGATCTGGACCGCAACGAAAAGACTCTTTTTTGGCCGAAATTCTGCTCTATCGGGGCAAAATCCTTTCCCTGACTACCATTACCTCCTAACCGACCCCAGAAAAGATGCGATTAACTTCTCCTAAAGTCCAAAACCGCTCGTTTTCTGAAACATATACGTACTCGACAAGTTGTTTACCCATGGAGATCGCCATTTTGAATCTCGCCAGTTATCTCTATGGACCCTTGCAGGGCTGTGGTGGAGGCCGTATAACGCCGGGAACACACAGACCTGTACGCAGGGCTACTGGGTAGTGCTGCTTTCCCTGGGTGGGTATGCTGCAGATCAGCGGTAATGCATTTCACCATTCACTCTTGTTGCCCCGAACCTCCGATGATTGCAATGGCGGGTATAAAAAAAAATTGAATTGTGCGCTAATGATACATAATTCAGCTTTTCATGCACATGAAAAGTCTTAGGAAAATGAATAACCAGCAGTTAAATAAATTTTGTGTAACCTTTCATCCCACATTCCATGTGTAAAGCTCCAGCTGTGCCTTTTAAGATTGCAATAGCTTATACCAAAATTAGGCAGCAAATAGGTTCAGCCAGGTATTTCACCAAGTCTTTGTTCAGAAGAAGATACCGCCTTTAAGTCTGAATATTCATGAAGCAGTGAAAATTATGAAGGCATACATCAACCCCTCCAGATATTCAAATTTGGTTCGACCCTATTACCAGTGTGCCCTCTAACAAAACAGATTTCATTAAACTTCTGAGTCAATTGAAAAATTTGTGAAATTTTCTTGAGTCATAATTTCCTATTCAACTGAAAATTTTCTTGCGTCACAGAGAATATTCATGAGTCATGGCGCACCTAATAGGCTTAGAGGGCACACTGCCTATTACTATAAGTTATTAGCATGAACCTGCCACATAGGTCACATGATATAATAATAAGCAATCATGGACCAACTTATTTGGTTTTAGGTAACTAGTTTTCCCATCTCTCCATGACAGGTCTGATACACTTCCTTCACCCAGTGCAATCATGAAAGTGTTCCACTTCAACCCACTCAGAATCTGCAACATTTTCACTTTTATCATGGGGCTTTTTAAACGAGCCATGTGTTTCATCAAACAGAGGAGAAACAGCGACTCTCTGCCGGTCAGTATGAACTCTATTCAAATGCCGCTGACCAGTGACTCCTCAAAACAGGATGTGCCTGGCAATGAGGTGAGTGTTATTATCAGTCTGTTTACACTGCCCAAATTTGCCCAAATGTTTCAGTTTTTTCACTGATGAATATGTTGCCATGAGAAGAGGATGATTCCTGGATAAGCCACTTTCATTTCCCCAAATCATGATTCTTTTTTCACAACAATTGTGATGGTTTAACCCTTTACCTGCTGGATAGTATTACTTCCCTATCTGCCAAGTCATAGTTAAAAGCAGTATATTAACCAAAACCATGTATTTTCACACACTTGGCTTGGTATGTTATAGCAGCTTTAGTCTGTAAAAATCATGTTTACAGTATCTCTGTCTTCAGGGACCTTCAAATCTTCAAGTCTTTGTTAAAATGCACCATATGGGACATGTTTTGCTTCACTGGTTTTAACCAACTTGATCTGATGGTGAAATATGAACTTGGCAGGAAAAGGGTCAATGGTATCTTAAAAGTGAGAAGTACAGTACCTTATTGCAAAAAGATATTCAATCAAAGCTTTGTGTGTACGACCGTGATGCATAAAGTTGATTGTGGACATCTTTGCAATTTCTTTGTCCTTTATGGTAATTTCTTGATGAAACAGTGGTTGGAATCATACAAAAGTGCAGTGTGATAAGAATGAAAGACAAAGAAATTTAACATTTTTGGATCAATATCAAGTATTACCTCAGGGTTTTACATGACGCGCATTTCTGCGTCCTTTACGCATAAAACCGGACGCAGGACCCCTCAAAAACTGAACTACGCGTCCCTTCGGACGCAGAAATATCTGTTGCTGGTGTATATTTTGTGAGCTGCTGAACACGCAAAACACATCCCAGTAAACCTTACCGACCCCATACTTTAATGGAATGCTCCGTAGTGCATTAGCCTCCACTGTTTGATGACCAATGGTACCCGCGGAAACAAAATTTACTACGGTAAAAAGTGACTTTCAAAATGTAAAATGATTCTTAATTAGTCGATTTGTTGTTTGCGGCGATCAACACATGTTTATGGCGGGTCGTATCAAACACCCAAAACAAGCCGATCTGCGAAAGTTTTTCGGAAGCACGATGCCAGGTTGGTCGAGGCCGAAACAGCAGCTACGGCATGCGATACTGATACATCAGGTCCCCGGCCAAGTCAGCAAAATTACGAACATTCAACAGAAGTTGGCTCGATAGATTTAAATGGCTTCGATATTCTGAAGAGCGAAACGTCATGGAATGAGATGTATGTTTGAAAGCGAATGTTACATGCCCGTCCACGGAAGGTTGTTCTAATTTTCAACATTCAACTCTCACTCGTCATCAGGACTCGAAAAGTCATCTCACAAGTGTTAAAATCCTAAGCGTGAGGTCACAATTTACTACTGCTCGCAAATCTGCAGAGGACCGGCAGTTGCAGGGTAAGAGTAACGAACTCGAGGCGTACGCTGCACAATTACGTACTGTTTATCTGATCGCTAAACGTGACCTTCCATGCAATGTATTCACTGACATCATGCATCTACAGAATCTGAACGGCTTAGACATTGAATATTATAAACGTCCTCCGATAGTTATGGAGTTTGAAGAGTGTATTCAACGTGTGATCGAAGTCCCTGATTGATAGCATACATGCAAATCTTAGTGATTTCATCGGCCTATAATGTTGGATGAGACTTGTGAACATAACCGTTCATAAGAAACTTGCCATATATGTTCGATATATTCAGAATGGCGAGGCGAATGTTTCTTTCCTCGGTAACCAGCAAATTACAGATGCCACTACTGCAGGGATCGAAAACGCCTTGATTGAATTTTTGACTTGGAAAGAAATCTGTGACGCGGCCGTAGACAAAATATATTGACTAGGAACAGACCGGGCGGCCGTTTTTGAACGGGTACGGGTTGGGTGCAAAATTAAAGCCAGAAATCCCAACCTTGTTCAAGTGCATTGTGTTGCACATCGATTGAATCTTGCTGCTTCTCAAGCAGGCAGAGATATTGAATATTGCAAAGAATATCATAATATAATCCATTCATTGTATAAATACTTTAATGACTCTAGTGTGAGATATGACAAACTTAGAGAAATTCAAACTCTGTTGAATTGGAAGGCAAAACAAATTACTCAGCCTACATCTGTTCGCTGGTTGTCGGTTGAATCAGCTGTCAAGATGATTTTCATCAGTTTTGAGCCAGTTGCTTTGGCACTTGCAAGTGACAAAAAAGGGGGAAAGGCTGATCGGCTGTTGAAATTTGTCTCCAATTCATTGTTTCTGCTATTCACCGCCTTATTGATTGATGTCCTTACTGTGATTGGAATTTTGAGCCTTTTACATTTCACAAAGATTCTGTCAACCTATCCCATAAAGTGTTCAGTCTACTAAGGGCACATTGAATACAATGACTAATGATTCACACACTGTCAGAGAAGTCTTTAATGATTTGGGTGATGTTCCTGGCAATGGTCAGAAAGACACATACAAAAACATTCGAATCACTTACAATCAGCCACTCAGACAGAGGTTCTGTACTGTGAGAGAAATTATATCAACAAACTGCTGCAGTATTTAGATAGCAGATTTCAAAATGATGAGATGAATATTCTGGAATGTTTTGATGTAATTCTAAACCCACACAGATATCCTGAAAATTTGGCCAACCTACCTGACTATGGGGTCAACCAGCTTGATCAACTGTTGAATCATTATACAATACACCAGGTATTGATGCTGATAGAGCTAGGGCACACTTTCTGTTTTACAAACACTTCACATATATAGGGACGCACTGAATTTTGATATGTATATCAAGCTGTTGCCAACTGATTTTACAGAGGAGTATCCTGATTTTGCCATTCTTGCTAAAATTGCTCTTGTCATACCAGCGTCCTCTGCCCCATGTGAGAGGGCTTTTCAGTACAAAATGCCATCAAACAGAGGGCAAAAAATACCGTAGACTCAATCCTCAAAGGCTTAATAGACTAATGTTCATCAAACTGGTTGGCCCCATCATAGATGATTTTGACTTCATGAACACTGCTAGGTTATTTGCTGAAGGAGCTGTTGGAAGAGTGTGAACTCAAACCTACTGGACTTGCTAGGTGAATGCCATTCAGAGTATTAAATTACTTACCTTCTTGTCAATTTGACAAATTTGAATACTTGTTCAAATTTCACAACATTGTGAACTTGTCATTAAAGTTATGAGATCATTTTAATCATGAATAGTGTTCTTTGAATTGATCAATGAGGGCCCTGAGCAGTATGAACTAGAATTTTCATGTAAGAATTATTTTAAGAAATGTGCAACCATTTGCCGTGTGTTATAACACTAATTGAACACAGTGAAGACCATGGCATGGATAAACAATAAAATATTCTTTTGAAATAAATTGGGACCCCCATATTTTGATGTAGGACTCCCATTTTCTAACACCAGGGGTCCCAGGGACTCTCAAAAGTAAAAAGTGATGTAAAACCCTGATACATATGAACATTTTTTCACAAATACATGTAATTTTATTCATAAGAGGCTGTAAGCTTTCTGTATGGTTACAATATGCATAAACATTAACCGTCATCCTTTGGAATGAAAGTATGCATTGTAATATTGCATGTGAAATTATAAATTGTGAATTTAATTTGTCATATGGGTCCAAAATTAAATTTTGTGAACAACAAGACCATTTGATTACAAGAGGATGAAGACAAGTTGAAAAATCACACCACTGAATGAAAGTCATCAAGAAACTTGCTGTTGTTGGAAGGCAACAAACTCAGTGTTTTCAACAGCCTGGAAAATCAGAGGGCCAGTCAATTTACATGACAACACAAACGTAAAATATATTCTTTTGTTTGGTTGTTAACATATGAATAGATTGCTCGAAAAGCAGAGGGGTGGCAGCTGGCCAACCCCTCAAAATCCACATATGGAGGACCCTCCAACTGGTGTATGAAAAACGTTGTGGATCTTATTAGTAAGCTTAACCAAAGTCAATTTTCGTCACCTTCATAAATATACCCCAGTCAAATTTTTTTCAGATTTTTACCAAAATTTTGAAAAAAAAAACTAGCCAATGGAATATGATGTCACCTTTGTCCAAAATTAAGAAAAGACACAGAAAAAATTCATAAAAATTGGTAAATTCTTGCACTAAAATTTTGGTGGGAAAAATTACAGCACTCAAAGGGTTAATAGATGTGGCGACAATGCTTTAGTATGATACTCTATGCTGTAAAGGAGACTGACATCCAACATGAATAGAAACTGTACTGTCCCCTCATTCTCAAAAGAGTCACTTTAAATTGAAACTCCATTAGAATGATATATGTAATAAATTATTTTTTTTCAGCCAGCAGAATTGCAAGACTGGGATGACTGGGGCAGCGGTGGTGGTCCAACCAGTATCAGGGTTGACCCAGGTCATCACTCAGGTCATCACCCAGGTCATCACCATGCCAACCATCAACAGACAGCAGAGGAAGAGCCAGAGATTGATTTCTTCACAGACATGGCTCCTAGGATAAAGAAACCTGTAAGTTACACATTGTGCATCAAATCGTAACTCTTGATAATTTGTTCTTTTCGTCAACACCAATTGTTTCTTTGTCAATGCCATATGGCGTTCAGCAAAGTAGTGCAACCTTTTATAGTGTGATATTGTTAACGATCAGAATAGATTTTGCATGAGTTCTACATGTATTCTCATCCATTCAAATATTTGTAATAATTACATATTACATTACTAATTCATCATCCATGCATTCTATGCCTGTGTTGCCATTCTTCTATTGTTTAGAGTGTACCGATATGAACCTAGATTTTAACATGTTTAAGTACGAATCATATTTTCACAGTAAGCAGAACTACTTACAGCTAGGTGTTGGGTTCAGCTGAGTCATGATCGTTGTGTATTGTCAGGTATCATGGCAATTGCATAGATTTACAAGCACACATTTACTAAAAATACATTCATACATTTAAAATTTGCGAGTATCATGGCCAACACCTGTCATGACTTGAGTGTTTTGCATGTTTTGTAGAGTACATGTATAGAGTAAAGTGCATTATGGGAGAATGGCTTGTCTGTTTGCCAGTTTTTCCAGTGACAACTTTTATGACATAGAGAGTATAAGCAACAATCAATTAACAAAATCCAACAATTTAACACAAGTGAAAATATAGCACAGAGTGAGTGCATACATGTATATGGTCCAGATTTGTACAATGATTCTTAGTGGCAGTGACAGTTTTCTTGGAAGTTTCAGTGTAATATGTTTGTGTATAGAATTCTACATATTAGGACCTCAGGTAGTCAACTTTTCAAGTTGTTCAGACAAGTTATTGACCTTTTAGGCAAGCCAGCAACAAAATATATAATAAGACAGTGTGAATATATTTGAAATATTTTATTTGTAATACACATTAAAGCAGACACCATCAAATTTCAAATTGAAGTACTGACAATAATATACACTCACTTCACATGTCGGCTACTCTGTCCCACACACTCTCACAAAGTCTCATTCTAATGTAGTAAATTTGCCATAATAAGCAGACCGTCCAACTGATAACCACAACATGTATACACTGGTTGTAGTCATTGATGTATAAGAAATTGTTATGCTATGACAAAGCCTGATCACTGTCCACTGCAGCACTCAAAAACAGCTGATTATGAGCAGGAAGTGTGTATCAGAACACAACGTTGGACAACATATCTGTAGTGAAGGCTTTAAATATTTTCATAAAAGGGAAACTATCCACAATTTCCTCTCCAACCTATACTTTACTCTTACTGTCACTCTGAAATCTATGATGAAAGTCTTTCAAATAGTGGAAAACTATGTTGACAGCTCAGTTGAATTGAATTTGCTCGCAGTGAAGACAACCCCTTCCGTGAAGTTGTATAGCCCCTCCCCATCTCCCCAATGTGGAATAATATCAATAAGTGACACAGTCACCAACATCTCCATGTCAATCAACAATATGTGTTTATAGATATATCCAGAAGCAAGTAGGGATGACTTCTATCAATTTGGATGCAAATTTCTGAATTTTCATTTCATTGAAAACAGTTGCCGGTAAAATACCCATGTATGATAAAGGACAATTTTACAAAGTTTAGTCAGTGTCATATATTCTCGTGATATGCCAGGGTTTTGAGTCACCGCTGCACAACTGATCAAATGTCATTTAATAATAGTCTCTAAGTATACTTCATCATATGTATATGTACACGTAATACATCTATATGCATGTATATGATGATATCATGTATATGATGTACAGAATAGGTTTGCATGCCAAAGTCTGGGTGTATCAACATGATATGGAGCATAGACTAGGTTAACGTACCTTATATGAACAGGAAAAATGTCAAATGATGGGTTTTCTTGCATTGATGACAAGTTGTTGCTACAGATCCCTTCTGAAATTACAAAGCCTACCAAATTGTCTGATGTGTAGTCATCCAATACTAGTAAGCCAGATTGAGATCAAAGTTTGTGGATTTAAATTGTTAAGATACCTTCCTGGAACATTGGCAAAATCTGTCTCTATTTGAGTAAAATAAAGAATTTCTACACATTAGCCATATGCGGCTGTACACAAAGCAGTAAGGTCATGTCATGCTAGAGCTGTGTGTCATATTGGCTCAGAGAGTATGCAGCTACATATCAGTTCACTTGACACAAATATTATAGATGTGAGAAAATGGAAAAAAATGTTGATGTTCCAGAATTTCCTCATCACAGTACAATCATTTGTGAGGATGTGTTGTATTTTCTAACAAAATTTGTATGTCATCATTGGTACAATGTAGGTCATGATAAGGAAGAAAGTTGAAACAACAGACAACACTGCACCAGGGATGTCCAACAGACTTGCCATGGACAGTGAGATCATCACACCAGCTTCAGTAAGTACACACACATAGAAATGCTGACTCATTGCTGGTTGCCATGTGTTGCGACTTTATACTGCAGTAGGAGTTATAACAAATGTTGATAATGTGTGTGTCATCTGTTTCCATCTGTTACACTGTCATCTGTATGGTTGAAAAATATCTCACTATCTCACTGTATATCTGTCTGTTACACTGTCATCTGTATGGTTGAAAAATATCTCACTATCTCACAGTATATCTGTCTGTTACACTGTCATCTGTATGGTTGAAAAATATCTCACTATCTCACAGTATATCTGTCTGTTACACTGTCATCTGTATGGTTGAAAAATATCTCACTATCTCACAGTATATCTGTTTCCATCTGTTACACTGTCATCTGTATGGTTGAAAAATATCTCACTATCTCACTGTATATCTGTGCATAGGTGAGCGTCACACTTTGTATATATTTACACATGAGTGCACATACGGTATATCAGTGTTCTCCACAGCTTGGAGAAACAGAGGGGCAGCCAGTCTACAAAACAATACTCAATTTGCATATTCTTTTGTGATGAAAATGCATTTTTTTGTACAGTTATTAACATATTTATTGATTGCCTCAAAATACAAAGGAGTGGATTTCATAGTGTTTGTACATACATACAAGGTTCTCTACAAGGGGAAAGTTAAGGGTGGGCCGTCTACATACAAACATGTACTGTATCTGTATACATATACATAAAGACACAGTTACAGCATGTACTGTGTGTAACATGTCTTTTTGTCTGCTCTAACATGTTCTCTCTCTGGTCAGTAATTCAACAATGGTAAAGTACTGATCACACTTTGAACACATCTGTTTGATTTAGGAAGTGTTGAACAGTGGTTCACATGTACCTCTGTGAGCTTTGTACACACACGTGACAAATTATATCCATACTTTGTGTTTGACAAATTGCAAATACAATGTGAGCTGATTTTCAGCCTTTGAGATACTTGTTGAAAGAAGTTCAAGTTCAAATACCATTCTTGTATTGACAAGGCAAAGGGGCAGTGCTAAAATGAAACTAGTTGTATATCGGGGATAGTTACTCAATTCTGTAAGATATCTCCATTCTCAGAACCTTAATCTACATACATATGCATTGAACACACTGCCAGGCTTGCTATGTGTCAAAGCAATGTAAGCTGGTCACCCCCAACTTCCCCGTAAACTGCTCCAAAACCACTGTTGACAACAATAGGTTTGAGCCAAACCATAGCAGTGAAAGGGTTAATCAGTTTGCATAAATCTGACAATAATCTGATGTATTGCAGTTACAATGCTCTAACATTATAACTTGTGTAATTTTTTGTTCACACTGGATCAGATTCTTGCACACACATTCAACACAAACTTCACCTGATTGCACATGGAATAGTCCACTGAATCTGTTATAAACAATGGGACTGAAACAAAGTTGTCACAAAATGGGTAAGTTACAGTTCAAGGCAAAACTAACGCACCATCCAGGCACACCTTGGGCTCACCTCAGGCATGGCCAAGTCTCGTCTCGGTCACACCAGAGACACGTCTCAGACTACACAGGCATGCCTTTTGGTGCATTAGCTCTGAATTGAACTGTACATTTACTGTCATCACGTTTAGGTGTGAAAAATTTCTCATCTGTCCTTTGCAGGGTGAGCTTGGCACATGGGATGAGAGCGAAGCCAACGCCTGGGAAGACGAAACCATCAACAGCGTGTCCACCTGGGAAGTAGAGCAGGCAATCAAGGAGAAGCGGAACCAGGAACGGGAAAGGAGAGCCCTGGAACAGCAACGGAAAAAGATGGAAAGGGAGGCACAGAGAATGATGAAGAAAGAAAGCGGGAAACTGGCGATGAAGTTGTCGTGAGGATTTGTGACTAAGTCAGCCATGAGAACGAACAAACTTTTGTCGGACGATGATGCCCCTCGTATGTGACTTTATGCAAATCTACGTATATATGAAGAAATAGACTTCACTGTATCCATGTGTGGATTGCATAAAACATAAACGCTTAATCACATTTCATGTCGTGATACAGTATGTCAGTATATGTTCCCTGGTATGGAATAAAAAAGACAATAACATGGGACATTGTCAGCGATTAACAATTTTACATGCTGCTGCAAGTATACAGAGTACTGGACGAACATTTTTTATGTCAGCGAGAATAGTAAAACTAAAATGTAGGAATGTGTATCTGGGAATCGTGTCAGAGTTATTGCCAGAATGATTTTACTCAAAGTGTTAATATTATCCTGTCATGTGAATACTTACGTGAACTTTTAACCTTCTAACCTTTGAACTCACCTTTGAATGCAGAGAACATTTGATTTGATATTTCGTGGGTTTATTGGTATACTGACTGCAAACTCTGGTTACCGGCATAATTCAATGTTTACCCCGTGTCTGCAAAATTTCAGAAGTGATTAAAATTATCACTCTGGTACACTCCATAGTGAATTCCCTAAATCTGTTTTATCAGTTTGTCTTCTGCCAGGGTTATTTTTGCATTTTAATGCTAAAGTGTTGGTGACTTACAAAACAAAGATCATTGTACATGTGTATCCTCCAAGTTATGCCTTGATTTTGGTGACTGTTGTCTAAATGATGCAATTCTGTATCAACTGTCATGATGAATAAGTCTTTGAGACTGACATTGTCCAATGACATCTCTTGTTACAATGTTGCTGATGTCTTCTACGTGAGCATAGCGTATCATTTGTGACACTTACTCTGTTTGGTCACTCTGATGGGGACACTTGTGAAGTACAAGCAGTTTGTCAGTAGTCTTGAAATTATCCTGAATACATCGCCATACTGGACATTTTACAGGTTAAAGTAGTCGCGCCTCAAAAAAGACATTTAAAATTTTAATCAAACTTTCCTCAAGCAAACTTTCAACTGTTCTCTTTCAAAGTCAAAAAGTCACTATGCAAATTTTGGTACTAGAGAAACAAGTTGCCCAAAATTTCCCAGTGTTTGAAATTCAAAATGGCCACCGTCCCTATGTTGTTTGCCTCTTTAGAGAAAAATAAAAATTCCCCAATTTTCACAAACTAAGCCAGTGAACACTTCATTTACACAAAAGCTTCAAAGTAAGCCCCTGCAAGTGGAAGGCTAAAAGCATATTGTACATTTTTGAAATTCCCAATATCTGTCCCCGAATCGCATTCTACCTGAACACCGCTCTGCGTAGTCTTGCGTTGACTGTAAATGTCCCTTTTGCTGTTCGTGTTGCCATACATGGTTATTTATTACGTATTCTAAGCGAGTGTTTTATGTGCTGTAGGCACGAGGTGCATTCATCCTCCGAATGTTGTGTCACGACAGAGCAAAGATAAAAAGCCAACAAACTGGTTCAGTCAGTTGTAACTTTTTTAGGTACATTCCTTAGAATAGGACCTCAACATTGTGAAATGGAGGGGTGGAAGGATGAAGGGTATGCATGTTTAGGTGAATTAGTGACTAAAACAAGAGTTCAGAACCAGAAAGTCTCTGGCATATTTGTAGGGGTGAAAATTGCATGAAAGTTTGAAAGTATAGTTGATAGGGACAAAAAATTAATATGCAAATTAAAGCAGACATAAGGGCTGGTCTTCCTGTCAAGACAAAGTGTAATTGGGAGCATCGTCGCAAGATGCATCGTGCTTGTTGCTCAAAGTGAATCATAATTTTGTGTAACTTGTTGAGGGTTTATTGTTATGTTATATCAAGTCTGTAGAAATGCTTTCCAAACTGTCAGCTGCAGACAAACCTTGTACTGCATAGCCCAGTACTGTACATACCAAGCTTAATTTTATGACAGGCATCATGTGTTCCAATTCTCTCATGACAACAATTATGTATGTTCCTGTTCAATTATGATATCGTTACTGTCTATTGTACACTGGTAGTTATATAGTAAAGGGCCAGTAATGTGAACTTTTGATTATTTTTTCCTTTAGTTTTATTTTGTATGTTGATTGCAACTTGTTAATCTATTCCTAAAAGAACGTTGAAATAGCCACTATTTAGCTCATCCACATAGCGCTATATGTGTAAAATGCATTGTTATTGTTTACATTGAATTCTAGTCTGTGCCAGAATTCATTTGTCGACAATAACAGCGCACTTTAACCCTTTTCCTGCCAAGTCCATATTTCACCACCAGGTCAAGATGATTAAAATTAATGAAACACAACGTATTCCATATGATTTATTTTAACATAATACTGTACATTTGAAGGCTGTTGAAAACATAATACTGTAAACTTAATTTTTTTTGGACAAAAGATGCTATAACATACCAAGCCAAGCGGGTGAAAATACATCATGTTTTGGCTCAATACCGCTTTTTACTGACTTGGCTGATGGGGAAGTAATACAGTTATTACTGTCTGGCAGGAAAAGGGTTAATAAACACGTACAGGCCGAGTTGATAAGCTGAATACTGTGTATCTCAACATGTTTTGGGGAGTAACGCAAGAAATTATAGTTGACATTAAAAACAAAAATGGTGAAAAGATCATGAAAAGTCAGTAATAATTTCCCTCGATCAAGGTGTCAGTTGAGATGAGATTTATAGGGTTCTATTAGACTAGCCTTTGTTTGACTTGCCTAGTCCAGAGAGCAAATTTTGCGCAACCAATCATAGAGGGATACTTTCCAAGCTTACTGTCTATAGTTCTGTACTTAGCTGTCTCTATCAGCAATAGTGAATTTGTCATCCTGAAGTAAAGGGACATGAAAGCATTTGTTCAAACAGTAGATGTCAACTACTTTTCTGTGTTCAATCAACCCTCCTCACATCAAAACTAGACTGACTCTCAGAGTGGCAAGACTACTTTTTAGGCAAGGCTTTTAAATACTAGGCCTTGGCCAGGCTGTAGCACAACTCAACATTATCATGGAGGACATATTTTTATTCACCATGAAAAATGCCACTTTCTGCCACATGGAAGATGTAGCTTAGCATTCTCTAGGTTTACTTGTGTCTGTGTCACTGAACTCTGTATTACTTGTGAAGCTGAACCCTGTGCGGGGTCAAAGGTCACCTTTGGGGTCAGAGTTCAAAGGATGTGAGAGATTTGCCAAGAACATGTCAGTTCAACCCCATCACTTGACATAGAGAGAAAAACTCTTGCATACAACAAAGGAATAAAATCAAACCATAATTTCTTGTATCTTATATAACTGCATGTGAACAGCTGTACTGACAAATTGCAAGCCTTAGGACATGAATGATGATTCAAGGTCTTGTTTACATTTGCATCATGAGTTGTCAACAATTGGCAATTTGATGGTTGATTGTTAGAAGGTATGATATAGACTTGACTAACTTTTTTTAGTAGATTGTGAAATAATTGTACATTCAGAGGTCCCTAATACATTACTCAGTCAAAATATGTTGTTTGATGTTGTCAGGGCTGATACTCAGAATATCCATTGTCAAAGATTCTTCCAAAGCGATCTTGCAAATATTTTATACCAATAAACACCTTGACCAGGATCTCTCATTCAACAAACTGTCATGTCCCTAAGCATGTGCACCAATAACAGATACCTGGCATTGTTATCTAATTTTTTTTGTCCCCAGTGCAGATTGGACAAACTCTTGTGGCACCATTTCTGAAGTTCCATGTCATCAATGAGAGATTGGTATTTCTCAGACTGATATTGTAGTATTCAGTCATTTGAACGCAGCATGTGCGCCCTCGCATGACTGAATTTTTCAGTCCGGGTAGACTGCACTGCAGTTCTTACTATTCACACAGGTATGGTGGATCAGGGTATATATTGACACAATTGTTTTATAGAAGGTGAATGTAAACCAGTGGATTTACATTTTAAACTTTTTGGTTTTTGTTTTTTTTGGTTTTTTTGTTTGTTTTTTTTTTGGGGGGGGGTTTGGTGGGGGGGGGATGTAGAGGCTAGCCAATGCTTAGTGAGCCTCAGCTAGTGAAAAATGCCAATACAACTGTTCTAACACACATTTAGGCAACATTTTCCAGACTTGGTACACCCAAGAGATGTGATGGTGGTTCAAATAATCCCATTTGTACAAAGGCATACAGAGAAATGCACCTTCTCTGCACGTTTGTGCGTGTGGTTTTGTTTGTACCGCGGTCCTTTCAAATTCTGGGTTTTACCAATGTCTGTCTTTGGAACAGCTGCCTTTGGATCTTGTTCTCTCATTGCAGAAACTCCAATGGATTTGCTCTCTTATCAAGCATTTTCATTGGTAGAAATTTATCTGTGATGTCATTCAGTGCAAGTTACAAATCACGTCAATATCGGTTTGTTTGTTTTTTGTTTGTTTGTTTTTAGGAGGCAATTTGACAAGTGAGAACAATCAGCACATGAACAATTTGTAAAACTGGCATTGTTAACTCTCAAATTATGCGATATTTCACAAAATTCTAAATCAATCTGCCAGCTCTGTGTAGGAAAACATTGTCAGCTCCCTTGTCACATAATCTTTTACAACAAAATATTTTATTGTGACCTGCTTGAAGTAAATCCAGTCTTAACTCTGCTGCATGTGACATAGTTTGTCTCCTGTGTAGATTGTCTCTTGATAAAACTAGCTGTCAGGATTTTCAGGGAAATTACAGATAAACTGTGAATTTAATTTAACCATGTCCTTCTTATTGGTTAAACAGGACAATATCCTTTGTAGGACTGATCTGTAGCCATGAAACGGGACTTGCTACATGTTTGCTGTGGGTGAAGAGGGAAATGTTATTTCCTCTTGTCAGTACAATAAACAGTCCTGGTTTATATGACCTGGAAAACCAAATAAAATTTGGAGTGTCATGTGTTTTATTGAGTGGTATATAGTATGTCTTTTAATTATCTGGTATGTAAGTGTCATAGAGACATACTAGACCCTAAACACTCACAGTGGGAAGTAGATACGCGTCAAAAATATTTTCAAGCTGGTTTATATGGTCAAGCCTTTCAAGGTTTATAGTTCTGAGGTACAACATGTCCACGGTGGTCAGGACTGTACATCGTGTGCGTGATGTGATGCTACTGTAATAAATGATTTTTCTACCCTGCGTAACAGAGTTTTTTCGGGGGGGGGGGGGGGGGGTTGACAGTAACTTTTCAAGCGAACATGAGAGAAAAGCTTATGCGGCGACTCCAGATAGTACAACATGCGTGAAGATGAGAAACAAGAGTCTGTTACCCTCTTTGTCTTTATGAAAACAAACTAACCTACAAACTAACCTGACCTAGTGTATGTCAGAGTGTGATTGTTGAATGATTGTAACCAAGGATAAACCAACATTTTGAAATTTGACATTGAACCTCTCCCATCACAGGGAACATTTAGGGAAGTATGAAAAAGTAACAATTTATTCACATCAGCATCCACAAAATGTAGCGTGCGAGTTTGTGTCCAGCGGTCCACGCGGAAAAAAAATATACGTTCCCTAGCCGGGAATCGAACCCGGGCCTTGTGGGTGAAAGCCACATATCCTAGCCACTAGACCACTAGGGATTGTTATAAAGATAATCGTTAACAATGTATATATACTGTTAATAAAATATAAAATACGCTTACTTAAGGTTATTTCAGTGAAGATAGAATCATACAACAGTGGGTGGGGAAAATACAGAAGCTTTGTATTGTACACTATTGTATTTTGTCAAATGGAATTCGGTGTTACTCGTCTTTTCGATAGCACCCGCAGCCGACGCATCCGCCACACAAATATCTCAGCTCACCTGGCACGGTAGGGGGAGTGAAAACAACAATGAGGGGCATTGAATAATTATTTCTTGCAATCTACCCACACTAGCCCTGCGTACGATGCTGTATATTCCCGGCGTTGTACGGCCGGCAGCCGTGGGGGCAAGTCGTAAGCTAGGGCCGCTAACAGTTACACGCCCGGCGTCCGTATAACGCGGGGAACATAGCCGGTAGCCCAGGCCTACAGCATCGTACGCAGCAGTGTGGGTAGATTGTAAGAAATATGCACGCTGTGAATGTATGTAAAACACATCCTGATCATAATACCTAGACACCATCTCTGCTCTGCATCCAGCTTTCTGTCATTTTCACTGGAAAAATTCACATTTTCAGTGTCAAATGAAGTTAGGAAGCCGGCCGTCATTATTTACGCCGGGGGGGGGGGGGTCACTCAAAAATTGAAGGCTACAAGGGGATTGCTCAAAATGTGGAGAGATAGAAGGGGGTTACTCAATTTCTGGTGCGACACTTCTCAGATTCCACTATTGCACACATCAATTTCTCAAAAATTTTGGGTTGTTCTCACAGTTTTACTTAATGGAAAAAAAATAAAAACACGTCTCAGATTGCTCCTGACTGCACATTGCACATCAATTTCTCAATATTTTCCACGCAAGATACTGGACACTCCCCTCTTACACTTTCCTCCTCAGCCTCTCGCGTGTTCTCCCCCTACCCCCATCTACCCTGTCAGACACCCTAGTGAAAACTGTCATGATACCCATCCAAATTAAACAATACTATATAGTTGGATACTGGTTGTAGCTTGAGCTTTTATATCAGTTTCTATATTTTGTTTTGAGTTTGAATTTCATATTGTTGGTTTCACCTTTTTCAACCGTCATGAGATAAATCGATGATATTTTACCAGGGTACTACCAGGATTTATAAATGTTTTACTTTTGCAGTATTTTTATACATTTTTACAGATAACTGTATTGATATTTAACTTTTCCAACGGGGAGTCAGTCAAAATGTCCGTGTTAGAGAGGGGAGTTACTCAGATTTCTCGTAGTTGGCGGGAGGGTGTACCCCGGGGGGGTACTCACAATTTCGGAGTTTCCGACCCCCAGGCCTTAAATGGCAGCTCCCTTACTTTGACTCTAGGAGCATTGATGGCGCCATTTCTCTATCGGTATACCAAAGACACATTTGAATTACTGGCAGATCCAGCAAATGTTCCTTTGTTCAATTATTCTGATGGCAAGACACGTAAAAGACCCAAAACAATACAACAACAGCAACTTGCATTGGATTGTGGGGAAGGTCACGGTGAATTTGATGATGTTGAAACATGCACCTTTACAGGGTCACCGTGCAGGTAGGCCTACAGAGAAACTGGTCTGTGCGTTTATGGTGTAACCTGACCGTGCGCAGTCGGCAAAACAAGTAAGCTTATTATTTATATTTTGACCCTTTGGCAGTGAGCACCAAACCCGACTGTGGTTATCAGCCAGCGGCCCCCCCCCCCTCCCCACCTTGATAGGGTTGTTTCGGATTCTCATCCAGTATTTCTTGATGTAGCACGTGACGTGTGTTTCGTTTTTATTTTTTGTCCAATTACCGATCTCAGTGTTAAACCAAATAAGAAATCTTTACGTCATGATGCAATGGTTTTTCGGACACCTTGCATGATATGATTACGTGATAATGCACTGTTTAGAAATGTGCCTGTGTGCTACTATGTAAAAAATTTTAAAATTGCATTTCCTGCCTTGAATAACGTACCTTGCCTGTGAGATTTCTTCACAACTATTTTAAAGTGTCTATGCCATGCCTAAAACAACTTTTAAATCATCTCTATGCCTTGGAGATAAGTTCTACCTATATCTGACATTGAGAGTTGCGCGCTGTAGATAGTTAAAGCAAGTGAAGTTGCATGTGGGTGTTTCCCCAAAGCCAGGTCGGTCGACTTTTTTCACCTTTCCGATCGAGGTTCACACGACGGTTTATTCACACCTCTAAAGCTCTCCTTTAGAATAGGTGTGAATTGCGAGGCATTCTGTTTACACAATGACCATACCGCTGTACATTAGCCATGTTTGTGACAGGTGAGCTTGCACGATTTCAACTACTAGTAGTTTGTGTAATTCGATATCTATCCAGTCAGTAGCAACTTTCTTTCGTTCCTGGGATGAAATACAAGTAAGAGTTCTCCCCAGAGAGTTTTAGAGTACCGGGGTCGATATTCTATTTTTTGCCGATATCTTATCAACCAGCCGATAACATATCCGATATCTTATGAAACTGTACATCCCTTCAATTTGAGTTTTTAACGTCGGCCACTGTTTCTTTTATTCGTAATTAAAATCAGCGTCTAAAGATCGTATTGCATTCAGTACATGCTTGTCCTGCTTGAGCGATTGACACGACGGGCAATGCTATAGAGATGTGATGAAATATCGGCTGAAGCAAAATAGACGGCGTATGGCGCGTGCGTAATCATAGCCATATTAGTACCTAACATTTTGAGCCAACGTCCATGCAACTCGCGCGAACCTCAATGCAACTCTCGTGGAATGTATTCGCTTTGAGCCTACCCCAGTGCAACTTGGTCTAACAGTTATTAATAATTCAATATTTACGGAATAATCCCCCCAACCATACGGGACGAAAGGAAGCTTTGCACCAAAAAATGTACAAAACGAAGCCGAGTACATTATGCCGTGAAAAGTTTACTTGAGTCCATTAAGGTCCGGGAGGAGTACATTATTTTTTTGTAGTTTTGGTAATACCATGGGAATTTATAGATATAGAAAACACCAGAGTCCACAATAATCGGCATATGGATACGTTATCAGTAAACATGGGCGATAACGTCCCAAAATTCTCCGTATTGACAAAGCTCTGATATTATTTTATTTAAAGACAAGAATTTCACGGCTCATTGAAACAGCAATATAAGATAATTAAACCATAAACAACTTACCCCGACATGGGACCACTCAGGGTCATTGATCCTACAAGTACGCTGGAGTAAAGGAGTTTTCGGTATGCAATTCTTTGCCCTTTTGGTCCTTATTAATAAGGGGAAGATACCCTATGCTTACTAGCTAAATGTCTTCTAAAAGGAATGCAACACTCCAAGTTTATGATTGCATTAAAGCTTACCTGCCTGTTGAGGCCTTTCATCCAAATATTGACCTACTAAGTGGTTTAATGTCGGAAAGAGGTCAAATATATGCTTGAATATAAACTTGACATGCAAAGAAAGTTTACTTTTTTGAATTTCGAGAGAAAAAACGGGGAAATACGGCCATTTGGGGACTGTTTACCCGCTCCGGCGGAGCTCGGAGCCTCATTTTTTTGCCTCGGGGTACCCAAAAACGCCCTCACACGGCCGAGTACTCGCCTCTGCTTTCTTCAAGAGGAACAACAGTTTCTGACACTAACTCTTCACCTCACTTTACACATCCGTAGGAGAATGAAGGGGCTTTTTATCACGTGTCCTTCAAGTGTTAATCTCAAGTTAAACAATACTTACTGCTCGTCGGAAAACTAGAACTCATGTACAACTTACCCTGCCGACTATGAATAAGCAAAGTACTTCGCATGACAGTGAAATAACCACTAAATCTCCATAAAGTTTCCACCGACACTGAATATATTTTTGGGAGCTAAAACTGATTTCTCACCAACCTTCCAAATCTGAAGCTAAAGTTAGTCAACTTAGGCAAGAGTGTTGCTCAACTTCAAGACAACTACAAAATCAGGCACTACTTTCTTTACGGACTGTCTTCGTGCACTCCGTGTTCGGTCGAAGTGTAAGTTTCTTCGATGTGATATTTTGTCATTCGTAAAGGTTAAACAGGCAAACTTTCTTGCACAAAATATGCAAACATCATCCATACAGTTTTTCCCAGGGTCTATGCATCATCAAATTATAAAATTAAATGCTCAAATCGAGGTTTTAATAGGTGTGGTCAGAACATGGAAGGAGCGGGTCAGCATAGCAACCCATGTCACGTCACCAGGATGGGAAATTTCAGAACAGGTACTATGATAAAGGGGTTTTTTGTTGATGAAAATGAATAAATTGTAAATTGATTTAATTTTTCTTTGTAACTTAAAAATGTGGGTTTTTTTCTGTACACTTAACTACAGCTAATGTTCAATGAGTTCTGTACAATAAAATTTTGGAATCTGAAGATCATCGTCATAAACTACGCGCCTCTTTACGGCAACAGCACGGCGCTACCCGTAAGATTCAGTTTTACGTATGTCCGGGGAGCAGAAATCATGCTCTGACTGGCGAGAATGCTGAAGATTTACTGTTGCTCACATCTTTGGTTATGACTTCTTACACTTTAGTATGATCACAGTCCCTCTCCAGTGGATGTAGAAAAACAGACATTCATGATCCACCATAACGTTGGTTGCTGGTACTATGTCGCTTGTCCTGAGCGTCGCGTTCACCAGACTGTTTCGATTTTAGCTTTATTCGTGAATCGGATTTCAGAAGTAACGGTATGTTTGATTCACATATCACGCATATCAATTAGGACACTTGACGTCATTTTTACCTGGTCAACAGTATGCAAATACCTCAGCTGGTTTCAGAGGTTCCAGCAGCCCAGCCTGGCCAGGTTCCCGCAGACCTCCAATCTGATTAAAATCAGATGTAGAGTACGGCGACGTCTACTTACGCGTACGCGGTATTCTCTTGCTGTCACCTCTCCGACAGCAAAAGAGCACCGCCCAAGTACGTATACAGCGTCGCCGTACTCTACATTTTAATCAGATTGCGCACTGCAGACCTCTGCACAAGCAGAAAATTTCTCGTATTGTTCACATTTCAAATCGATACAATGCATATGAAAAATAACCCCGGAGGAAAATTTTTTCGTGTTGTTTGGGGCATGGCATAGACACTAGCTTTTAAGTGAACATAGACAGAAGTGGCTGGCCTACATCCATGCACGTGAGAAAATGATGAGAATCAAAACTTTCCAACGGTCAAGCTATCTTGCGGTCAAATCTGGAATGACCACTAGTCTGTGGGCCGACCCAGCTTTTTGTGTCACTTTGTTGACATGGGCTTTACGCACCACTCCAATACTTGGCAATCTATCATCTCAAGATGTACTGATTACACAACAAAGCAGTTCTCAACGTTTTACTCAGCGTACTTGATGTATAATAGCTGAAAAGAAATCAGGAGAATTTCTATGTGCATCCCACGATCAAATTTTCGTTTGAAAGCTCCCCTCAAGAAATCACATACCTAGACCTGATTATCTACAAAGGTCATCGGTACAAAGAGAATATTCTCGACATCAAGACACACACAAAGCCAACAGATACATTCCAATTCTTACAAAGAAACTCATGCCATCCGGCAGCAACATTCAATGGTCTGATCAAAGGTGAAACATTACGATACATCAGAACATGCAACAACGAAACCGATTTTACACAGAAAGTCACACAATTTAGTGAAAAATTACAGGACCGACAATACAAGAAAAATGAAATAGAACGCATTATCAGAGAGACAAATCATAAAAAAAGAAAACAACTGCTTGAACAACAAAAGACAAAAATAACGCCACCAATAATACAATAGTCTTCATAACAACATACAGCCCGTACATAGAAACACAAAAATCAAGCAAGCCCTGACAGAAAACTGGCATGAACTTGAAAAAGACGAAACACTAAAAAAACTGTTCCAAACAAACCAATAATCGCATACAGAAGGAACAGAAATATAGGCGACACACTTATAAGCGCCAGACTTCACAAAAACTACAATAGCTCAAACTCAGGTTCACAAGAACCTATACAAACACAACGAGATCAAACAGTAGATATTTTAGCTTCCTTATATGAACAACAAACTCAAATAAAAACAATCAACCATTCAACACGTCTCACCGAACAAAACTGAATTTTAAGCGACTGATGAAGAAAACTCTGTTTTCGAAACGTAGCGCCAAAGGATCGTAGTGTCACAGTAATCTCTCCGCCCCAACCCGGAGTAACACAAGACACGTAGATTACGGGTACGTCTCGCCATGGCTAAAACAACAATTTACATGAAACAGCCAAACAGGATATACACTTATATTATACACGATATCATACATAAAACGCAAACAACCCAAATATGAACGATGTGTGGAGTTGCTTTCCCTTTACTACCTAAATTTCCATATGGCTTTCTCTTAAATTCTGTTTTCATTGATGTTTTATTGCACAATGTGAGTGGAACTGAAGTTGTCTGTCACTGAAAGTCACTGCCATTATTTTGGGGGAAAAACTCAAAAAATGCCATTTTTGGACAAAATTTACTCTATTTACTCATAATTGGGAGGTGACATATCATATTGTTACATTTATACACAATTTCCTTTTGTTTACTGGAAACAGTAATCTGTCCTTCAATTTTATACAGTTCTTCTACATTTTGGGTAGAATTACCCAAAAAATGAAACTTTTTGGTCAATTATCATGTAACCAATGGAAAGATGCTATTGAACTTTTCTAATATGTCTTGACACCTCATAATGTATCACTTCACATGAAATCAGGTTGAGCAGACGACCCCACCCTACAAAATGCCATTTCTAAGCACTTTTACAAGGCCTGGCCCACAGACTACACAGTTACTTGGAGATTTCTGTGCCCGTCAAGTAATGTACATCATAATGGAAAGTCCAAGCGGCCGTGGGAAGAGCAGTCAATGCTAGTTGAATTAGCTGGGCAGACCCCTCGCCCCCCAAATTCAGCGCTTCATGTGTTGGGTGGGGTAGACCAGGAATGCATGTACACAAAGCGGCAAAACTCACGGTGCAACGGCGTCATACCTGTCATACAGTGTTGTGAACAATGCGGTGAACTCAACAATTATGAACATACAATGTCCTTAATGTCGTCTCGATGGCAAGAACTCCCGGGGCAGGAACCGCCATCCAGTTCCGCCTTGGCTTACATTTGCTGTAGCAAGTATTTAAGTGTTGTCAATGTCACAGGCAACTTGCAGGACACACTATCTCCCGTGCATCTCACTTTATACTTTTTACAGGCAGTGTGCCGATAAATCGCTCAATCACTACGTTAAAGCATCGTGAGAACTGAACAGATTTCGAATACGGAACACGTTATGACAGCCATAAAAATCTAAATTTCTGTATCGCTAAGTCAAATGCATGGTAGATCCGGGATAAAACTTGACATGGAACTGTTTGTCATTCATTGACTTATGGATTTACAGACTTGTTTATGACACAGTCCCTCTGATTAGAGGGACAGTGATTATGAGTTGCTATATCACTTTGCCCTCAAACCAGACACTGACATGTTTGTTCAATAGTTCACGGTTCACTATATCCGGGCTCGCCCTCCTTCAAAGCTCTGCCTTGCCCTGTTTGACCTATATACACATTGAACTGTACAATGCGATTACAAAGGGACATGACGTGTGTCTTTGTGCTACTACAGTACAGGTTGTATGTAGCTAGGTACATGTAGGTAGGCTGTAAGTTGTGCAAGCAAGTCTCACCGGTCTCCAGTCTTAGATTGTTCAGGTGTTTTTATCAAAACGATCTGGAGCCGTTCACCAGTGTAATGATCATACCCAGGTAAGTGATTTTTGTTACAAAAAGTCAGTGGTTGAAACTCTCCAAGTTCTGTAGTTATCGACATATCGACAGGCGTCGAGTCAATGCCGTTGAGTTTGGAACACTGCCACGGGACGACTGTTTGAGAGCCGTCGATTGACGGAAATTCCACCAATAATGAAAAATTCGTCATTCCAAGCGGCAAATCTTTCGCCACCGCACTTTACGCTAGAAGTAAGCTCCCGCCGGGAAAGTTGGTATTCTTCAGGTAACTCCCTCCGCACGGACATGCTCTTGGAGAGCCTTTGACAACGAATGATTTATACGGTCAAGAACTTGTCAGTATGAAGATAGTACATAGGGTTGACAAAGACACGATTGAAACTAATTTTTTTGGAGAATTGGATCTTAATATATTTTTCAATGCAAATTTCTCGAAAGAGTTAGGTGCCCTATGGCTGAATGTTGCAATATTACAAATTACTCATATAGAACAAGTGTGCAACTTAACAAGAAAAGCAAATTGAGGTTACATTTGCAGATGAAATCGACATTTACATCACCATCTAATTATCCCAAATTAGTTCCAATTGTGTTCAATGGAAATTAGTAATAAATATACAAAATGTCACCTTTACAACGCTATAACGTTTTACTTCCGCCAAAGCCGGGTTGTCATAGACGCCATTCAATTCACAACATTGGAGGCTCTTTTGTTACCGCGAGGTTGAAGCTCTTTCAAAGTGTTGACAGTTAAGGGGAGAGAGGTCAATCGTCGGAACTTCGATTTAAAGGTCATATTGGACCTATACGATCAAAGCAAAAACTGTATCTAAGGCACGTTGTCGACTGGTGAATGTTACATGTTTGCCATAATTTACATTCTGTAAACTTTAAATGTTGCAGCTATATGTTGACATGACGCATCTATCGTGCATGAAATACATTGTTTGTAAACAAGGTACCGCACAGGCGCGTTTCCGACGACCGTATCGTCCCTGTAACCTACATTATCACCACAGAGGTGAGCTTTAGCCCTGCGTACAGGTCTGTGTGTTCCCGGCGTTATATGTACAGGTCTGTGTGTTCCCGGCGTTATACGGCCTCCACCACAGCTCTGCAACGGTCTATGGAGATAACTGGCGACTCTGCGGTCCGGAAGCGCACCGCAACGAAAGAACAGTCTTTTTTGGCCGAAATTCTACTCTATCGGGGCAAAATCCTTTCCCTGCCTACCTTTACCTCCTAACCGACCCCAGAAAAGATGCGATTAACTTCTCCTAACGTCCAAAACCGCTCTTTTTCTGAAACATAACGTACTCGACAAGTTGTTTACCCATAGAGATCGCAATTTTGAATCTCGCCAGTTATCTCTATGGACCGTTGCAGGGCTGTGGTGGAGGCCGTATAACGCCGGGAACACACAGACCTGTACGCAGGGCTAAGGTGAGCTTATATAGCCAGAAAGCATTTGTGTTCGCGTCGACCGTTTCCTGACAGGTCTCAAGTTTGGAAACATCTCGCATTTCGCGAAATGGGGTCACAACCATGTGTAGCCGTGACGTTATACCAGGAGCCGTACGTTTGTGTTTCAAACAAACAAACACGATCCCTCTATCATAGAGGGACCATGAAACAAACAAACAAACAAACAAACAAACAGACAAGTTATAAGTTATTACTCATGCATTGCCACTCGTGTCTCTGACTTGAACATAGAAGTGACAGTAACTTTATCACTATTATCGTTCAAAATTTATTGCTTAGCAGTACGGCAACGGTAAACATATTTGGGAACTGGCAGAATAGACCGGGGGGGAGGGGGACTTGTGTCCTTTAAAAAGTTGGTGGGATGCACAGAAAACTCTGAC
The DNA here is from genome assembly GCF_041260155.1 of Ptychodera flava. Taxonomy (NCBI): domain Eukaryota; kingdom Metazoa; phylum Hemichordata; class Enteropneusta; family Ptychoderidae; genus Ptychodera; species Ptychodera flava. The sequence continues at coordinate 47,675,436 of NC_091930.1, read as the reverse complement.
CCCCCCCGCCCACCTGATTGATTGCACAACAATCCTGACCTTCCCCTAAGACCCTGAAACGTTTGACTAGTTGTTTCAATCTTGTCTGGCGTCAAGCAGAGTTGAAGTTGTGCACAGTTGACGAGTACTTCGGCAGGATTCAAAGTCAAACAATACAAACATGTCATTTCATTGAAAACAGAATTAATGAAAAAGAGTGACCTTGACCCTTTAATGTACGCAGTGCAATTATCAAATTAACTCTAGACATACCAACAAACTGTCTTTCATACACTTTTTAATTCCTTGTTGACGGTGTTGTGGATGTTATATTGTAAAAGTTGGGGATGTTTTGTTTTTGAAAAGTAAAATGAATAAATTGATTAATTCAAGTTCAATAGTTAAAGGTTTACCACTGACAAATTTAATATCTCTTTCGTATCTTTGACGTTTAGCATTGTGTGTATAAAAATATGAAAACCACAGATTCACGTCACGTTCCAACTAATTTAATCATAGACAGTAGAGTTTCCCCCTCTTCTGTCTATCATCATTTAGCCTTTTCAATGCAACCTGTCCGTGTAAAGAATTGTTGTTGACAAGCTATTGTAAAGGACCAACGTTGTTTGTCAATAAACACTGTGCTCGATAGGTTGTATAATATACCGTCTGTGTGTCAACAGCCTGTACACTAGGTCAGAGGAAAGACAAGCTGATGAGGAGGAGAACACAATCTTTGATAGTTGCAGTACATTAAGTCACGATATAGATGTACATCAGGAAAAACGACATTCGAAATCTTCCGAGTGATTAGGCGTAATAAACTAAAAGACTGAACTGAGATGTCATAATGCCGAAAAATTGCGTCCAAATCACGCCGAATATGAAAAAGTTAAGCGCCGCCATCCAAGGTACTTGTAGCTGCACCTTATGGTCCACCGCTAATAATTTCTGAGTCTTACACATCGAACTTGACCATGGGGTATCGCTCTTTAATGTCATCAGAGGTCATTGAAGAGACCTGTTCGAAATGATATTGTTACGGAACTCGTGTCGCAAGTTTCATTTCGTTCGTTCGCCTTGACTTTTCATGAACTTAATATGTATTGTACGGTGTCGTGATGACAGAACCACGTCTTTTGTTGGGTGGGGATTATATTGCTTCTCATTTTTTTACTTTTTTAACCACAAAGCCCTTTTTTATTTTTTGCCATCAAAGGTGCAGCATTTACATGACAGTGTCGCATTATGAACGAAGCTATTCTAGTTGTAGTAAATGACGTGTCGCTGTCAGAAGTTAAGTTTCTCGTCAGGAGGTTTGCGGCCGGAGACGCCAAGATGGATAACATCGACGTCACCATCAAAAACATCGAAGAGACATACCAAGACGCTACAGAACGCAGTTACCAAATACTTGTAAAATGGAAAGAAATGGCGGGAAATGAGGCGACGGTTGCGAAATTGATAGATGGTTTAATGGAAAGTGGTAAAACAACAACCGTTGAGAAGTTACAACAGAAATTGCCCGATAGTCATACAAACAAAGGTAGCTTTTTCAATCATTCTTACCTCTCATTATATTTCTGAAAAAAAATCACCGACAAAATAAACAGAGGCAGAAAGCCCTTCATACCGTATTATCGATTCCAAACATCCTCTCTTTAGTAACCACAATTTAATAAAGCTAGGTATGAGCTCAATTGATTTAGACAATAGCTCAAAACCAGGAAGTCGACTGAAAGGTATACTGTCACCTGTTCCAATTTTGCCACAGTTATCTTGGAAAGAGAAAATCTAACCAATCACAGATTTTCAGCGGGTGGCCGCTTTTTTAAAAACAGCGCCCTCACATGGGCATTGTGAATACCAAGGAACGCCCTTTTACCATATATGGGCATATTTAGATTACAGGTGACTGTATACCTTTTACCCTGTATTGTTTCAACATTCCATTCATTTACACACTCAGATATGCGGAGTCTCACCATGGAAGGGATGTGTGCGTGGCTCAGACGCCACTCAATAGACGACCAGACGATTTCAGTTTTTCGGGAAAATGGTGTCACTGGTAGAGACATGATGGAAATTGTCACCGAGGAGACGTTAGTCGGTGCAGATTTCAACTTAAAGAGCTTTACAGCAAAGAAGATTATACAATATCGTGACCAGGAAATGAAAACATTGACAGATGATCGTCAGCCACGTAAGTGCACGACACATCACTTTTCTAGGGCGTCGCAAATCTTTCATTCATTTTTCACTTTCTGCGCATGTATTCGTCTGACTGTCCATAGATTTTTGAGATTCCTATATAGAAACCTTGGGGTAAATAATACACATTCGCGACAGTGAAAAGTTAAGCACCACATAGCAAATGAAAATATCTTAAATACCGACAACTTCGTGCAACTTACGGGGGTAGCTCATTTTAAAGCTCTGGGCGTAAGAAATATTTTCACTTGCTTTTTTTTTAAAAATCGACATTTTTATTTTTTCCATAGAGTTAACACATGGGTGGCAGCCATTTTGAATTTCAAATGTCGGTAAATGTTGGGAAATTTGTTTCTCTAGTACCAAATTTTTCATGGTGAATCTGATTTTTATTTTTAATTTGGTAAGAGTACGGTTGAAAATTTCATATATGAAAATCTGAGCAAAAGTTTTCAGTCGTTCACTTCCGAGGCGCTTTATACTTCCTTAACGAGTAACAGTAAACAAGGATCACTTCAGTTTTCATTCATATTTGTCCTATTCACCAATGGATAAGCAATAGCTTTGTTTTTATTACCTTTAGCAGGTCAGACTGTGGAGCGATCAGAACGAACATCAACCACGGTCTCCTCGAAGGGCGTCGAACCTGCTCAAAGTCCAGAACCTGTTGCAAACACACAAAGCCGCAGACCTCGTCCAAAAACGGCGCCAGTGAGATCAAGATCAAGATCAAGATCTTCAGCAATCGCAACCACGACGACAGGTAAAACGATGAAGATATGTCGTTTGAAAGCATAGATGACACGGTCCGGCGCCGGAGTACTTTGTGGCACACAAAATCAGATTGACATCACAATTACTGCCAAATATCGAACAAATTATTCAAATCTTATGTGACGTCGCCGATGACAAAGGTTTTTAATCAAATACCGACTAGGCAAAAAAAAGAGAAATACCAATTAGGCCAAAGTAATTAAATTCTTTGTTTTGCGTCCCCACCCCCTTAGGTTTTTAAGGTTTTCATGAAAAACACACACGATGTATTTGAATAGGAAATTTTAGGACATGACCGCTTAGCTTTTCTGGACTAAAATTTTGTTACAATGTTTCATTTGCTGCAATCAAATTACATTGTGTTAATTTTCTTGTGTGTGTTTTTCAGCCGCTTAGACGCATACCTTTTCCCATTTAGAGTGGACGCAAAACAAAGAATTTAATTATTTTGGCCTTATTTATCTATGGTACTTGTTTATTTTTGTTTACTTTGAATGATTTGCCGATAGATAGGTCCATGCAATGTGTTGACGACAACTTGATCCAAAATTTCATATATCAAATTGTTTTTGTTTTGCCTTTTTGCTGGTTCTTAAATTGAAGTCGTTATTACGTTTTTTATCCCCGGTCATGTTCAAAAGTCAGTAATGGTGCGGATTAGGCCACAGTTCTGTCATTTTTGCAGTAGGTATGATCGAGTATAAAATAATCATATATTTGTCTCTCAATGAAGGTAACGTGGACAACACTGCAGCACAGGTTCCATCTACGAAACCAAAGGAACGTTCTACCATTGCACAAGAAGCTCTAGAGAGAGTCCCAGAGCAAGAGTCAGGTAAATACATCATGCCATGTACTCATGGACGTAATCAGAAGAGGTCACAACCTTTGACCCTTAGCCCCGGCTTTTGAAATATTCAAAATCGTTGTGCCATAAAGATTTTACAACGCTCTGAATGTAACAGTTATGTTGGCGAACTTGTCAAGCAACTTAGTGCGCTATACAAATACGTTTTGCACAATTATACATCATTTTTTCACTCCCTACTCTACGTATAGCACCTGCTAGTCTATGTCCGGATTTTATTCATTATTTTACTGATTCAGTATCGTAAAAGTTCGATTACAAAGGGAAACTACCCAACGTACTGTACTGTTATTTTTGGGTGTGACCGGGGTGTCAGGGGCTGTCATCTATAACCTGCACTGCGCTGGCTTGAGCTTGCCGACAAAAAGCCGTGTCAAAACTAATTTCTGTGATTTAGAAAATCAAACTGTTTTGTGGTTTGAGAAAATGTCACAGTGATTCAGAAAAATACCATGGGTATACCTCATTAGGGAACGTAGCACACAAATATGCTTTAATTTAAGTTTTATTGAACTTGTCTCAGTGCAAACACTTCTGAGACACTGAGCGAAATAAATCATGTCCGCTCTTTATGCTAGAACACCAGAGAGTTCTGCTCAAAACATCTCCTTGCCATGTGACCACAGGTAAATTGAATTCGCGACCGACCAGCAGTGGTCAAGTGGCAGCCCCTTTACACACCTATGCCATCCCAAAATAATGGTACAGTCCGAGGAGTAGCTCTGTGGAACCACAGTCCCTCGTGAGCTATTCAGCTCTGGGACTATTCGCCCCATAGTCGTGTGTACATAAGCGTATGTACACATGTCTATGGGGCGAATAGTCCCAGAGCTGAATGTCTCACGAGGGACTGTGGTGGAACGACACTTGACAAGGTCCATGCTGCTTGTGTACTTAACGTAGTCGGTGGCCAGTGTAAGCCTTATCTGTGGAACACGCAGTATTTTGCCCACTGATTCTTTCTTTATCAATTTTCACCTCGATTACTAGTACTCAGCAAAATACTAAATTAGCGGAAAGAAAAATAGTAGATGAGCGAGTCTTCGTATGTCATCACACACAATGCAAGGCTACGGTAGGATGTGACATGAAGTAGTTACACGTATGACAGCAATTCTTTGCGAGTACATTTGCTCGAACTGTTTCGGCCAGGCAGTGATGTTGCTGAAACACGACTCTGGTCATTTTACTGAATTGCAAATCTGGAAAAAAATCGACACTATACGAATAAGAAATGTCTGTTGAACAAAGCTAGATTAAGAGAGGAATAAATTAGCTAGTAAAAACTCACCTAGCTATCCTTTGATTTGAATTTGCCCCGTCTTTTAACTCTCCACCAGAAAAAAAAATCGTTCCCCTCGAACGCCCAACGCAGCGCCCTCTACGTCCAAAACCCCGACTAACTTCTGACGAACGCATAAGTATGTAGCTCGCCCGCTAGACTTGGTCGCCCAGGAAGAACTGGTGAATAGTTTTCCTGTTTGCCCAAATCGCTTTGCTCTTTACCCATCACATTTCCCTGAGTTGTCTCCGTTAATATGAAATGATACCGTAATTTTAAAGCTAGTTTGTTATGCATTTCTGAATAAATTATCGTCGGAAGTAAGTTCAAAACATGATTGTGTCTCTGTATTCATTCTATCTTTTCAAAAGCGCAATCTGTTAAAAAAAACTTGATACGTTCATCATACGTTCATCTAGTTTCGTAAACTATCATCATTTTCTAAAACGGTAAATATGTGTAACAACAATAAACATGGGCCTTCTGAAACGTGACAAAACTCAGATACAATTTCTACGCAGAAATACCGAACTGATGTATACCTAGCCAAGTACTTGACGCGAAAGGAGCTCTCTTGTAAAGATCGAAGTATTCGTTATAGATTATTCACCCTCAAATATTTCGGGTTTAGCTGACAGACATTACCCTCGCATAGCCATATATAACTTCCTAACAAAGTAAACTTCGGAATGAACGCTTTCGTGTGTCGCAAACTTACTGTCTACAACAAGGGGCGCATTCTGTGTTCTAAGGGCAAATAAAAATTAATATATATGTTCCCGATAGCCAGGGCTACCCTTTGAAACCTGCCGAACGTAGACAGTTTTTTTCGCATTTTAAAAGATTTCAAGTAATTTCTCGTATTTTATGGTTTTCAGCCGACAAAAAGGAAAATAACAAACATTTCAACAGACCGACCTACCCTAATTTTCGGAGGCATGTTACCGGAAAAAAGAGAAACCAGTTCTGAGATATTGCTGCCGTTTGTATTTCTTGTCAGAAAGTTAACGCACCCTGGAGGGGTATTCCTGATATTTTCACATGGGTTGTGACGTCCAAGTTGAAAACATCTACCTGTGCATATTCCAAAAATGGCACCCCTTGTTAGAGACTTGCTTGACAAATTGGAGCATTTCACCTTTATTCTGTTGGATGTGAAAGTTTTCCTAAGGCAAGGGACATTTGCTTTGTTATCGACCTATAAAAATCGACCCAAGTTTAGGAATTTGTTCGTGAGAAGGTAAAAATTCGGCCCGGGGCAGCACATATTCGTACACCTTTCTATGGGAGTATCCCCCGCCCTGTTACAACCGATAACGTAGTAACTAACCGATAACGTATCAAACCCGATAACGTAGTAAAAATTTACCGATAACGTAGTAAATCAACCGATAACGTAGTAACGAACCGATAATGTAGTAATTTTTTCTAACCGATAACGTAGTAAAAATTTACCGATAACGTAGTAATTTCTCCTAACCGATAACGTATCAACAAATTTACCGATAACGTATCAATGAACAATAACGGATTAAACCAACTGACAATATAGAAAAGTCAACCAATACCGCATCAAAACGACCAATAACGTATCAATTAGCTGATAATATCTGATTAAGCGAATCATGGGGAGCAATAGATCGATCGATTTATAGATAGATAGATACTAGATTGGTAGATAGATAGATAGATAGATAGATAGATAGATAGATAGATAGATAGATAGATAGATAGATAGATAGATAGATAGAAAGATAGATAGATAGATAAATAGGTCGATCAATGTATCGATAGATAAATCAATCACTCAATCGATAGATCGACCGATCTATCTATCGATGTTTGATAGATAGTCGGTCGATCGATAGATCAATCGATCGATAGATAAATTGATGGGCAGATCGATCGATAGAACGAAAGATCTATCAATTTGATAGAAAGATAGATCAATTAATCGATAGATCGATCGATCAATTCGATTAAATGGTCAATAGATAGGTGGATAGATAGATCTATAGATCGATTTGTCATCACATTGTCTCGTACTCAATTTTTTTTCTTCTATTAATTTTTTTCCATTTAGCGTAAATTGTTACAAATATGTTTGTTTCTCATCCTAGACATGTTGCAAAACTGATGCGGTGACGCGGTTTTTTCTTCTCATTTTTTTACTCTTCAACCAACAAGAATGCGCGAAAAACATGAAAACGACATAGGAATGCACGCAGAGATAAATGCACAGTAGTTATAGCAACAGTTCTGCGGTTTGACTTTTAGTGCAGCAATGCACAGTTAGTGACATATGTGTACTGTTCTGAATGGAATGTTAGTGTCAGTTATTTTGTTTACAGTTCTGTTTTATACAGCACTGTGTTATGCACTACCGTCGCGTATTTTTGTGGGTTTTTTTTCATTTCATTTCCTCATGAGCAGAAAAAAGGTTGACATGGCGGGTCTCAATTGACACGCGCGAGGATGAGAAACAAACTTTTTATTTTTCTTGGCCTAAGCGTTTTTTTTCTATCAGCACTATACTATGTATGACTACTGCATAATTTTGCGATGTCTTCGTAATAAGATGTGACTCGACGTGAATCACAACAGAAAGGATAAAAAGGAAAGAAAAAGCAATACGTTGTCTACAAAATCTGTTGAATCGGCTTGCTTACAGGAGTAATTTGCAAAATTAACGAATTGTGATTGTAAGGAATTCAATTGGGCAATGAGTCCAGATTTACCTGTAATTCAGTCCCAGAATGAGAGTTACATGAGTGCTTACCGGTGCATTACTGTCTGTTCTGTTCTGTTTTGTGTCTATGTTTATAACTAGTGTATTACGAATTTTTAACCCAGTGTTATCGGACTACGGATGGGTATGATTGCGATTATTTTGTAAAGGCTTATTGTCATTTTGATATACTGACGTTGTAAGTAACGAAATTTTATAATCGGTCATATTGAAAACTTTTTCCAAGTCCTCCCAACTTAGAAAGCGTGTCTATAAAGACACTCTCATATGTGTTGTATCTTTAATTCATCCTGCAGGAATACTTATAAATTGGTTCGCATTTCCAAAATTGATGAAATTCGATTCGTGATGTCAGAGTAATATCACGAAAACAGTATACTTCAATTTGATACGTTATCGGTAAATTTATTGATACGTTATCGGTTAGGAAAAATTACTACGTTATCGGTAAATTTTTACTACGTTATCGGTTAGAAAAAATTACTACATTATCGGTTCGTTACTACGTTATCGGTTGATTTACTACGTTATCGGTAAATTTTTACTACGTTATCGGGTTTGATACGTTATCGGTTAGTTACTACGTTATCGGTTGTAACACGCCCCCCTCCTCGGGAAACATACTCATATTAATGTCATGCTCTCATTTGCCAACACTATTGATTTACAGCCTACCCTTTGAACTTTGACCTGATCTCATTTGATTCCGTTATAGGTAATCCTGGAAAGGGGACTTTCAAGACGTTATTTGGTGAAGGATCAGGACCGACTCAGTTCAGATGGGCCATGGGAGTATACGTCAAGAGAAACGGCCTGTGGGTTGTTTGTGATACAGACAATCACAGAGTTCAGGTTATTGATCCAATCAAACTCTGCTGTGATCTCATCTTACAATTCCCTTCGTTGCCGACATTTTCACCTTATGACGTCACTGTTAACGAAGACACTAACACGTACTTCATATGTGATGAAGGCAATGACAGAGTCGTGGCGAGTTCAGAGCGAAGCGAAATTCTTAACAGTTTTGGCCAGAGAGAAGATATTCAACCATTGTCAATAGGTCTTAGTTGTTTTGGATTTCTGTTCGTTGGTGATGGTAACGGATATGTGAGGAAATATAACCAATCCGGTGAACACATCACAATGACTGAAAAAGGTCAGGTCAAATCACCTTGGGGTTTGATTGTGAATGACAACTGTGTCTTCGCGTCGGATGAAGACAAAAGATGTGTTCACGTTCTCAGTCATCGACTGGTTAATTTAAGAAAGATTGGCAAGGGATGTTTGCATGAGCCCTGGGGACTGTGTTTTAACGAGCGGCAGAATGGCATATATGTATGTGATTGGATAAAGAATAGACTGGTTGAATTAAGTTTTGAAGGGAGATTCCAACGCTACGTAGGTGAAAATGTGATAAACGGACCCTATCATATTGCTCTGTGCAAGGACACTCCATACAGATTGGTTGTACAGCAGGGGGACTGCATCAAACTGCTTTACATGTAAACAGGTGCAACAACATGCGGTCAACGCTAGACCTACTGGCCAACTAGTGAAACTCTGTTACCTCAAAATGATTTCTGTTGCACAATCGATAGAAAAAGTTGGTTTGTTACCTGTGCAATGTTCGCTAGATTTTGATGTTAAATGTTTGAACTCCAGTATCAGATGGCTTTCAAAGTCGACAATGCTAATAGTGTACTTTCTACTTAATTAGGAGATTAAAGTTATCATTCACTGAAACAAATTGTGTATATTCTTTTCTTTTTTATCTTTGTGGCCACTGAAAGTAAGGTGCTCCATCGCAGGTATTTTAAAACGACTAGAAATCCTGGTCTACCAGGCCATCATGGAAGTGAAACTTTCCCGTGCACTTTGTTTTGGATTGTTCTCTAAGTAATCGGAATTCTATGATGGTTTTCAAAAAGTCGACTATGCGGAGAGAAGAAGTATCACTCAGTTAGGAGAGAGTGTATCATTAGGGGGCATCAATATGAATGGATATTCTGTAGTAGGATGGTTATTTGACGAGATGTAAATGTTATGTCCATTTGTATTTGAGATCAGCCAGAAATATTTCTGCAACCCCTCTACATTAACAACAAGTCTAAAAATATTTTGTAGAGATCAATTTTGTCAACAGCAACAACGACAACAACAACAACAACAACAACAACAACAACATCAACAACATCAACAACAAATATTCTTCTACATGCAAAACTGTCAGCCCTCGTTCTTTGACTCTTGACTATTCAGATAAAGACGCTTGGAGTTTGGAAAACTTTCAACTCAGTGTATCACGCACTCCTACTTCACACATTCAGTTATAGACACTAAAGGAAAGTTGTTATCGTCATACATTAATAATAGATTACAAACATTTCTTTTTTTAATGCAGAAATGTTATTAGATTGGCAAGTCGGGCTTGCTTGAATAGTCGTTCTTGGGATTCCAGTTATTTATACTTCATGTCTTTCAACGAACTGTCAGAATGTCTGGGTCACCCACGCATGAACTTGACCACATGTCTTAAAGTTGCTCATGTTCGTGAAAGATAGATTAGATTGCGTTAATTTGTGATCTGGGATAACATCGCCCAAGCAATTGAAAAATGATTATTGGACTCTAAGGCGGTGAAAAGTGCTGTACACCAAAAGAGCTTTAAAAGGGACCTGCATTTGTGGTAGATCAGAAAAGAATTGACAAAGTTTGAGAGTCAGAATGTGTCCCCGAGGTGCATCGGGGAAGCATTTATGATGACTTTGAAGTGAACTTCTAATGGAAAGTACCCTGAGACTTACTTTCAATTGAACATTTTCTTCACTATTTCAGCAGATCTGAGCGTGGTCGCCCTAAGGCTTAGAAACACACCAACGAAATTTGAAAGCAATCTAATGAACATATACATACATTAACAGGATCCGTAGAAAATTCAAGCTTCCTACATCATGATAGAGAACGTTTACTAGTCACAGTTTTGTCGAGCGATATAGCGTCTACGATATTGTTGCTTGTTCTCTGTGTGAGAAAATTTTCTACAAAAGCTGTTATACATGGCCACGGAGAACAAGGAAGACACAATTTGCAGCGCTACAAAATATTGTATTTGCTTGCAATGTTCGCATTAATTTTATACAACCCCTGATAGATCTGTTGTGTCAACCAACAAAAAATTTAGTGTTTTCCATTTTCGTCGCAAAGTCGAAATTTTTTAACAATATACTTTATGTGTTCGACAATGTTCGTAATATCAGATACAGACTTTAAATAAACGACGCAATCTATAATTTCATGTTTTACACTTGCTTCTCTTGTCTTTATTTAATCGTAATTTTCTTAAAATGAACCTGTTAATTTGGAAACATGTTCGCTCATTATTAAAGAATTTAATTAAGAAATTAATTAGTGAATAAATAACACACCTTGCCGTTTTCGGTCTTTGCTTTAATTTGCATATCAAATAATGCAGTGGTTAAGGATATTCGAGTACTTTTTCACTCGAAGGTCATTTTTAGTCTATCAAGGACAAAATTAATCAAGTGACACATTTTACTTTTTTTCTCGAATCTGCTATCACAAACTACTTCAAGGGAGAAAAAAGTACAGTATATTGATCGTCGCTAACTTGGCTAAATTGGTCGTTCAACATAGAACAGCCTATAGGCTGGCATAATGCATGGTACATGTAAGCCGTTCTAAATAATGTAAACCTTTATCATCAGACATTATTTTGGAAATCTAATTTGGATTTTATGATACATCAGAAATAACATTCAAATGTACCAGGTTCTTTACGTGACATCCCTCAGGCGCCCACACATTGGAAACGCTTGTTGTGTCGCAGTGCGGAGGAGATATGAATCATAAACATTTAAGCAGTTTATTTTTTTTTTAATATTGTCATGTCCTCAAATGAGCGTTGAAGAATCCTGTCATAAGAATAACTTTTGACCGTGTAATGTTTTCGAAGGCAGATGCAAATTACATAAATTTTACACACAACAAAACAATTCGAATGGCTGCAGTTCATTCACAATTGTTCTATTAGTAAATACCAAAGTTTTGATTTTTTTCAGGAACGAGGACGCGAAAGATTGATTTTACATTCAAGATTTTTTTGCCATAAGTTGTGAACTAGCAGAGAATCGTAAAATTTCGAGGGTCAACAAAACTTGCAAAATTTTGCCTTTAGATGACAAAGTATCAAATTTTGACTGGGACACCACGGTGTCGTCTTCACTATTGTCTTAACTAATTGTTGGACGCTATGACAAGCAAGGGGTAGGTTTCGTTGAACTTTTTATACCAGGCCATTGAATCGACGACGTCACCATCCAAATGTTGCCCTGACCTCTCTGACCCTGGCTATCTAGCTTTTTACGCAGCTATTTTTATCAGTGGGTTGACGGGTACGCCTCTATATATAGTCGATCACCGGAGTAGATTGTACAGCCTAGTTTACCATCGTCAGGTTCGGCTTAGAATCCACACGACCCCCTGTCAAGTACTGTAATTTATGACCCAATAAATGATGGGGATTGCATTTATTAACTGTATTTTCAAGCTCCAATGCCCAATGAAAATATTGCGAAACCGGTAGGACAAACCAAGAGACTGCCGAGGCAGTACTGTGACCGCGTATCAAGTTACAACTGCGCAGTGCTAGCGTTGTAACTAAATTGGATATTTTTCTGAGGGTCTGTACTACAACTGTGTGAATTTGGCATAAATACTGATCGTCATTCAGGATTAGAATGCAGTTGCGTTCTTTTGTTAATATATAATATAAATAATGATCATAGGAATTCCCATGGGTACTTACTGTGCTCCCTTGCTTGCCGACTTATTTCTGTTCTCATACGAGGCAGAATTTATCCAGAACTTAATAAAACAGAAAGGCCTCTGTAGCTAGAACTTTCAAACTTACATTTATATACATAGACGATGTTATTTTAATAACTCCAGATTCAGTGACTATCTCGCCCCAGAATTGGAGATTACTTTGAAAGAAACTACAGAAACGGCCTCTTCTGCTTCATATCTGGACATTTTACTTGAATTTGACTCTAATGGTCACCTTTCTACTAGGCTATATGACAAGAAAGATGGTTTCAACTTTAGTATAATCAATTTTTCACACCTCATCAGTAATATTCCACTCTCACCAGCTTATGGGGTATACATTTCCCAGCTTATTCGATATGCAAGAGCATGTAGTTCATATGGTGATATTGTAGAGAGATATGGCCATCTCTCTTACAAACTGTTAAATCAAGGTTACACAAGAGCAAGACTTGTCTCTACATTCAAACGCTTTTTTGACAGGTATCGCAAGCTGGTAGATAAATACAATATCTCTCTTCGACAAATGACCGCTGGTGGCATCGGTGACATTGGGCCTTAGTTAGTGACCACTACCTATCTGACTTACAGATTGATATATGGCGGGTGCCACATGTGGGGCAGGATGCGCTTTACCATTTTCGAAACACCTGCCATCACTTCTTGGTCTTTTGGCCAGAAGTCCATATATCTTTCTTTCACGTATTTTTACTTTGTTTGTGTACCGTCTATTTACTGTCTGTTCTGTGCTGTTTTGTGTCTATGTTTACAACTATTGCCTTACAAATTCTGACCTAGTGTTATTGGAATATGGATTGATTGCGTTGCGTTGAATGCATAATACCCATACAATTTATAAAGCCAACGTGCATTCTCGTATGTTTGTATGGCCGTCTATCTATCTATCTATCTATCTATCTATCTATCTATCTATCTATCTATCTATCTATCTATCTATCTATCTATCTATCTATCTATCTATCTATCTATCTATCTATCTATCTATCTATCTATCTATCTATCTATCTATCTATCTATCTATCTATCTATCTATCTATCTATCTATCTATCTATCTATCTATCTATCTATCTATCTATCTATCTATCTATTATCTATCTATCTGTCGATCGATCGATCGATCGATCGATTGATCGATCGATCTATCTATCTATCAATCTTTGATATATCATTTGTCTATTTATTCTCGATCTATCTACTGACCTACATACTTGCGCACACATCGCAATTATTTCTCGATCGTCGTGCCACTCTGCCTGTCTGTCCATCGCAAGTAGACAGTTGTGAATTGTGCTGGTTTTTGAGATGTACCCCGGTTAAATTAATTTCCCATGTTACTCTAGGAGCGGCTAACTCATCAGTTCTCACAACTCTGGTTACTTAGCGCTCATAAAGGAGTTTAATATGTGCAGTGCCCGCCGCCTGTCACATTGACACGATGAAGACAAACACAATTGCTCAAGAAATGCAAAATTCTCCATTCTGTCTTTCTAAGGGGCCATGGATAATTAAAGCACGCGCACGGTAAACGCAACTAACTGTGTTTCAGTGTGCAGCCAAAGGAGCTATTCATCGAAAAAGCTATTCCAGGAGCAACTTTTGAGGGCAGGGGAAAATTTAATTTTGCTAGGGCAGGAGACATATTTTTAGGTGGTAGGGGAGCAAATTTTTGTTTTTTATGTAGGGCAGGGCGGATATCGGTTGATTTTCCTGGGGACAGGGTTTGGCAAAAAACTTTTGAGGGGAATTGTTTCCAGGGCAGGGGAAATTGGCAAGTTTTTTTTCGCTTCAGGGCGAGGGAGCTTCAAAAATTCACAGTGGGGAGGGGAAACAGGCAAAAATAAGTGGGGAGTGGGTAAAAATGAAGTTTGAGTGTGGGAGGGTAAGTCGAAAAATTTTCTGAGGGAGGGCAAATTATGAACAGCTAATTAATTGCCCTCTTGACTTAAAATTAGTCAGTTCACATTACTTGTCATGTACAATATATCTTATCATAGTAAGGACCTTTTTAAAAGTGCATTGTTCGTTGGCTGCACCTGTGTGTTTGTCCTCAACCCCCTCCCCCTCCGCCTCCCCTAAACAAAAGTTTGAAAGTGCTAAAATCCAACCAAGCCCCATCCTGTATCAGCATACCTACAATTGGTAATTACGTCACTATGAAATTGCAACAAATTGTAACAATGTAGTTACACACCGAATCTTTGTAATCTGACCAATCACCTGCAACTCTTTCCTTTTAGGCCAAAGTAATTAAATTCTTTGTTTTGCGTCCACTCTAAATGGGAAAAGGTACGCGTCTAAGCGGCTGAAAACACACGCAAGAAAATCAACACAATGTCATTTGATTGCAGCACATAACAAATTGTAACAAAATTTTATTCAAGAAAAGCTAAGCAGCAATGTCCTAAAATTTCCTATTCAAATTCACTGTGTGTGTGTTTTTCATGAAAACCTTAAAAACCTAAGCGGGTGGGGACGCAAAACAAAGAATTTAATTACTTTGGCCTTATGACACATTTGCTGCCAACTCGACTATGACGCAACCATCAGAATGAAATGAATCGAAACAGTGTATCCAAACTGATTGTTACGTCATTTTACACGTGCACTGAACCACATGCTGGTGCATGGTGTAGAGCCGGTGCTGCACTGCACTGGCCTACGTACACGCCAAACAATATAGCGCGATATTTTGCGATACATAAAAACGTGTAGCGAGATATTGCGTTATAAAGTCATATAGTGCGATTTTTGCGCACGGTAATCGAAATACAGCCAACCCCCCCCCCAAAAAAAAACAACAACAACCAGAAATTGCCTTTACTGTGTGCGTGTTTTAATTATCCATTATTGAAGCCAGACAGCCGGCAGATATGATATTCAGTCTAGCTGTTGCTATTAATTTGTCATAAGTAATATGATCATTGCTTTTACGACGTCTTCGTTAGTTGTGTTTATTAAATATTCAAACCCTGGGGACCACCGTGTATATTTAATATTTCATATTGCCATTCTGACTTCAAATTACGTGTCTCAGATGTGGCCACTTATGTTGACTACTGAACGGGTCGTGTTTTGCCGGTCGTCCCGGTGACTCGGTATGCACAAACATATTGTAATTAAACGAAATAAAATAGTCCATATAGGAAATGTATTCATAGACCGTTTATATTAACTGTCAATCTATTATCCGATAAGCGATTAAATTATTGCTTCACATTATCCGAAGAATAATACCGCCAAGAAAACTATTATCTCAAATGAAATTTCAAGGGAAACGTTCATTGAATAATATCCATGCAAACGGGACTCTGTTTCGATATTTTGAATGTCATTTGCTGTATGTATGTGCTCATGCAACTAATTCACTGTCCTGGTGAGCGTTCCCATTTTCACTGTCTGTGTCTAAATCATGCAATTTTGTCCTGAAATTGTGTCTTCTTGGTCGTTTTGTACAAACATGTACATGGTATGTACATGTTTTTACGTACGGAATCTTGAAGCTTATCTATTTTGGGTAACACTCAATTGATTTTTGCCAAGTAACTCATCGTTAAAGTGCGATTAAATAAGAAACTAATATAGAACATCATTTCAAAGGTTACTGCAGTTTGTTCGATGGAAGATGTACTCATGGAGTAGTATTATGTATCTATGTTTCCCTTTTCAAATCAAACATTCAAATTCATGTCTCAGGAACAAACAAACTAAATAATCGAAATCCAAAATAGATCAGTAGGCGTCGCAAATGAAGACTTGAAAAATAATGTACTTGTTTGTCAATTCTTCTGGATTAATCAAACTAAAGAAAGATACCAGCAGGTCATGGTCTTGATATCAAAAATATAACTCTCTCTCAAACAAACCTTCTTTCGTGTAAGCCAAGTGATCAGTAGAGGAGAGGAAAGACGATTAGAAATTCTTCCCGTGAATAAAAAGGTGCACGATATACGGACGATATACGGACATAGCCAGGTACAGTACGCACCCGCTAAGTAAACTTAGTAGTTGAATTTATTGACAGATTATTCTCATCAGATGAAGAATTGACAAAGACTCGATAAATTAGCAAAATGTACATACGGTACACGCCACCATCGTCCAAGAAATGCATAAAGATTAATTTGGTTGTGCGATATTCCTACATCACTATCCATAGAAAGCGGCTTGAGTTCTACAAGTGACTGTATAGGCTGTCCTTTATTACAAATCACAAACTTTTGACTGAAAAGTCTTCGTTATCGCAACCCCACGGCATTAAATTAAATCTACACATTTTGATAAAGCGACATGTCATTTCCGATCACTCAATGATCTACGCATGCTCAGATGGATCGTAACCGATGATGCGCCACAAGTTGAATTGATTCTCTCAAGCTCAATACCCACGTAGTTCTCGGCTGGCCCGGACACAATGTGGATTTCCTGTCATTTCGTGATTCTGTTGACGTTCGCCTGCGTCTCGCTAGGTGAGTATCTCTCCATGTTTGTGTCAGTATGTCAGTCAGTGTGTGGATGCAGCCATCGGTCTGTCAGTCAGTGCATGGATGCAGTGACGGGGCTCCTGCCTCCATGATCAGAAGCGACGACTACAACATGTCGACAACATCGGCTGAAACCCAAAGTCGCAACCTCACCAAGGGCATGAGTGTGGATTTCCTGGCGCTAGCTTTCTTTCGAAATTGGCGTCAATGTGACATTACTTTTTTCCCATTTTTTTGTACTTTTTTTTTTATTATTGTTTTGTTTTGGCTTCAACAGCTATTTGTGAAGGCGATTTGGTGTTACAACATAATTTCTCGCCCCTACCTCCATGGCTTACTGAAATTGCATCCTCGTGTTATCATGAACCATCACACAGGCCTACCAGTGCTTGGCCATCAGAAATTGAAGTTGGCTGCGTCATTCTAATCTATCTCAAAGTTGACAAATCGACTTATTGGTCTCGCAGCGGGCGATACTTTATTTTTTTCTCGAAGAAAGTTGACGACCTTTCAAGCAAGTGCAACTTCAAGTACCAACCAAATTTTTCGAACAAACGTTTTCCAAATACTCGACACATTTCCCATTTCAAGGTCAAAAGAATGTCGCGAGTCCGTCAAGTTTGAGAGCGACCATGCGAGCTCTCTTCTGTCGATGATAGAGATAAGATTATGCTCAGTGATTGGAACACATTATCTTTCTTCTAATCATTGACTGTAAAAATGTTTATATCGGCCACTGACAAGGAGGCAAAGGTCTAGAAGAGATCCAAGATTTGTTTCCGTTAGTCAGTATCGGCATGTAATTTATTAAATGTATTAATTTTTCATTTTTCCTGGTGGCCTTTGTTCCACTTTGCGTAATATGTCTAACTTTTGACAATGTAATGTAGAGAAATAAGACGACTAAAAACTGGACAGCGACAGCGAGCACGGCAATATCACGGTCCCTCTATGTGATAGAGGGACCGTGGCAATATATACCTCCGTTCTATACCGTACACGTAGTCCGAGTGAAGCCACGCGGTCCAGTATTAAGGTAGTTAGGGCCTCGTCGATATTGGGAGGACTAAAACTTTTGCTCAAATTTTCTCTAGCAAACGTTCAACCATTGCCTTTCAAAATCAATAAAACGCAAATGCAAATTTTAGTACTCGAGAACGAAATTAGCCAATGTTTGCCGGTATTTGAAATTCAACATAGTAGCCATCCCTGTGTTAACTCTAGGCGAGAAAAAATAAATTCCCCGATTTTCACGAAACTAAGCTGGTGAAAACGTGTTTTCGTTATAAACTTAAAAAACAATCCCCCATATACAAGTGGTAGAATAATTGAAGAGAACTGTAAAAGTTTGAGAGACGAAAAACTGTCCCGAGGCGCATTTCCGATGAATGAAATCCAACATGAGACATTCTCTCATGGCTTTAAATTTTGGGTCAAAGGGGAAGTTGTGACTAAATTTTGACTATCGACACGTGAAGCATGACAAATAAAGATCTTGATTGTAATCATTATGGTCGGATTGTACAACTGATATGAAGCATTCAACGCTCTTCCACAGAACACATCATATATCAAAGTCAGCGAGGGTGAAAAAAAACTCAACCTGAGTCGACACACAACTGTTGAGGAACGCTGTGTTTTAACGCTAAGGCCACTAGTAATAAAATATTGAATAGGTTGCACTTTCGAAGACTGGTGATGATAATTTATTCATTGCAATTTACACGGAGGTTGTCTCCCCGCTGTAAGGTCAAAGTAATGATGACAATCGTCACATGATATTCATCCGCAAACAGTAACAACCGATCTGAAACAAATAAGTCCTCTTCTTCCAGCAATAATTATATTAACTCACAATAAATTTTCTGGTTTAATTAATGATTTTACGAGGCCGATAACCAACACAGCCACTCGCCTATTGCCGTGTTTTCGTATTCGCCATTTTCCACAAATTTTTATTTCAAATCATTCGTGATGTTATTACAACCAGTATTTTTATCGACTATTCTAAATGAGGTCAACGTATCAGAAGTCACCTACTGTTTGTTCACGGGTTATCTTACCTCGGTATGAAAACATAATGGTATGAAATTAATTTATAGAAATTCTGGTCCTCAAGTCCCCTAACCACTTCATATGAATTGGAATATGACATGTAGAAATTCCCATTTACTGGTTAAACACTTATCAACATAGTTCAATGTAAGTTACAAATCATTCTGATTGCGTGATGTAAAAAATCTTCTGCTGTATTAAATGCATATAAATACAACTCTCAGGCAATAAAATGGTTGACTTTGCCCAGGCTATGAATGAACAAAAATAACATTACAATGACATGTACTTGTTGTGGAGGGCCCAGATTCACCTCAGGGGCAAAAGTGTCGGAGAACAATGGTTGGCGAAGAGCCAACATTTATCGACATTTATCCGACCAGGCAAAGTTTAGGAGCAACGCCTGGAAAGAATGAGAGGAAAATTTGCATAAGTGTAATTGATTCAGGTGTTTGCACCCCTGAAATATGAGTCATAAATATTGAAGTTATACATGTCACTTTCAATGTTAATTTTAAAAAAACTACCGTGGTATTATTTCCAATCCCAATACGGAAAATCAGATGAAAGGAGGCACGTTGTTTAGCTGAAAGACGATTAACTCTATAGGGAAAATTCGCTTACAAGAATCGCGGAAAAGTCTCCCCCAGACGGAATTTTTGAAGGTTTTTTTTTCCTTTGCGTCAATCCATGGTAACCTTGAAAAATAATTAGTCTATCATCAGCTCCATAAAATATCACTCAGTACAGCGCGTTTCAACCGATGATAACATCTTGCAAAAACTGGCAAAGGTTTCTCTGTTATTTAACTCAAAATATTTGAATACAAAAGTTCAGTCGGTTACATAGTCGAAAACTAATTTTCAGAAGTTGTGGATTTCTGAATCTAGTGGGACCTAGTTATTAGTGAATTCCGATTCACACGTAGCAGACTGTCAGACAACTTTGCTGAAAGCTCGGCTAAGTCAGAGTGTGACGTCATGTAAGATGATAAATTAAGTAATTTGCTAATTAATGAATAGCTAAGAAAGATATTCTGAGCATCGATTCGTCGATCTGCACTGATCACGACACGGTAATTTGAAAAAGGCAATCTTGCCGCCCACGCCGAGGCGAACACCGCTTAATAACGGGCATGGGCCGATTGCTATTGTTAATAATTGCCCGGTGAGGGGAAATTGATATATTATTATTGAGAAAATTAAAACCATATTCGAAAAGACCATTACCAAAATTATGTGAGTGTAACACCCGCTCTGGCATCAGTTGAGTCGTGATCACTGAGTGCGTTTGAAACTGTTGCCGCCGCGAACAATTACTGTATGTATCACTCAGTTTGCACAAGGGACCGATTCTTGCCAGTCATTTCAACGAAGTACAGATAATTGATAGGTGTGAACTATTTTCTGATGAAAAAACTATCCTTGTGAAGAGACAGCCATAACTTCTTCTTCTTCTTCTCCTCTCTCTCTTCTCTCTCTCTCTCTCTCTCTCTCTCTCTCTCTCTCTCTCTCTCTCTCTCTCTCTCTCTCTCTCTCTCTTATCTTCTTGGACTATACCCTGTCAATATGACGAAATCCTCCCTCTGACACATGAAAGTATGGCCTCTTGCAAAGTAGGATTCATTCTGTAAGTCATTGTCAGGGACACCTTGTAATCGTCTGCCCTTTCCATTGAAAGAGTTGAACATTTGCTCTAACATTGCGTTAACTGTAATAAAAGTTTTAATATAAATTTTCTTCTAAAATCGAATAAATTTTTGATGGGGAAAATACAGAATATTTACCGAATTTTGACATTCACAATGGTTGCCATCCCAATGTTAACTATTTGGGGAAATGTTAAATTTTATCGCTTTTTTTCAAACTCCAGTTACTCCATTAGCTTCAAAATAAGCGCCCACAAGGTTTGGCGCATTCTACCTTAAAGGGACACTTTCTCTATCAGCTAGATCTCTGAGAAAATTGACTGGATGACACACAACTTTCGAAGGAGAACTGATACAAAGGACTAAAATCATAAACAGTCAATGTCAACAACCACTAATGCGAGAACCAGGGACTGAAGACTGCCCCTTTAAGATTGTCCAGTAATAACGTTCACTATCCATTTTCATTTGTTTTCAATGGCACTGAAATCCGTTTGTCGCAAAAGCTTAAGGCGATTGCACTTCCAACAGCACCTTCACGACTAGTTAGTGTTCGATGTTTTTCGTATGACGTAGCATTACATGCCGAAGACGTTGTCATTTTCCAAGTAAACGTAATCTCCGTCTGCGTTTTCGTCACTTTTGGGATTAAAGATGTTACGTTTCGTTCACGTCGAAAGCGTCATTATGAGCCCCTCCTTATCGTTTTTGTGAAGAAGAAGCCATCCGTTGATTTTAATAGAAACAGATGCTAACATTTTCACATTTGTCCATATATTCACTTGTAGTGGTTCAGTGATACACTCAGCGCCATTCCCGTAAGTTAATAGCAGTCAATAGTGTGTCCTGATATTCAATTGCAATATCATCCTAGTGTAAATTTTACGAGTAACTAATGTGTCTCTAAAGTGAAAGACTTAATCTTTTCCTCAAACTTTTCAACCATATTATATGAAAATCAAATAAATGAAATAAAAATCAGGAGTCGCCGTGCAAATTTTGGAACTAGAGAAACAAAATTACCCAAAGATTTACCGATATTTGAAATTCAAAATGACAGCATCCCTGTGTTAACTATATCTAGAAAAACAACATTTTCAATTTTCGAAAATCTTAGACGGTTAAAATTTTTCTTACACCAAGAGTTTTAAGTAGGAGTCAAATGGTCGTAGAGGGAACACATTTTGAAACATGTGCGCTCTCCGACAAAAAAAGCATAGTTTTTTTATTTATATTCGAGTCTAATTTAGTTGCTATATATTCACAGACATCACATGCAAGATTCAGTGACAATGAACGCCTGAAACACGACAAAATTATGGGACTCCGGGACAGAACACGACATGTCCGATCAGTAGCGTGGCTTTTTGACATTTGCATAGATTTACGATAATTCGGCTTTTACAGGGGAAGTTCCTGTTTAAGAAACTCTTATATAGAACTTACATTATCAATCAATCTAAACAAACAAAACTACTGCGCGCTGAGGTTACACCGACCTTTACGAAATGCTGAATGCCTTTCGACCTCGCAAGGTCAGATACATACAACAGCTAAAATGAGATAAAGATACAGTAAAGCCCATGAACAAAATATATATAGTGACCTTTTAATGTAGATGTCAGCCTACAGAGGTATAGGAATTAAACGATAGCTCATTTCATTTTGACAACCGAATGCCCGTAAGGGTATTTCTTAAAAGACAAGTGTTTTTGAGCGGCGGGGAGAGGTAAGATAATACGAATGCTTTACAATAACACTAATAACAAAACACAATTATCCCAGATGAAGATACACAAAGGCGTTTGCAAAATATTACCTATGTTTTTTATCAAAATGTTATCGTTGTAGTTTCATCGACTCTTAGAATTAAAAACTATATTTTGCCTGTGTCATTAGTACAAAACAAAATACCAGATGCACACACACAAAGGCATTTGTAATGATCATAACCCAAATTACCCACGTGTTTTTTCTTATCAAAATGTTTTCGAGGTAGTTTTATTGACTTTTAAAACTAAAGGGTAAAATTTGACTTTTTAAATCTTCATCTGTCCCAATTGAAAGTTTCTATTTTGCTCAACGTGAAGTCATGTGACCATTTTGAAAAATCAAAACTAAGGGGGAGATTACATTTTCGAGGTTATGTTTATGTGGCGTCCTTTTTTCCGTTGATTAACAGCTACGAGAGGAGTTGCCACAAGCTTAGTGGGTAACTTGCTGCAGAATTACCCTCAGTACATGCGACCCGTGAAGAAAATCGAGACAGTGACGAATGTAACACACAGGCTACTACCCATCCAGATTGTCGATGTGGTAAGTTAAGTTATATATGGTCTAACGACAAACTTAAGCTGCATGTACCGTGGAGCAACCACAAAACCTATGGCAATCGTGTCTTCGCACGTGCTGCACCCCTCACCTGGAATAATGTCCAATTAGAAGTGCGCCAGTCATCCACTCTTGATACTTTTTAGATGAACATCAACACTTTTCTGTTAAGAACACGATTGGAACTAATTTGGGATAACTGGATTTTCTTGTTTTTCAAATTTCTAAAAAGTGTTAGGTGCCGTATAGCTGAATATTGCAATATTGCAAATTACTCATAAAAACAAGTGTGTAACGTGAAAAGAAAAGCAGATAAGATTGCATTCGCAGATTAAACAGACATTACTTTACCATCCAGTTATCCCAAATTAGTTCCAATCGTGTTTAAGGTAGAATGCACCTCGCGGACAGATATTTAGACTCTCACACTTTTTCAATTCTTTTCTAATCTTCCTCTTGTGGGGTTCATAAAACTCTCACCGTCTTAGTTTTTCGAAAATCGACATTTTATTTTTCTCCATAGAGATAACGCGAGGATGGCGGCCTGAATTTCAAATATCAGTAAATCTTTGGTAATTTCTTTCTCCAGTACCAAAACTTACACGGTGACCCCCCGTTTTTTATATCTTGATTTTCTTGATTATGGAAACTACAGCAACGGCCTTTTCTGTTTCATATCTGGATATCTTCCTTGAATTCGACCTCTAATGGTCACCTTTCTACTAGGCCACATGGCAAGAGAGATGATTTCAACTTTAGTATAATCAATTTTCGACACCTCATAAGTAATATGCAGTTCATATGGTGATTTTGTAGAAAGACATAGCCATCTCTCTTACAAACTGTTAAATCAAGGTTACACAAAAGAAAGACTTGTCTCTCTTCAAACACTTTTTAGCAGGTATCTCAAGATGGTAGATAAATACAATATCTCTCTTCGACAAATGATTGCTGGTGGCATCAGTGACATTGGTCAGCTGGTGACCACTACCAATTTGACTTACAGATTGAATATGGCGGGTGTCACATGTGGGGCAGGATTCGCTTACTATTTTTGAACACCTGATATCACTTCTTGGTTTTTTTTGCCAGAAGTCCATATATCTTTCTTTAACGAATTTGACTTTGTTGTGTGTGTCGGTGCTTTACTGTCTGATTTGTGCTGTTTTGTGTCTTTGTTTATAACAACTGACAATTTATAACGAATTTGACATGGCGTAATTGGATTATGGATGGATATGATTATGATTGTTTTTCAAATTGAATGGTGGAAAGAGTTCTTGGGGAAAGTTTGAGCAAATTTTAGCGTAAGTCTTTCACTTCCGAGGCGCAAACTATCTTAATTAGAGCATGCAGAACAACGCTGACACTGTAAAACGCCATTGAACACAGCTAGGTTTTAGAGTACACACACACACACACACATATATATAATATATATATATATATATATATATATGTATATCAATCAATCAACTTTATTCAGTACTATAATAGGCCACAGGCCTTTCGAGTACAATACATACATTTCAAAGTTTTACAGTCACTTGAGGTCTTATCTAGGCTGTTACAGACTCAGTAATATCGATCAAAAGCTGTTTTCGTTTTTTGAAAGAATAAAAAAGGTATCTACCAAGATTCTCTAATGTGTGTGACTTATCTGTTTGAAGGAGCAAAATAAATTTCCATTCACATGCTGGGGAGTAGTAGAATTTTGGAATAAATCTGTGTCTTATATCTTGATAGTTTGGGCAAATTAAAAGAAAATGAAATTCATCCTCAATAGAGCTACATTGAAATGGGCACAGTCTCTGTTCATATGGAATCCCATGTTTCCTTCCCTCTTCAATATTAAGGTCATGTGATGACAATCTAAATCTAGACAGGGCTAGTCTATAAATGGAATCATTAATACAACTTAAATACTTCTCACATATCAAATCCTTCTTAAATTTACAGTAAGTTCTTAGTTTCGAACAACTAGTAACTTCAGCGTGCCAATCTTGATTAGATATGTCTAAATATCTCTGTTTAAACTGTAGTAAAAAAAGACTGAGATTAACTGAATGCTGATTATCCCATACATCTGCAAATCCAAATTTACATAACAAGTTTTTCACAAAATATCCCCAGCAGTTAAACCCTTTTCTGCCCTATCATATTGGTATCTATAGCAATCTTTGACAATCTCTGGTGAATCAGTGTGAATACATTTAAACCAAAAACGAAGAATATCTAAACAAATATACATTCGAACAGGGTGTCTCCCTAGCTCACCTCTTACTGCAGAATTGTAGCATTTGTACGCACTCCTAAAACAAACTTACAAATCTATGATGAATCTTTTCCACATCTAAAGAGTCATGTGTTCCCCATATCGCACTACCATAGAGTAAAATTGGGAGTATTTTACAATCAAACACCCTAAAGAAATGTCTGGATGTAATCCATCCAGTTTATAAAGATTACTTTCAAGAGAGTACAAAGCTTTTCTAGCCTGTTCTGAGATAAATTTTTGTGCTTGAAACCAAACACCAGAGCTGGAAAACATTACACCTAAATAGTTATATTTTGAAACAATTTCAATTTTTTGGCCATTCCAGAACCATTTCTCACTTTTCTTTAGGCCACCAGCTTTACGAAACACCATAATTTGGTTTTGGTAAGATTCACAGTCATTCTCCATTTCTTACAATAATCAGACAATCTATTTAGAAGACGCTGCAAACCAATTGGAGAGCTACTAAATAAGACAAGGTCATCAGCATATAACAAATAAAAGAGTTTCATCATATTTGCATACACAACCGTTTCTGTACCCTGTTTAAGGGCTTCCTCAATATCATTTATATAAAAGCAAAACAAAAGCGGGGAGATAACTGACCCCTGCTGCACTCCTATATTGATTTCAAAAAACTCTGTCACACCATGTGGGGTTTTAACTGCAGCTTAACATGTGTGTACATAGAATATAAAGATGCTAAAAATTTACCCCTCATCCCTGTTTTGGCTAGTTTATAGAACAACGAGTAGTGATGGACTCTATCAAACGCCTTTTCATAGTCAATAAATGCACAGTACAAACGACTTTTTAAATGAAAAACATACTTTTCAATAAGGGTACGTAAAATAAATATATTATC
Organism: Ptychodera flava; assembly: GCF_041260155.1. Taxonomy (NCBI): domain Eukaryota; kingdom Metazoa; phylum Hemichordata; class Enteropneusta; family Ptychoderidae; genus Ptychodera; species Ptychodera flava. Next base: position 47,649,048 of record NC_091930.1, on the reverse strand, counting down.
AAGAGTGCTTCTCTTCTTTCTAAAGCCACTCTGTGGTTCAATGATCTCATTATACTCATTAAGCCAATGGTTAATCTATCAGATAAAATATTTGTATATACTTTACTTATCACATTAAGAAGCATAATTCCACGATAATTACTTGGGAGGTCTTTATTCCCCTTCTTATGTATAGGACTTATTAACCCAATTGCCCACTCCTGAGGAAAGATTCCATGCTCAAAGATTTCATTATAAAGTATATGCAGCATATCAAAGATTTCTACAGGTGCATGTTTCCAACATTCAGTAGATATACCATCATGACCTGGGGCTTTATTATTTTTTAATTTTGCAATATTACTTTTTATTTCGGCCATAGTGATAGGTTGATTCAAAACTGAACAATCCACAGCAGTATTTTCCTCCTCAAAATTTAAACCATCAATATAATCTTGAATAGAAGAGAAGAAATCTTTCATGTCTTCTGCCTCTAACATCTCTGGATTAAATAAATTTTGAAAATAATCAAACCAGTCTTCTTTGTTAATTTTATCAGATGGGCCTGTAGTCCTCTGACGTACTTTCTGCCAAAATGACCTACTATTTGACTGCGCAGCTAAATGAATGAATTCCTCCTTTTATGCTTCTGATATTGTTGTTTTTTCTCTCTGATTAACTTTCTATAATTTCCTTTGGCTTGTAAATAACTATCTAGACTATCTCTGTCACGAAAGCTTCTGAAATGGTTGAGACAGCGGTAAACTTCTTTCTTAGTTGTTAAACATTCCTTGTCAAACCAAGTGTTTTCCCTTTTTATTCTATTGTTACTTATATCTTTAACTTTCATATCATTACAACTAAAATGTATTATCTCAGATAAACACATTGCAGCATCCTCAAGATTTCCTTGAGCTATACTGTCATAAAAAGTATGACATAACTGACCAACTGTATCTGACTGGAAATTACAATAAAAACTGTCTTTTTTTTCTGGAGACCATCTCAACCTAAAGGTATCAGTTGGATGGGTTTGGATGTTCTGGTAATAAACATGTGAGATACTTTGAAAAGTAAAAACAAATTCCAAAGGCAAATGATCTGAGTCTATGCGCTTGCTAACACTAAAATCCTTAAATTTTGAAAATGAATCACCAGTTGCTAAAACATAATCATTAACAGCTGTACCAACACTTGAAATATACGTATAATTCCCAACATCCCTATCTTGACCAATCCTTCCATTCACTATACTAAATCCAGTACGAGAACAAAAATCTAATAATTGTAAACCATAGTTATATATATATATATATATATAATATATATATATATATATATATATATATATATATAATATATATATATATAATTATCTATATATAATTATATATAATTATATATATGTATATATATATATATATATATATATATATATATATATATATAATCTTCTATTAATTGCGCCATACAGTCCCGTATATTCGCAATAAAAAATGCATAATGCATTCGTTTTGAATTGATGATTATGATGATCATAAAGATAATTACAGCAAAAAAATACACCAGCTATCTTTGAAGACCTGCATTGAAGATATACATAAAGTGCTTTTACACGTCAACAACTATCATTTACATAATATGTTTGTCATCCATAGTTCCTCAAAATTTCATATTTTCAATTCGTCATATCCTTTGTCTGACACATGACTGAATAGATCTTGTAGACCAAAAGAAAGATGGGTTTGCTTGACGTTTGATAGTTTTGAAAAATGCCCTGAGCGTAACGTATATGTCTCCCTATATGTTTATTTTCATTGCTCCATTGAAAACCAGAATAATTCCTGATGCAAGAATTGACATACGATATTCATTTGACCTTTATCAACTCCCAAATGTCACTCAAGGCGACTCATTAAAACCGTAATTTCAAAATTACTCACAGAGCTTTCGCTATTGCAATAGGCCCCGTGAAATAACCCATTCAAGGAAATAATGTTGCCATCTCCATCAAATGGTCATAATTACATATTGCCTGGCGGTACATTCACCATAATAAAATAATAAGCATATCTGGGACAGTATTTATGGCACGATTGTCAGCACTGCCAGCGATCGTACTTTGTCCTTAAATGGCTCTTTGAGAATAAGGAATATTGACAGGGGGGAATTAAGGCAAATATCTGATATTAATTTACTTCTGATGATAAAGAAATTGTTTTCCTATGGAACAAATTTTCGACAAAATATGAATAAACCTGTCAATCAAATCCATTCTCTAAAGTGCATTTTTTTCTCTACTACGTATTTTTGGTAATAGATATATTAATGAAATTCTGCACAAGAACTGGTTTACAAGGAGAGAGTATTATTATGTTGTAACCCCCAACAGAATGCGCACCGGGAAATACTCTGAAACTTTTCCAATTCTTTTCTGGTCTACCACTTGTATGGTTTCATTTTGAAGCCCTTGGAGTAAGAAAATCTTTCACCGTCTTAGTGTTTTGAAAATCGAAAATTTTATTTTTCTACATAGAGTTAAGGCGGCCATTGTTTGGTAATTTGTTTCTCTAGTATCAAATTTTGTACGGTGACCCCCCCCCCCTTCCCCCGAATTTTATTCTTGATTTTGAAAGAGAAGGGTTGAAAGTTTTTTGAGGAAAGTTTGAGCAAAAGTTTAAGCCTTGCATTTTCGAGGGCATACTACCTTTAATGACTACCGGCGACGAAGCAGCTACCTGGCTTCACACAAACGAAGAGAGGCAACTGAATTTTATTGTGCATTGGAATGCTACAAAACCGGTGAACTATAGACATGCATAAAATGCTGAACTTGCTTCAGATTTGCTCGACATGTGATTAACTGCCAATATCTGGAAAGAGGCAATGTTTATCAACGAGAAAGTCGCTCAGCGGCGCAGACGGTATCTTTAACCCTTTGAGCGCCAAAGTCAATTTTTGTCACCCTTATAAAATGTTCCTTAGTCAATTTTTGTCAGATGTTTGCCAAATTTTTGATAAAAAAATGTAGCCAATGAAATGTGTTCATTTGGTCCAAAATTATCAGAAAAATTACAGAAAAGTTCATAAAAATTTGTGAAATGTTGCACTGAAATTTTGGTGGGGAAAACTACAGCACGTTAACCAGTCTTTCCAAGACTCTAAAGCTAATATTATCAGTCTCTGTTACGTTGTGTGTGCTGTGTAGCAACTGATAGCATAGTCTAGCTGTGTGGACAAATACATTGGACAACCATAGACCCTCGAGGGTCTATCGACCAACGAACATTCGAATAATTGGTTAACATCATTGCCATATCCTAAATGTTGAAAACGTCTCTACTTTGCGACCACTATTTGTGTGTATCGTGAACCGCTCACCATTATGTTTACAGTATTTCAAATAAAATGTCTGTGTCTCTCCCTTGCCCATAATCTCCTCCATCAGCTCACAAGTCAGTCAACCTTTTACCTTCAGAGACGCTAACGAGTAATTCATAATTGATGAGTATAAGTGTTTTAATATTTCATGTTTATTTAGCATACTTTATGAATCGATTAATAGTTTCCTGGTCCCTGCGGTCTGAAGACTAATTTAAGAATCTGCGATTACATAAAATGTGCAGCGTTCCTGGATATTGAAGCTCCGAAGCATCTGACTGGAGACTTCAAGTTTTTGACTGAGTGTAGACTTAGTCTCAGTCCCTGGGGGGGGGGGAGGCTAGGGGAAGGGCGCTGTGGCTTTCTGATATTTCGCCGCTTCAAGTGCCAAGACTGCACAGTGTATGATAATCACGACATCCGTCAATCAGTAATTATTTTTATTTTCCACAGGATGAACGGAATCAAATTCTAACTTTAAAAGTGTGGGTGCGATTGGTAAGCTTATATTTTGTTCGATTTTTTAAAGATATTTTACTACATACATATTTTACTACATACACTACGGAAACATCACTCATAGTTTAAAACTTGGACGATTTTAGAGTTTAAATCACCGCTTGGCCACTCCACTATGTTTCGTTCACGCTAACAACACTCTGTATGCCAATAATTATTTGCTTTCAGGAGAAATTTTGTAGTTTTGTGGTTTATTTTCAGACTATAAGATTATTTTACACGTGCTGAATCAAATCTCACGTCTTCTGACGTTTACAGATGTTTGTCCGTGCGTTGCCTGTTTACTCTTACATTGACCATTTCATTACAGATGTGGCGGGATGAGTATCTGACGTGGAACGCATCAGAACACGCGGGCATTGACAGCGTTATAATCCCAGTTGACAAAATATGGCAACCTGACATAACGCTGTATGGAAGGTAATCAATAGAAATAAATTCGAATCATTTCTCCATTAGCGGGTCACTTTGTCTATGTACATTTTATAACTTCGTGAAATAGAGCGTATAATTGTATTCCTGAACAAACACCATCTACGCCAACGAAATGTGCGCTCACAGCTTATACGGGGTCACGAGTTTAAACAGAGCGCAATCATGGAAAGAAACACGAAACTGTACTCGTTTTAGGTATTCACCTTGTCATCAACAGCCAGTAAATTGAAGGATACTTCATAAAGGAACCTCGGGGCCGATATTTGGACTCTAAAAAGTTTACAGCAATTTTCTGGTCGACCGCTTGTCGGACATTTTGAAGCTTGTTGAGTAATGACGATTTAACCGTTAATGACATAAAATTTCCTTTGGAAAAGTTTCAGCAAAAAGTTAAAATATTTCAAATTCGAGGCGCACACTGCCTAAATGTGGTTAGTGTCGTCTAATGTTTGTTATTTTACAGTTAATATCACTACAGTGAACATACAACAACAAACGTACCACAATACCGGTATTATAACTACTAGTAGCCTAGACCCTAGTCTAGTCCTAGGCCTCGCTTTGACGTCCGTGCCTCCGACCACAATCCGAAGGCCAAAAGCGGAGACTGGGGTCCAGGCTAAACTACTGGGCGCTCTGTATGTAAACAAGCCTGATCAGAGCTCATGGTATCTCACAGTGTTAATAAATATCATGTTATCATCTATATATCGACAACAATGACAAAAAAACAAACATACACCTCAACAAATGATAACAATGAAAACAACAAAATCCTGTTCATCACTAGATAATAAGCAACAATAAGAATCCTGTTGGCTAATGTTTTTAGTTCTTTGCACTGTTCGCACGACATATAAAATACATTTCTCTCTTGTCAGCGTCACCAAGAAGTTTGAGCGGCACCTTGACACAGACGTTACAGTAGAAAGCGACGGCTCGGTCCTTGCCCCACAACCCATCATTTACGAAGCCACTTGTGCGATAGACGCCACATACTTCCCGTTTGACGAGCAGAGGTGTGAGTTGAAATTCGGCTCTTGGAGTTATGACGGTGCTTCAATAGATTTATACCCGGCACCGAGCAGCGGAAGCCTGGAGAGCTATGTCCCTAATGGCGAGTGGGACGTGCTGAAATTTCCCTCCGTACGACATGTTCTGAATTACACGTGCTGCCCGAACCCTTTCATTGACGTCACCTACACAGTCCACATACGCAGGCGCTCAATGTTCTACATCTTCAACCTCGTACTTCCGGCTATCCTACTCTTCATCCTCGTCCTCGTGGGATTTTATCTGCCGTCGGATTGTGGCGAGAGAATGACACTTTTCGTTACAAGCATGTTGGCTCTCATGGTGTTCCTGACCTTGGCCTCGGACTACATGCCACCAACGTCAGAATCAACGCCTTACATTCGTAAGTAAACCCGTTGAATGATAACACACACGATCTTCCCTATCGTATATTGCAATATGGCGGATTCCATCGTACAAAATGAAAAGATAAACCTCAATACTTTATTGCTTTATCCATTTGGAATCCTTAATGGAAAAATGACAGAAATATGATACATAAGCGATCAATGTGAAATGACATGTACAAAGCGGCTGCTAGATAAAACAACTTTATTCACTACACACGGTGATTCTTCTGGAGCACCAAGATTGTTTGATTTTCCCCTCCAATTATTTTGAGATGCACTTTTATAGTGTTGGTGGGAATCTAGCTGTTGGAAATATGCGACTTTGCTGACTAGCTCTGTTTTGTTTGTATGATACGATAGAATCAACACAGAGAATGGTGTCATTTTGAATTCCAATCGTCGATAGACAAGAAGGTGTTTGCTTCGCTATTAAAATAATTCATTCTTTATCCTCTGAAGCACATTCTTTGCCATAATCAAGAATGAAATCAGGCAGCATCAGGCGCCTTATTGAGCATTGTTGTTTCTGGCGAGGTATTTACCTAAACAAACATGTTATTCAATGAATTCTCGATCGGATTCAAAGTCTCAACGTACGGCGAAGACTTAAAGGCACTGTTTTCGTACCAGATTGTCTCATCGGAAAATTTACCCACCAGATTATAATTTCAATAGAAAACAAAAGGCTATCACATCTCCATACTCCTCTTACAGACTAGAACAAAGGCGATCCCAGGGATCGCGAAAAGTGCCGTTAAGCAGTCAAAGCCTCTCGGCTTAATTTTCCCATCCTGAGCAGCGAATTTTTAACTGTTGTCAAGTTGTTTAATTCCTTCCAATGCCTTGTTGCTTCAGTCAATATTCCTGGCTCGTGTCACAATCTGTGAAAACTTGTCCGAGGTTTAATCGTTTTGTCATTCTAAATCACTTATCTTTACAGAGCGTTATTTACTGACTACTATTGGTATGGTGGCAGTATCGTCACTTCTGACAGCCTTTACCGTCAACATGCATTTTCAACCTCCCGGATGCCCATCAGTACCCGGATGGGTGCGCACTCTTGTGTTCCAGTACCTAAGCGTTCTGGTGGGCATGGAAAGCCAGACACGGAAATTTCTGAAGAAATCGCCACCAGCGTCCAACAAAGAAGTGTTCATCAACAACCCAGATGTCGACGAAACGGCATGCCATGTTCTGGTCACGGAAAAATGCGGGAACAAAAACGGCACAAAAAGTGTACTACCGTCGACGGACGTAGACGACCCAAAAGTCCACGAGAACATTGTCCACGAATGGCAGACTGTGGCCAAGGTTGTCGACCGCGTGTTTTTACTAACGTACACATTTGTCTTTCTGTCTCTATCGATCGGTTTCCTGTCTTACTTACATGTCAGGGGACTAAACAACCATTTGCATGATTAGTGGCGTTACATACATACATACATACATACATACATACATACATACATACATACATACATACATACATACATACATATACATACATACATACATACATACATACATACATACATACATACATACATACATACATACATACATACATACATACATACATACATACATACATACATACATACATACATACATACATACATACATAATACATACATACAGTTGTGCATTCACACTATCATTTATTGCGTGATTACGCACTTCTGTACGTGAATATACACGTAAGCATGTACATAGGTATGAGAACAGTACTTAAGTCAAATTAAAAAAAAATATGTGTTTCCGGTATTCAGACCTAACCTACACATTTTTTGAAACCGTATGTACATAATTTTACCAAATTTTGCTGTTTTGGTGAGTCGGCCTAAATTATTCTATTTTCTGAAGGCATTTGAAAGGACATAATATTTTTATTTGCCTCGGGCATGTACATATGTCCATCCCATGTGTCCTTGACATACGCCGATGATTGACAACTAATTTCAAAACTAATCAACTTAAGATATTATTTTGCAGTCACAGTAAATCAGTTGGCGTCCTTAATTGTAGGTTTGTTGGATTTTTCAGTTACGATGGTGTGGATTTCAATTTTACGATATTGTATCATTTGCATTTATCACCATGGTAAAAATGTAGCATAGAAGGGTGAGTTTATGTGTAGGTGTGCGCGTATGTATGTATGTATGTATGTATGTATGTATGTATGTATGTATGTATGTATGTATGTATGTATGTATGTATGTATGTATGTATGTATGTATGTATGTATGTATGTATGTATGTATGTATGTATGTATGTATGTATGTATGTATGTATGTATGTATGTATGTATGTATCTATGTATGTATGTATGTATGCATGTAATTATGTATCGGCGTATGGATGGATGTTTCGTTTGTATATCTTAAAACTTTGTCTACAAGATGTATAGTGTCAGTGCAGTACTGAGCACTTAGTATTGTGCGATTGATAAATTGATGGATTGATTGTTCAAGGATGAAAACATCAGCATTGTGGTCAACAATTTTGTTTGTTTTAGGTTCTTGTAGATCAGCATTTTCTAACACTTAAGTGTGCTATTATACCAGTATTGTGAAATGGTTAAGGTTCACTTGTAGTAGATAAATGTCAGTAGAATATTCTTATGCAATCATATATATATATATATATATATATATATATATATATATATATATATATATATATATATATATATATATATTATATCTTCAAGTACAAAGTAAAGTAATAATATACTATGTGCAATGTATCCTGCAAAACAAACAGAACTAAAATTATCATTAGCTCTTTACTCTCATATATATATATATATATATATATATATATATATATATATATATATATATATATATATATATATATATATATATATATATACACCCAACCTATATACATTTGAATGTAGGTTGGGACGTACCATTATACTGTGTTTTATAGACGCTGTTGAAATTTTATTATTAATAGTTGGTTTGGTGGTGACAGTTTGAAAACAATGCAAACAATAGATTCATCAGTATTATGTGTAGCTTTTCTGATGCATTCTATTTGTGATATATGTTAGAGTAGCTCGGTACTTTGTTAATAATTTACTATGATACGTGTTACACACACACACACACACACACACACACACACACACACACACACATATATATATATATATATATATATATATATATATATATATATATATATATATATATATACCGTGTCTTTGGTTTCGTATATTCTATATTGCTTGTGTCCTCAATAAGTACTGGCATGAATAAATTGAAAGATGCGTTATAAGATATGCAGTAATTGGAAGAAAATTGTTGCAGAAATATTTCCTAATTAAACCATTGCATACATTTGTGTGCAACTGTGGGTCTATTCGCAACAATGCACCAAAACCAATTCGCTGAAAATTACACGGTATTGGAATTTACGATCATTCGGTTGATTTCACCCAAGTGGCCCTTTGATATTGTTATCTGGGGAAATAATGCTCAACGCACTTTTAATTTAGTCATAATTGTCTTTACTGTTGACTTTGGTAAATGATGAAATTTTATACTTAAAATTGTTCTCAATATGACTTAAAATAGCAAGGCGTGTGCAGCTTCTAGTATAAACTACATAACAACACTTCCGCCATGTAGTAAGCTGAATACCTTAAAATGTCAACGACAATATAACTGTATGAGCTGGTAGACACGGTGAAAAGCGTAAAGTTTTGTCCCTTTAAAGGGACAATAGTTGATATTTTTAAATCATTGTCATTATGCTGCTTTGTAAAAAAAGTAGAGTTTTGTATTATTGTCACCATTACACATTGTGAATAATACGTCAATTGGATTCTTATGCAAAGCAAAATTCAGTCGTTTACAATAAGGGTGGATCGTACACACGTCAAGCTGTACCAGGCATTTCGACATAATCTAGGACTTAGAAAATAAATGCCCTTTTTATTTTCACAACAGAAATACTGGAACATACAGCAAACTTTACAGTTGGTGAATCCAGGTATATTCTCATGTAATTTCTCTTTTTTAACATATTTTTAGTGCGTGTGTGTTTCTTTTGGTAGTTTTACAGTTTCCGCTTATGAGCCGCCATGAAAATACTAACTCGGCCGCTCAACAAATCATAAATAAATGACTCGAAACGTCGAAATGTTTGTGTGTTGTTTGTTGTTGTTGTCATGCGGCGGGGCTTATTGCTATTATATTATATCAACTTATTTGTCTTTGTTGTCTTGCTTGGGTATTTTCATCACTTTAAGCCCCAAATGCAGAAAACGGACGTATGAGAGATCGAACGTCGGAAATTCAGCGCCCGAGACCGAACATTTTTCTCAGTTTGGATTACGTTGACAATAGACGCACACAGTATCCTACGATAACATACGCATTACGTTCATCAACATTGCACTTATTCACATGCAACGCGAACACTAACTTGCGACCTGCCAGCTGCAGACACAGAAAATGAGCAAAGGTAAAAGAATTGCCAATACATAATTTTAGTCTTGATTAAAAAGTTCCTTTTTGCCTATACATAGGCAGGTTATGCCAACAAGCTTAATAAAATGTACCAGTATCCCTTTCGCCATCATGGTGGACCTGTACAGAGGAAAATTGGAGTGAAAAGGTTCTGAGAGTACAAGATACTGGGGTTGATATTACAGAACAAAAATAACCAAAACTTTGTATCGTCATAATTAACAGCTACTTTCCCTCAGAAGAACTAGCACAATACGTTCAGCGACAAAGCATTATTTTTCTGAAACGCTACTCTTAATAGTTGTCCTTGTACTAGCTTGTGAGGTATTGAATATACATTTTTCTATCATTGTTTTCGCTGTTACATTTTTGTTATGGCATGTTCAGAAACTTTATAAAGGAAACAATGAAAAAGGACCACAGAAAAATGGGCGTTTTTGCTTGATTCCAATTAAATCTGCTCAGAAACCCTGGAGCGCTAGTTTTATGAGTCGTAGCCAAATCGGATGAGCACAGAGTCGGAGAGGACCCGTTCTTTTAACTTTAAAATCGTTGAAACTAAAGGGCGGCTAATAAAAATAAAAAGGTGTCTTTTGTTAACCGTCGATTAACTGATCAAAACACCTTTTAATTGACAATCAGTCAGGAAGGAAAATACTTGCCTCAACGAGAACGAAAATATCTTGTCAGTTTTCTCTTCGTAAAGTATGTCACTGTATCAATGTATTATGATATGTTAATGCTGCTTCCTCATATTGTGTTCTCATAGAGAAAAATAGTAGAGGATCAGGTTTTCGTCGTGTTTTGTATACAAACTACAGCATTTCATAATGATGAGTTCTCTTTTGCAAACAAGACTTTCAATTTGCAAACATCCAGATATATCTGACAAATATCTATGATATGAAGGTTACGCGTCCGAAGGGCGAGAAGAATTGCGACTGAATAATGAAATTCGTGGCTTGTGTGATCCATTTCATGCAATTATGAGCCAGTTTCTTAATTCAAAAACACACTGAGCCCACATTGAGCATTTCAAAAACATTATGACCGCCCATCACTAGAGCCAAAAACAGGGTAACTCTGTGGCTCATGGATCCACCCCCCCGGCTGCAGAAACTGACCAGTCCCTTAGAGAAGCGGATATTACATCGTCATAAACTTGTTAATGTTATTGGCAAGTGTTTTCCCATTCATTCAGAGAGTAAGTCATACCAATGACCTTGATTGGTGAATATAAAAGTCACTGTAATTACTTCCGCAAGGCCAATCATTATCAAAAGTAACCCCTTGTAATTACAAAAGTTGCTAAAAACGATTCCTTCGTCGCATCTGCAAATGAGACACTTTTCAGTGTTAACTTATTTAAAAAAGTATTAAAATGCAAAATTTTGTATAGCTCAGTACGTACACAAATGATAAAACAAACATCGAAATCGTCAATGTTGGTTTGATCGTCGATGACGCTAGTGTCACGATAGAATTTTGATAACTGTCGGAATGAAGATATGATATTTTTAGTCGGCTATATTTGAATTATATTATACTTAATTACACGAATTCCACAGCACATGTAAACTTAATGAAAAGGAAGCATTTAATTTTAGTACTGCAGTAATTGGTTTTGCATTCCTAGTTCTTAAATCTTACAAATCGATGACTTAAGTGTCATGTTGATAATGATAATGGCAAAGGAATGGCCTGAAACTTAATCTGGCCGGTCAAGGGCGTTTTTTCCTGTGTCCTCATTACCATTGAGTAACTCGCAATAACCGGAAACAGAAAGTCGACTATGGAGAAAAGGGGGAACTCTTTTATTTTGTCGTCGCCAGAGAGGCAATGTTCATTAAAGGTGTGCATGTATTACACTTTTGATTTACAGGTATACAGTCACTTGTAATCTAAATATGCCCATATATGGTCAAAGGGGCGTTCCTTGGTATTCAAAATGCCCATGTTAGGGCGCTGTTTTATAAAGAGCGGCCACCCGCTTAAAATCTATGATTGGTTAAATTTTCTCTGATTTTCTCTTTCCATGGTAACTGTGGCAAAATTGGAACAGGTGACAGTATACCTTTAAGCTATTTGACCTTTATCCAACATCTTTAATATCGTCCTTCATGTGGAGAGAGCATAATCTACCCCACGTGGAATGGACGCATCCTACATATCCAGATCAACTACAAAGTAAATACAAAATTTAATGATCATGTTATAATTTTAGCCTACAAATGTGTAGAAGGTAAAATCAGAGATTAAAAGGGAGCTAGAACTGGACCTAGACGAGACTTTCTGCATTGCCTCGTATACAACCCGGTATTGTAATCTGAGTGCGGACCTGGAGCCGCTCTTCATTTGTAATAAAGATCTTAAGCAGTGAGTGCAGCCAAAGTCCCTCCACCCATCGGTGAGTGGAGGGACTGTGGTACAGCTGGAAAGTTGGTGTTTGCTCCAGTTACTGAAAGTATTCCCTGTGGTACATCTTAGTACTTTAGACTCGAAACGCAAGCGTGACACATGTACACACTCTTGTGATAACAATTTTCCCGTTTATGATATATAAAGACGTATTTTGCACGGTTTATACTTAAGCCGCAATCAACTTGAATTATACTCATTTCAAGTGATGAACCGGTCACGTAGATTTACACTGTCTCGTAAAAAAGGGTTTTACTTGTTTTGCATGGCCCAAATAAACTCAATACATTTGGACTGCCGACTCGGATAAAACTAACATGTACCAATATTTCCTTCTCTTATACCCTCAATTTTGAAGAATTGTGTTGTACACAAAATTCTAAATACATTTCACAAATGCTATCATCGTGAATTGTAGCTATTTCGTTCGCAGAAGGGTCAGCATGCTGTTCGAAATTCGACGTAGAGGGCGAACTGCCGCCGAATATCTGAGTAGAATATTATGTAATACCAGTATCGGCTGTGGAGAGTTAACAATAAAGTTCACTGATCATTCTGATCAGTGAACACAGAGAAAAAACGAAAACTATACTCAGTCTGAAAAAAAGATTATAATTAAGTACAGTTTGTAAAGGCGCCTTTATCTCATTGTAAAAAAGTTGTCGACATTCAAAGGTCTCTACACCTTGTCATTGTTCATAATAACATTAGCACTGACAGTTTTCATGACTTCAAACTCCCAAAAGATAATGAAAGTGCTCGTTTCCTGCCGACTTTGGCTGTGAGTAGCACCCGTGGCCGGCCAGTCACTCTTGAAATGCAATGGGCGCGAAAAAGTTGTGCAAATTTTTCCTGGTTCAAAATTATTTAGCACAATACGTTTTGGAATGTCAAGTGAAACTGTACGCATATACATTAGACTTGGATAGAGCATGTCCGATGTAGTAGAAGTGTATAAATTATTTAAAAGTCTCTTCATTTTTGCGCGACAATTATTGATAGATATATATGCACGACATACTAGCATCGAGCGGCACGAGCTTGGTGAGGAAATATACAGTGATCAAGTGATAGTCTCGTCGTTCATGCAAATGCCTTTAAAGTCATTTGAAATGTACAAAAACACGTTCTGCTAACATCGTATCACCTTGAACCGTATTTTACCGTAAATATAACTGAAATATATCCAAACGCCACAGCAAAAAGCTGTAATTCACATCAGCGAGGTAATTTTCCTTATAACTGGATGCTACCTCTATTTTTCGTCTTTCGCATTTTGGTTTGGTCCCTTTTTCCATGAAAACCAATTTCAAGTAAGATTTGCAAGCAAATATTAGTCTTGTTCACAAGATCTACAAAATAAGGGAATATTTGAATTACGGTTACCAAGTGTAACCGTGATGTATTCAATTCCAGTCACTTGGAAGGCCAACCAACACACATCAAGACTGGTATTTGCATAAAGGTTAAAGGTTGATGAACGACAACAAAAGAGGTCATGTGCTATTCTGACATGCACCGTCAGTAAGGAACAGGAACCCTGAGATGCGATGTGAAAGCATTTATAATTCATGTCAGATCTGAACGACGAATCACGTGACATTTTCTTCCAATTAAGCAAACTTCTGCGCTGTCGAGTGTTACAACGCGAAGATTCCGATTGGACGATTTTATAATGATTCAACGCAAATTCTTCTAATGTCACAATCTTTTGACGATTCTAACATTCATGCGATATCAAAGCGCCTCTTGAATAATTTGATTATTGTCAGTGGGAAGTAGTCACCGGCACAGGTCGTCAAGGACAAGTCTAACGGTTTGAATAAATAATAATAAATGAAGGTTAAACATTATTAAAATGACAGCAATTGTCTGTTTTCGATTGACTCTTGTTAAGTCAGCTTCATGATTTATGGTTCATTGTTTGAACCCTCTATATATCACTTTCAGTGATTCCTTCAAAGTTATTTTCAGTTCATATTCTAATTTCGGTTCCAGTAATTTCATACTACCAAGCATTTATTAATATCCAATGAATGCGGGTATTAATGGCGGACAGGTATAGTTGAATAGGATTAATTGACAGCGTGTCAAGTGATGTGCAGAACAAAAAATCTGACATGAGCTTGTCATAAATATCACAAAATATCAAAAATGACTACCTATTTAGTCCCCAGGGACCATCGCTTCGATAAATATAGAAATGTCAATCTTACTGATGTGACGTTTCTAAGAATTTTTTACATATTTATGTCTTTCTGGTCTGTCGGGGGAAGATACATCTCGAAAGGCCCGATAGTGCTTCTACGCAACCACCTCAATGCGACCTAAAAATTGGCTTGTTTTAATACTGTAAACGACTTTGGTTATCTGTAAATATTAACTACCGACACACCGTCTGATTCCATCCCACCGGGTCAGCTCGCCCCTCTATGCATCCCAATGGCATATCTAAACGGCGCAAAATAGCTGGAGAAGTCAGTCAATCCCGACGGACGCTTTCACCAGCCGATGACGTCAAGAAAGCCCACTTTAGAAACGCATGCGCCGAACGTTGTCCAACCAACCATTATACAAATCGATCGAACTCGCAAGTGTACATCGGGTTGTTACGCGAGTCTTATACCGTTTTCGCAGGCTCATTGGCGACAGTGTGGTCGATCAGGAAGACGCTAGCGTTCGGTGCGGTACACGTTCCGAAATGTCACGTTTACATTCACTGCGCGACGGCTGTCCGTGCACTGCAGCCGTTGTTGTGTTACTGTGCGTTATAACAGGTAGGCTCACCTTCACTTAATTACAGTATCTCAAATAACCTCTCGGTGGTAGTTTGTGTGACTTCCTATCGATATAGCGTAACTTTACAAGACCATTGTTCTCATATTCACCAGCTTTTGTAGCACAATGTCTTGTAGACAAATGCTGTTGTGGTGTCTGGTCTTACGCTGGCGAGGGCTGAGCACCTTACAAAACCCAAATACACTTTGATACTGATGCGTACACCTGACTTCACCAATACCATGGCTTTTTTGGTAAAACGCGAAAACCCACAGCCTTGCTCTCGCCGCCGCCTGCAATGTATTAAATATTTACCATAATTGAAATACAGTAACTTCATCCATGCTGTACGTAAGATATTCTTCAATAGCGATTATGACCGCTCTGGTTACGTAATTGTTGAAATATAAAAAAATAAACGACATGCTATATCCAATCTGTCCAACGAAAGTTACGGGCATGTGGAGTGTAAGCGTTTGCCAGATAATAGGTACCATGCAACAACGACCAGACGACGTGCACACAAGGTAAAATTGTTACCTGCCGTGATTCTGTCTATACCTTTTGCTCGCAATGTCTCGGGTAGAACGCTGGGACACAGATATTCGGATTATGAAACTTTTACAATATTTCATTTTGTGTACCACTCGTACGGGCTAATTCTGAAGCTCCTACAGTGACTAAAATTTTCACGGGCTTTTCCATTGTGAAAATCCTACACTTAATGTCCCCCAACAGAGTTAACACAGTTATGATGGCAGTGTTAAATTTTAGGGTGTCGGAAAATATTGGACAATATGTTTCTCCAGTTACTAAATGTTGCACAGCGAGCCACGATTTCGGGTGACTTAGAGTATTCTTGTGCGAAGTTTGTGCAAGAAATAAGTTTCCAATTTCAAGGCGCATGCTCAGCTACCTTAAATACCAGTATTTTGATTTTTTTTCAAGAGATAAATTAGGCCAGAGTAATAAATACCGACTTTCGTGTCCACTCAATTTTTTAAAGGTAAGCGGGTTAGCGGCTCAAACACTCATAGATAAAATGTTGCACACACATGAGTCATTAAATGAGTGTCAATTCCAGAATTAAGAGACAATACTTTCCCACCAACAGACTTTAAACAACAATGTTATATTCTACAAGCTAGCATGCTAGCGTTTTTCAAGACAAAGATTTCTGGACAATTACATTACACGGTAAAGTCTATACAAATACATTTGATGTGTGTTTTAATGGAAACTGCCAAAGCCTAAGCGCGGGTGCGCAAACCAAAGAATTTAATTATGTTGGCCTTACTTTGTTCCAGCAGTAGCAACAAGTGTAATTAAACAAGTACCTATGGCTGTTTAATGCACAGTCTCTGGCAACAGAATGACTCATAGACGCCGACGCTGGTGTCTCGTTGAACATTTGCTATTGAAATTGCAGAACACAGAAGAATGCGCCAAAAGCAAATCCTCTATTGTTCCCGTCATGCTCTACACGATTTCTCCTGGCACATGGCTTGATCGCTTGGACATTAAGCACCTTAACGTCAAAAGCTCTACAGGGTCAAAACGGATGTTTACAGCAACCACAACGAAACGTCGAGAACATTATGTTCCATGCGACCTCAAATCCGAGAAAGCCCATTCTGTTTTGTGAAACATATCATTTTTAAGTTGAAATGCATGCAAGTTTTGAATTTTGTTCAAATTTTTCCGAAAGGGAAGTTTAAACCATTCTTTTCACAACAAATATTACAATCGAGGTTATAAGCTTACTATGTAATTTTTTGGATTAGCAAAACAATTGGCCTAAAATTTGCCTACACTTAAAATTCAAGATGGTCGCCATAGCCCCCGAGTCTGTTTACTCCACCGCCGGGGAAAAACCTGATTTCCGATTTTCTCAAAAACGACCCGGTAAAAACTTAATTCACTCTAAACGAGTCTTCACAAACAGCGGACTAAAATAGTATTGTAAAGATACTAAAATAGTATTGTAAAGAGTTTAGTGTACCAAAAGAAACTGCCATTGCCTCGAGACACAGAATTCTTAAAATGGGAAAAGTCAGTTGTTATGTCAAATGAATTATATTGTATGGCACCTTGAAACACGAGTAGAGTTATCGACGGATGTACTAAAACACCATGGGTCCTTCCACCCCTATTTCCCTATATTGAGATCTACCTTCGCCGTAGAGAAAAACACTAGTATTGGGCCAAACTACCATGGTGAAAGGTTAACGTTAAACCTACTGAGTGAAAGAACAGAATTAATATTACTGCTAACTGAGTGTATTCTAGCACACAATCTGACGAGTTGTCGGCTATTCAAAGCATCACAAACTTAGACACAGGTAAAGCAAGGCTGCACTCACTGAATTATGCATCGCCATTCTAATTAATGTATTAGTTTATGTAATGCAGGTTTCTTGCATTGAACAGCATCGCCCGGGAACGTCAACATTGTTGCCTTAATTCTGATGTTACCATTGTGCCATTTTAACTCCGAAGTCGCTTTTGTGTGTAGAGCCATTGTGTGACGAAGTTGAGACATACCTCGAGGTTTCTGCGTGTCGAATGTCCCTACTGTTATCACTGTGTGTTTGTTTAAACCACCGTTTAGCTGTTGTGTAATACATATCCGTACAATATAGAAAATCGATATAACTTAACATCAAGGTTATGGACTCACTTGAAAATATGCCGTTCTGGCGTCGTATTTTGAACAAAATTAGAATTCAGGGGAAGGATTAAGGAACTGTTTTCAATATTCCCTCAAGCTGCGATTTGAAAACCCCGGTTCCAATGGCCTCTTTTTTCCCGGAAAACTTTCCAGGTTTACCTGCTGATAAATTCCCAAACTATGCCTTCTTCCAAGCTCCCACTTCTGCCTTCCGTCTCTTCACACTCCATATCACCCCAGATCTTGGCTTTTCTTATCAAAATAACTGCAATAAAGAATAATATTTACCGCGCCGTCTGTACGGGAGAAAATGCTGCCCACCCGATAATTTCGAATTCCCGCCGCAAAATTGCACGGCATCCTCCCTAGAAATTGCGCGAGAAAATATCGTTTCATGAACACTGTTGTTGCTTCCCTTTGTTATCATTTGATTTACAGCGTCAAAAACATTTAGGTTTTCGGCGTCGTGGTGTACGGAATTGTTTGATCGAGTCTGTTGGGTCATTAACATCAGTGACAACATTACGGTTGACGCATGACCCGCTATCCTATCACGTTTTCAACGGTCTTTTATTTGTCGTCGGAGGCTGTTAAACAATAGCCGGACATTACCTGCTGTAGTGATCCATTATCTTGCGTTGTACAAACTACAAGTTGCATTGTTATGGTACAAGCTAACCTAAATCCCTGAACAATAGAGCGTAGCTATCATATTATTAGGCCAAGGAAAATGTGTTCACTGTTACAGGGCCTATCCTATTTCACCGCCACGCTAAAATTAAAGTCAGCATTTTCGAAATCACGCGTGACCTTTTGCCGTGTTATGACGAGCAGAATCACTCAATGCAGTTTCGAAACCATTTTAAAAGCATTACAACTATTTTTGAACCTCGCTCGATCGCTGAACCATACTGTTCAATCTTTGCCGGCCATATGCTGTACATGATATAGCTTATATATGTTAAGTAATTTATTGGTTGATATCGTTTGCGTTTTTGAACAAATGCTTCCAGTGCTACATCATTACATAATGAAACATATATTTTCCAAATGTGTAATATCGCTCCAGATCATTGCTCACTTCTATCGAATATACACCATAACCAGTATTATGATTTGAAATCACAGCATTTCTCGCCTGAATTCACTGACGAGTAATCTGGTTCAGATGAAATTTCTACACTTTGAAACATGCAGTTACTTTGCGAAGTTTGCCTTTGGTTATGAGAAACGACAGGATGCGTGTAAGCTGGAAAAAATGTTCCAACATTTTGTGTTCTAGGATGTACTGAAACACCATGACCTCTATTTCCCTATATTGAGATTTACCTTTGCCGTACAGAAAAACATTAGTAACACGTTTTCGTACATGACCAGTAACTTTGGTCAGGGCCCAGCTACCAAGGTGTTGTCGAACAGACCAACGGCTTACTTGGGTACTGAATTCGAAGATGGTGGCAATGTTCACGTTGAAAAAGACAGTCCTAAAAAGAAAGATTTGACAAAAATATTCTGTTTTCCAGAATTAAAACAAAGAAATTCCTGAGAAAGATAAGACAATATAATCCTCTTTTCCAGAAATTTTGGTCGCTGAGGGCAGTTCGGTGAATTTGGTGCCGGATCTATTGAGCAACTACCCTAGCAACACACGACCGGTGTACAACGTTTCCACGGTAACAAATGTGACTCACAGACTACTCCCGATACAGATCCTGGACGTGGTGAGTTCAACTTTACCGTTTAGGTACCAAGAATGTACCCCGGTGAAATATATTCCGACTCTCAAACTTTTCCCAATTCTTTTCTGATCTACCACTTGTTTGGATTCATTTTATAGGTCTTGGTGTAAGAAAACACTTTACCGTCGAAGTTGTTCGAAAATCTAAAATTTTATTTTTCTCCATAGAGTTGGCACAGGGATGGCGGCCATATTGAATTTGAAACATCGGTAAATCTTGGGTAATTTGTTTCTCCAGTAAGAACCCCCCCCCCCCCATTTTTATTCTTGATTTTGAAAAACAATTATTGAAAAATCCCTGAGGGACGTTTGAGCTAAAGTTTAAGTCTTCCACTAATCAAGGCGCATACTACCTTAAGCCCTGATGCCAACAGCTCAATTCAGGTTGCATCTTTCGAATTGCTATGGGGGGCATACTCAAAGTCATCACAAACTTAAGAAACCTCTGCTTGTTTTATGTGTTTATGTAGTCCGTGACGCGGACACGCAGATGTTACTTTCCATCAACCGCTGAAAATGTACGTGACTTTGCATTGTCATATCGCGGATTTGACTAAAATAGACCTGCTGAAAGCTAATCAAACTTATTATCGAAAAGCTAAATATTTGAGTTGTAACGTAAAGTATCCATCGATTCAATTCGTTTATTCAAGATAGAAAATCCAACTTACAGCCTATTTGTACAGAACGAGATGTTGACAGTGACTTCATAGCAAATGTTGGTTTAAGGTTTCCAAAATAGTTTTCAGATCGATCTCTTTCTTTTATATCTTACCGTCAAGAGACTGTCTGTGTGTCTCCGTCTCCCTCTATCTCTGTGTTACGGAGATGACTCACATCTCCAGAACTTTCGTCGCTTTATCCAGTACAAAGGTTGATGTATTTCATGTACGACATCGATGCATTTTACGTAAGCCGACTTTATGAATTCAGACAGTTATATGTTAATTGGGAACAGTGACAAACAACACAAAGTGTCAGCTAATCTATATGCAATCTAAACTTTCGCCTAAACGGTCGGAACATTACATAAAGCCGTAGAGCGAACGTCTTCGTAAACACACGCTAGAAGTTTAAGGGTAATCGTTGCTGGTAATAACCTTATATATTGTTTTCGATAAGTAATATACGAAAGCGCTCGGAAGTGTCACTTAATGAATACTGCCAGCGTAATTTATTGCCAAATAATTGCTTTTAGAATTGCCTATTGTCATTATAATGGGTTAAATCGAATATACAATTACAATGAAGGTGAGAGAGTATACACTTTGGAGGTAGTTCTAGTATAGCAGCATGATTATTAGCGGGCTCTTCTGTAAACATCGTTGTCGATATATAACTTCTACAGAGAGTAGAAGCGAGTCGCTTGTACTGTCTATGCTTCTACATGTATCCCGACCATCTATTGTTTCGCCGATGGCAGACAACAGTGGACTGTAATCGTAATCCTCTCTCTCTCTCTCTCTCTCTCTCTCTCTCTCTCTCTCTCTCTCTCTCTTCTCTCTCTCTCTCTCTCTCTCTCTCTCTCTCTCTCTCTCTCTCTCTCTCTCTCTCGATAGTATTACCGTTTAGTCATCGATAAATTATTATCTTCTCTTTGTACAGGACGAGAAAAATCAGATCTTAACTTTAAAAGCTTGGCTACGAATGGTAAGTGAAGATCAAAAACACCTTTCTCATATATATATATATATATATATATATATATATATATATATATATATATATATATATATATATATATATATATATATATATATATATACATATATATATATATATATATATATATATATATATATATATATATATATATATATATATATATATATATGAGTGTCCTACGTTGCGGCAAATATTATAAAGACGGGTTCTAGAGGAAATAAAGCATTATAAACAGTGTGATTATAGATGAGTTCTGATATATATTTGTGAAACTTTGTAGAGCAATATACAGCAAAAACCACAAGACATATTAGGTTCAAAGCCAAGCTTCTGAGATCTACTTTGTCAGTGCCAATAGTGGAAAATTTACATTGATCCCAGGCAGTAGCGATTCTTGTACTGTCTGTGGTTTCATTCTTAGCATATTTTCTGAGTCAGCCGAAACAATTGCATTAGAGCTGTTACATGGTTGGGAGGGTAGGTACGTAGCTTCCAAATCAATTGTTATCCAGTGCAAAGAGGTAGGAACTCCCTTGTCTTCCTCAATGTAGACGACATTCCCTTCCGTCTTTTCCTTTGCATTATTGGTATAGTCTCTCGCATTTACGGGGAGGGAGTTCACAAGCGTAGCCGCCAGACATCGCCAGCTATTTCCAGTGTTACCGCAGCGACGAAAATGGCTGAAACGACTGTGGACAGTCTAACCTTAATGATAAAGATGACATTTACCTTGCAAGACGTGAGCGTGGATGTATCTTTCACCTCCAAGATGTAAACAAGGGTCTGCAGAGTTACAATAACATGAATTTGAATTGCTGGTCCTAAAGTCATTGCTGTCGATGTATACATTACAATCCATGTTTTTGCTCATAGGATGATACATCGAGCTCTGTTGCATTGCTGTAAACAGCTGACCAAGAGTATAATAATCGCAATCATACCAATCCATAATCCAATAACACTAGGTCAAAATTTGTAAGACAATAGTTGTAAACATAGACACAAAACAGCACAGAACAGACAGTAAATAGACGGTACACAAACAAAGTCTAATTCATGAAAGAAAGATATATGGACCTCTGGCCAAAAGACCAAGAAGTGATGTCAGGTGTTTCGAAAGTAGTAAGCGCATCTTGCCCCACATGTGGCACCCGCCATATATCAATCTGTAAGTCAGATAGGTAGTGGTCACTGACTAAGGCCCAATGTCACCGATGCCATCAATGATCATTTGTCGAAGAGAGATATTGTATTTATCTACCAGCTTGCGAGTATGTTATGATCTCATAAACGTCAACAAAGCTTATAAAGCACGACAATTTATGAGAAAAGTTTACCATCTATTCAGCAATGCTTTATCAGGCATAACACAATGAGTGGACATTGAACATTCTCCACTTCAACACGACCGCTATTAGGGGTTGACCGTTTGGTATTCTGGGGGGTCCGGAATATTGATGAGGTGCCATTATTTATTTTTTACCTGACCATTGTACATTATTTTGTTTTCCACTCTCCCACGGTTTTTTATCAAGTTTTCTCTGGCTGATTTTTATTGACATTTGCTGGGAATCTTCTTCCCCCAAAATTCCTCGAGACCCTTCCAGGATATCAAATGGTCCACCCCTTACCTTCAACTGTATTTGACTGCTTTTTAACTTTTCTAAAGATATCGGCCAGTCTTCAAGCTTATCAAGGGTCAGATAGTTATAAATACTAATCCGGCAACACAGCATGTCTGAACCAAACTTGCCATTTTAGGGGGACGTAATATATTCGAAAAGTTACCGTTGTTGAGTTGTAGGTATCACCAATGGGCCCTGGGAAGGCACTTTACTCTCTCGCAAGGCAAGAATTACGTAACAGAGAAGAATTGGTAGATAGGCTGGGCAAGGGTTCACACAGCCTACTAGTTCAAGTACAATGCCAAAGCAAGTATTAATATTAGGGTCTAAAATGCATTCCTTATCAAATATTATCAAAAAGTTTTTCACTAGTAATCGACGAAAGTGAAAAAAGAAATGTTCAGGGCAACCTTGCGTACCGATACACGACTGGCGTGTAAGTGAATTGAACTCGTTGTCGTGACTACGTTGAGGGCGTTCGATAAAAACGGCGACTTAATCACTGCATTAACAAAATCTTTGACTTTGATTGGATCGTCTGGACAGCTTTGTCTGTGACACAGACTGTGATAAGCAATGCTAATACATGGATTCGTCGATTATTATTACTAATTAAAAGTTAACGATTACTATATCCTCTTATTCAAAGGGATGTATCGATTTTCAAGAAACGTCGATACGTCTTCCGGTGCAGACAAACTAATGCTCAAAAAGTACAAACTTTTCAAAACTGTAGGTGGACAAAAGCAGATAAACTGTTTGTCGTCTGTCGCCATGGTAACTTGTTTTACTGATGTCTCAGTAACATGAAGCTATGAAACTTCTGATCAGCATCCACATTATTCAGCCAGTATTTCAAAACTTTTCCGGTTAATCTTCCAAGCACTTTCCTCAGTGAAGCATATTGAAGTGAGAAATTGAACTTTTTTCATTATGCGTGAGATTTTTACCAAATCTTGTCTTGATATTGTGTCGAGCAAAACCTTGTGTCGTGACATGAGACGATCAAAAGACGGGGTTACCGGCCTGCTACCTTAGTAAAAGTTATTACCTTCACAACCTGATGAAATGAAACTTGAAATCAGCAACCTACTGCCCTATATCTCTTGACGTCTTTCGTATTGTTTGTAACCATTATTAGCATTAGGAGATCTCTTCAGATGCGGGACTTTGGCTGAAGAAAACATTAAAATTTTATTTCGTAAAAAATGCCTGTTATTCTCCTAAAACTTCCGTTTGAAAGATATGAGTATTTTTTACCCTTTAGACTAAGTTTTTAGAAAATCCATTTCATTCCAACCTCCTTAAAGAAGAAATCATGAAGAGGTTATATTTTTTAGTTTTACCTGAGTATTGCCATGGCAATTCTTAGCCATGCCCCCCCCCTCTAGGCTATACTCCCTACAGGGTCTTTAAACGAGTGGATGGAACTCGCAAATCTTTTAATGGTTTAATCTTGTTCTAGGAGTGTCAAGGGTTTCATTAAATACAAATACTGCAACATCTTCCTTGTCGGAGGCGAGACCTTCGCGCCGGTACAATCGTTTTCACATTAGCTTACTCCGACAAAAGGTACCCTCGTAAGAAACTCCGTGAAACGCGCGTGACATTAAAAAAAATAAAAATAATTAAAACAATTAAAAACAACTCCACTTCATCAGGGACGACACAGGGCTGAATACATTGCTGTTCACACAAGAGTGTGTCTGTCAGTCCTTCTTTCCTGTTCGTGTCAGTACACGCATAGCACCGTGTGCAGGGTTTGTGCCAGGCAGAAATGCGACAGGGTTTGAAAAGGATGTGTTTCCTACGTGTATTGTCAGAGGAAAGATGGCAATTCTGAGACTAAACTTCAAAACTTTTACAAAGTCAGTAACCATGAAACAGCGGCCATCAAACTCACTATCGGTAACATTTTGCCCGCCCAACCATATTTTAGCCTTCTGTTCCACAATTCTAGAATACAGACAGAAACGCGCATAGACCTGTGAATGCCATTTTTCACACCTTGCCAAAAGCCCTGTAATAGGTGTTATATTATTAAATCAAATATACCTGCTAAAGACATGTCCCGTGGCTCTGTATGTGCTCATTGTGTTCTCTCTGAGACTGCAACGATAAACATGTCGAATCTCTTCCAGGTGTGGCAGGATGAATTTCTTACTTGGAACGCTTCCCAGTATGATGACGTCACTAGCGTAGTTATTCCCGTGTCTGAAATATGGCAGCCTGACATCACGTCGTATGAAAGGTGAGATTTTATTTCACTTTTATATACAGTCTCCAAGATGTGCATTTTCAATTCAGCCTCTGATACTGACTAATCTACTTTGTCCTCTAGCGATTACTCATTGTACTTGCCTACAGGGCTTTCCACATCGTGTGTGCTGCAACATAGCGACTATGAAAAATAGATACAGCCATGGAGATACTATTATGATACATTACATCAAAGCTTTGTCGATGCAATGAATTTTGTTATGTCATACCCTCAGATTATTACTGATAATGTATCAGATTATCCAGCATTATGGCCCTAGATGTTTTCAATATCTACAAATTCCCTGGCTTTGCAAAAACTATAAAATGATAGCAATAATGTACCCCTTCCTGGTCCATAATGGACTTGAGCAAACTTTGCACTCCATAATATACTTTTCTTAGCCTTGTACTTGTTTTCATTTTCACTCCTAATACCTCAGAAAAAACAAAATGGCTGAACATGTCAAATTCTCAGAAGCTAAGGAGATGTACATTTGAACATTTTCTTGAGTGCAGGCTTTAGATTTTTGCAAACGACTATAGCTCTCGCGCCGTTTTGGCGAAGCCAATTTTACGGCGCCATTTCATGGACAATGCGTATTGAATATTCTAAATTTATAGGATCAGTGGCTTTGATAGGAAACAATAATATATCCACATGAATATGGATATGGAATTTATGATCAGTTGAGTGATTAGAAAGGAAAATCAGCACGAACAGTTACATATTGTTCAGTGTCGATTTTACCAGACAATGATTATTATTATATCATTTTACACCCCTTTCTATGAAACGACCATAAGGGAGCGTTCACTTTTTACGGCCTCCCCTGCATTTTTTGTGAAAAAAGATGACCCCCCCCCCTTTGTCAGACGAAAAAAATTGATGACCCCCTGAAAAATAACCAAAACCCATGTGTCAAATTTACCCGCATGGTTTGGATTTGAACTCCGGTACGCGGCGCACTTTACTCGTGTAGCAGAGATGCCAGTGCACAAACTTCTCAGCCACATCCATTGAAACGTCTGTTAATTAGGACGACTGTAAGGCAATTTTTAACTTCATTTCCATAGACAACTCATGTCCATGGACATTGTGTAAAGTAAACTTTATTGGAGTGGTTCGCCAAAGGCAGCCCTCCGGTTAAGATATATACTTGGATCCTTGTATCGGTAATCATTCTCTCAGCCTCACGACTCCCGTGATTTTATTTCAGCGTTAAAAAGGAATTCGTCCGTCATCTGGACACGGATGCACATGTAACCAACGACGGGATTGTAAACGCACCACAGCCTGTCATCTACGAGACCACCTGTACAATCGACGCCACCTACTTCCCGTTCGACGAGCAGCGATGTTCGCTCAAGTTCGGCTCCTGGAGTTACGACGGGGGCATGATCGACCTGTACTTGGACGAAACCACGGGAAGCACAGAGGCGTACGTCAGCAACGGCGAGTGGGACCTGGTGGGCTTCCCTTCGCAAAGAAACAGCATTCTATACTCGTGCTGTCCAAACCCGTATGTTGACGTCACATACACGCTTCACATACGGAGACGTTCCTTATTCTACATCTACAACATCGTACTTCCGGCCGTCCTCCTCTTCATCCTCGTCCTCGTCGGATTTTATCTGCCGTCGGATTGTGGCGAGAGAATGACACTTTTCGTCACAAGCATGTTGGCTCTCATGGTGTTCCTGACCTTGGCCTCGGACTTCATGCCACCAACGTCAGAATCAACGCCTTACATACGTAAGTAAACCCGTTTTTTTTCAGTGACCGATTGGTTTTTTAATTCGTGTAGATGCCGAGACCTTGGTAGTGTGTACAGTACACCTGTGTACAAGTGGTTGCTTGCCTAGTCATGTGCAATATTTCGCTGAAATGTGAAGCAATATCGATCTTGATGGAAAGTTATAGGTAGTTCATAACCTCGTCACCACGAGAGAGAGAGAGAGAGAGAGAGAGAGAGAGAGAGAGAGAGAGAGAGAGAGAGAGAGAGGGTAGCTCTGGATTTTCAAAGCATTGAACAATGTTTCATATAATTTTATATCCTTCCATAATCTTTCCATTTCATTTCCATTTCAGAGAGTTATCTCATAACGACAATCGCGTTGGTAGCCGTGTCTTCACTTTTGACAGCCTTCACGTTGGACATGCATTTCCAACCAGCAAGGTGTCCAGAAATGCCAAGATGGCTCCGCATATTCGCCTTCAGGTACCTGGCCGTCCTAGTGTGCATGCGCAGTCAGAGGTCCAACCGCAAAGTTGATAGTAATGGCGAGGTCATAGTGAACAAGTCGGCCTTGAGTTTGCAGGCGCTCGGTCAGGAAGCTAACGCCGACAGTAGCCAGCCATACAATGGCGACGTGCCTGAGAAACTATTTACGCGTGTAAACCGACCAAAAACGGCAGCAGACGACACGAATGAGTCTGAAGTCCACGAGAGGAGAGTCAGAGAGTGGCAAGCCGCAGCCAAGATTTTCGATCGATTCTTCCTTGTGACGTATTTCATTATTTTCCTGATACTCTCCATCGGAATATTATCGTACCTGCACACCAAGGCACACTAACTCCGTATACTTAATCCGAAGTCTCGGACAGATGAGGCAGGAACTGTCCTATCCTCAAAATGAAACTATAGTAAAAGTGGTGGTGTGCAATGATTAACCGACACAATATATAGCCTTTGTGGATGGCATTTTATCCCAGCCCCTCGCCGGAGAGCCACACGTGCGTCTTCCCGCACTGTGTTTTACGATAAACAGAGACAAATCTTGATTGCAATTCAAGTCTGAGTGCATAAAATTGCCAGGAGTCACTATTCTTAGGCCAAAAAATAAATTGTGCTGTTCCGATAACATAGTTTTCAAAAATAGGGTAGGTCTACTAGGTAGACAGGGATTTTTTTCTCAAAATATTTTTACTTTTGAATATGCATTTTTCAGGGGTTCAGGGCGGTCAAACACTGCCCACATTTCCAGGGGGAAAAACATTAAAGACATCCTCGTTCAAGCAAAAATCAAATGCCAAGTAACGAACAAGTGATTTTACGGGTTTTTTTCTTTCATTTTTTTACTTCCGTGTTTACGTAGCTGTAAAAAGTTTAGGGTCGGCAGGTAAAAAATAGGGTAGGTCGGGTTATCGGAATAGCACATTTTTTTGTTCGGCCTTAGAGTTATAGTGTATTGACAGATTGTAAGGTGTAAGTCTTTGCTGTTGTGATATCATTTACGTATTATTTATAGTGATGTTTATAATTTTGGAATTTTGCTGCCTGCTTAACTGAAATTTCCTAAATGTTCAAATGAATGTAATATATGATACTTTGATTTTTTTATACATTGTAGAGTTAGCAAGATATATCTGAGCAAGTTTACGTTACAATCATTCACATCGTTTCAAAAACAAATGGTGGACGATATTAACGTAATATGCAATTATACAACGAGGCACTCAAGCATTTTGTACTCAACAACTTAGAATTAGAAAAGTCACCGCGTATCTTTTAACACTCTCAGTGAACTCCATCCAAAATCAACTTGCTTTCAGTTGTACAGAAAGGTCGATCTGTATGTAAAGATAGCGGCCTGTTTACAATTGACTTTGATCTTGAATTTAGCGTTTACTGAGACTATGGACTTCACGTGCCAGCAGACCTTGTTGTATAGTGATCTTGTCGACCACTGCAGGATTCATGTTACAGATAGGAAGCATTGAGAACGATTGTCAACTGAGAAAATATGATGTTATGACTGAACATGATTAAGAAATAAAATATATTGTCTTTTGATAGAACCATGGAATGAAGAAATGGGACAAAGACGGCATCGATGCCGACTGCATCTCTATTGTTATCTTCTATGCATTTATTATTTATTTTGTTTTATTCATCCACCATTTATTCAATTACATTAAAAGATTTCCCTTTACAGATACCATTTATATACAAGCTTACCAAGAAGGCCGTAATCTTAAATTGGGTCAAACAAGAGTCATAATAAAACAGCGTAGGCCCTGAAGGCCAGAAAAGACTAAAAATGGACTTGAACAATCAAATCGAAATAAAACTCAATTAAAAGCTACCCATCAATATTTCCTGTTATAAATTGTTTTAGGTGAACTTCAAAACGATAAAAGGACAAGGCCTGGGCCCCTTGTATAACTTGGCCACAGACACGGAGAAAAAACTTGTCTGTGGCTGGGACATCTTAATACGTTTCAATTCTCATGATCTTTCAATATATAGAGTTCAAAGACACATGTAGTTGCACCGGGGGGGGGGCAATGAGAAGGACCCCTGGAAACGAAATTGCTCTATTTTCACTTTTCAGTCAGTGCTTGGATAAATAAAATAACGTATGCCGGGCACCAATGGCATCCTCTCCCCTTACCTATCACTCTAATTGCAACACTTGACTACCCGTCTATACACCACTGTAATCATTGCTATCGATTAACAAGTATATTCATTCCACAGGGTCCTTCTTATTTCCCCCCTGTGGTAAAAGTGGTTTGACATTGCACATCCTTCACCAGAGTTCTCATCACTGCAAAGCCATGTCTTTTTTCCATTCTTTTAACGTGAGATAAAGTGTATCGTATGCAAGAAACGATGAAATGTCGATACCGAACAGGCTTCTACCTTGCGTCCAGTTGAAACAAACAACTAACTTTAAAAGATAGTAGTCCAACTATGAGAAATTGTTTAGTCTTTGCAGTCTTTGTTTCTACCAGTACGAAGGTATGGGACTTTCCAGTCTCAGTCGTAACTTCTAGTATGTCGTGTATTCGCGAATTGACAAAAAACTGTCTGATTTACAGACAATCACGATGCTTCTTAACGATATATTTACAGTGAATGTGTAAGCCTATTTCACCATTAGCTTACTTTTATATGGACACTTTGCCGTCTTACTCAAATAAAGACATTTTTAAAGGCATACTATTGCTTTCTATGTAACTTGCGTTCCGGTCGACATCAGCCGGTGACATGTTAGCTCAAAGCACTAGTAGCTTCCCAAGTTGCCTTTAAACGTACCCATAGACACACGTACGTACGTAAATACGTATCTACCTACCAACTACCTACCAACTACCTACCTATAGACCCTCCTACCTACCTACCTACCTACCTACCCTCCTACCTACCTACCTACCTACCTACCTACCTACCTACCTACCTGCCTGCCTGCCTGCCTACCGACCTACATATACCCGTACCTACCTACCTACCTACCTACCCACCTACATACATACACATACATACACAACATACATACATACATACATACATACATACATACATACATACATACATACATACATAATACATACATACATACATACATACATACATACATACATACATAATACATACATACATACATACATACATACATACATACATACATACATACATACATACATACATACATACATACATACATACATACATACATACATACATACATACATACATACATACATACATACATACATACATACATACATACGTATACCGTACATACAGTTTTATCAGCTGTCAATTACAGAGGGCTATTATTCTTAGGTGATCTGATAGAAGTTATTTAGACAAGCAAAAGGGTAAGAAATGCAGACTCTATTCTTACAGCGGAATATAGGATATACGTAGAGTTGACTTCTCTGAATCAGAGAACGTTATATCATAGTGATTAAACACCAGGAAGTAAATTTTCTGATGAAGTATTATGTGATACAGATGTGCTAACAAATCTGACTCAATGGATTGTTCGGTATTGAATTAACCTTTGCATTTCACGTGAACAGGATGAAAGGCATTGTGAATCCTTCTTTGAGTGAAGCAGACTCAGAACAGCTGATGCTTTTGTAACCTAGTTCAATAAAATGAATACAACACCTGTTCAGAAACCCTACTATATCTAAATGTTAAATAAACCAATCAAAAGACGCTGATGAGAAAAGAATCAAGATGAACGGAGCTACAAACATAATGGTAGGCATTATCAGAGCTGCATCAAAATTCATGAAAAATCAGTGCAACAAAATTGGCGTAAAGTTGAAAGGCAGAACCTTTCCAACCTTTCCAACAAAATCTGTTTTTATGCTTAGGCTGACCCTTTTATATTTTTATTTTTTTTTGTTTCTCATCCCCAGAGGAATATTCGGGGAGGGCGGGCGGTCGAAATAAAAAAAAACACAAGTACAAAAAAAAACTGTATTTGTTTCAGTTCAATGTTCTGTCCAGTCACTGTCACTGCAATTTCTTGTCTTTCAGTTCAGTGTTCTGTACTCTCTGTCCTTTCAGTCTGAGTCGCTGCAATCTCACAATTTGATGGTGGTGGTGCAGCGCTGGTGCTGTTGCAAGGATGATCGCCTCAGAGGCGGCGCAAATAATTTTTTTTTAATTTTCATGTCGGAGCTGAAATTTACGGTCGGTCGGGAGATGAGAAACACAAAAATAAAAAATGTCGCCCTTATGAAATGTTCGAGATGAAAAATGAACTCTAGTTGACATCAGTCGTCAACTTTAACAGCAGATCAGTAGATATCACAAACGCAAAGGATGTCTTGACATTCAAGTTGAATTCTACATTAATATGACATGCTATGGCAAGGGCAATAGGTAACTGTATTCGACAGACAGAACCAAAACAAACATTAAAGCCGGTGGAACAATTATAATTACACCAAGGAATTATTTCAAACATTTGAGACATATTGGCAAAAACCGGAGTCGTTGTGAGGATTTTTGGGTTGTAGAATTCGGTATGGTCACGTGGTTTAACATTTGCTATAGGCTGGCATTCATAGATCATTTAAACAATACCAGACATTGCCTGCGATTCGTGGAAAATACCAGCACATGCGTATCAACACAAACGATTATGTACAACACAGTGTTACTGATCGAGCTACAAATGTACGTAAATGTAAACAAGACTGAATTATAATTGGGATAATCCAGAGTCTAAAATGGAAATAAATCACGAAATGAAGGATTTGTTACGAGTATTTTCCTTTGCAAGGGGAGCCTTGAGTCGCCGATCTGACGGTAGGGTTTGCAGCTTAGAGTGTTGTAGGTTTGATATTAATCTTTGAAAATATGAATGGGACGTTCGTTCCAATGGCGGATCTTAGAGTCCAGAGAGTTGTTTCTGCTCTGAACGACCAATAAATTCTACTTGCCTGGCTGACGACTCTCGTCAATTTTGTGTTGTCTTTAAGAGAAAATATTCCCATAGCAGAATACAATATTGAATGTCAAGACGCTTTCAATTAGTGAACGATATACTACCCTACGATACTTCCCTACTAACATTGAAACTGTTAAAGGTGAAGGAATCGATCCAAGGGATCAAGTTTGATCTAGATTATGAAGTTGTCATAGCCTCTTGTTTTCCATTGAATTTATAATCTAGTAAGTAAATTTCCTGGCAAGACAATCTAATAGCTGACACAGGCCTTTAAGCTTGCGTAAAAGATAAAGACGCTTTTCAGCCTTTTTTTTTAAAAAAAACGCATTATCCTAAGAGACACTCAAAAGAAAATTGAACATGTCCAAATGTTTACAAAGCGCCCTTCCATTCTATTTCTTTGTTTGGCATCACCTCTTTTTTCTCATAACAGATGTTATCGGGCCACCGACAATTTCATACTGACCTTTGAATTACATCCAAATGATATGTTCATTGCTCCTAAAGCAAGTACATGTATGTGTACAAAATAATCCCACTATTTATGACGTCAGATTACGGCAATCGTTTCGATTCGTTTAATTTCATTGTACACATTATACATCGATCCAAGATCAATAAGTATAACAGGCACAACGTCACGCAAAGGTGAAAATGAACTTAATCAGTTATGTAAACTGCTTTCAAGCGCCTTCATTTGTAGAACCGTTTTCTATCTGACCACATTTGAAAGACAATGCAATCGCTCTTTATTAACACATGGATGTAAAAATAGGTGATTAACAATAATTAGCGACGTTGTAGTTACGCAGCCTTACGTAATTGTGTAAAAGTCAACGCCAGATGAAGCATACTTTGTTTCCGTTCATAACCGATTAGAAATGATTAAATGAAGAATAATGTGCGATGCATGGCATTATATATCTAACATGCTTACGAATATAAGCTGCTCCAAAGATAAAAAATGAGTTTTTTTAGTTACAGCGGCAGTTCTGTATCTCTGGCGTTCGCATCAATGGTTGTTGACATTGGCTGTTTATGTGACTTTAATCATTTGTTCTCATTTGGAAATTGTGCAGAGTTATTAATTTTTTTCAGAAAGCGGGTTGTGATGCTCCAGTCTTGCTTTGCATCAGCGCATGCGCGTTGTGACGATTATCCAAAGGACGGAACTGCCGTGGTTGTCATGAATCTACCATTTTCGTTCTTTCTCCTTTGAGACGACAGCGAGGATTTCTGACGTCTGTGTGATTTATGAAGTACAGTACGTCCAAAGATGTGGCATTACGGTTCATCTTTGCGTAGCTGGCTTTGCCTATGTGGCGTTATCTCATTCCAGTGTATGCCTGCAGGTAGGTGATGGAGGGACACTCCGTTGGTATAGTCATTAACATTGGTATCAATAGCAGACGACACTCGTTGGGCTTGACTTTAACTCCATCCCCTTCACACATGAATATATAATTGAATCTCTTTAAAGCCGATAAAATGCTGAAATTGGTTGTTGGAAGTTAAAACCTCTGATTTGTTCTTTAAAAAAAGTGATTTTCACACAAAATCTCAATATTGCAAATTGCTCATAAAAACAAGTGTGTAACGTAAAAAGAAAAGCAGATGGGATTACAATTTTGTAGATTAAATCGACATTACTTCACCATCCAATTATCCCAAATTATTTCCAATCGTGTTCACTTGTAATTTCCCATAATTCAGTCTGTTTTGCACAACCAGAGACACCTTTATGAAGTTTGACATTTTTGGCATTTCGAGAGAAACTCGTAGAGTTGTAGGGTATTCTAACAAATATTTTGAAGCACTTTGTTTTTCTTATCACCCAGTTTAAGTTTTTATTATAAAGATCATGATCAATGAAAAGAAGATATGGTGCATTGACGACTTGTGTAATATTTTCAGACTATTATATAACAAACCAGAAAAACAAAATAGTTTACAAAGAAAACAGGACAACTTTAATGACATCTTCAGCAAACAAAGTACATCAACTATTTCAAATGGACATGACGAGTGGGTAAATATTAAAGGGCTCGCTTCAAGTGGACATTACACGCCTCCCAAGAGTGCTACATTGTTAGCACCTACAAAGCTTTATTAATCGCCTCCAAAAAGGGCTACATTTGTAGCACCTATACCTTTATTTTTGTAGCCAGTTATTTGTAAATCTGATGTTGTTATTCCAGGCAATTACAGCTTCTCTGTTTCTACGTTGCTTTGAAATTAAGAATAGGGAAAGATACCTGAAGGGTTATCGTCAGTCATCATGGTTCAAACGAGAGGCATTGTGTCGGTAACTTCTAGCAAACGTGTAACTGTAGCATATTGTCAGTGTTTCACACTGTGACATGAATCTTGTTGAAGACAATACAAGTTTTACTAATTTGTGCAGAGCAAAAACATCTAAGGACGAAATACATTGTTAATAATTATTTTAACGTATCGCTTACGCATAAATTATGTATAATTTTGTCTTCTGGAAATGAGTACACCCTATGAAAACTTAGTGTTTTCATTTTCTGTGCAACAAAGCTCTGAGAAGAATGTTTGAATTAGATTGCATAGCCGCTGCTTTATTTTCTCTCAAATTGTACGGCAAGTGCCAAGCATACAACTGGCGATCAGTTGATCTGTAATAGGGACATCCCTATTTTGGGCTTGTTATCCGGTGGCCACAAGTACTGAAATAAATGCATTTACTGTTTAGTCAGGATGAATTTTACACAAACAGAGCTAAACGATTTTCCTTTAACTCTAATTCGTAACAAAACGCTGAGGTTACAATGCATAATGGCAATGCCTCGCGAGTACACATATCTACCTAAGTATTTTAGATAAATATTATATCGTTAAAAATAACAATTATAGTAAAAGCAGGACGATAATGAGATGTGTGGTGCAAATTTAACTTGCCTTAATAGAGACATTTTTGTAATTATAATGAGAACAGAGTTGTACAGGCAGTGTCTGTATATGGCTATGCTAAATATAGAACTGATCACAACAGACACATTCACCACTGCCTTAATGAGCCATGTGCAAGTTATTTAACCATGTATAAAGGAGTGTTATTTAGGTGATTTTCAGTTTTATGATGTGCTTTGCACGGAAATTAGGCCAACGTTACTTTACTGGTTTGTGCCAAACCAATTAATACTTTCATAGCAGAGACATGATCAAACAATGTCTGGGTTTGTTCTTTTGTATTAATGTCTGGGGTTTGTTTTTTGATTTGACGTTGAGAGACAAAACTAGCGATAATGACATAAACGAGGAACTAATATTTTGCGGAGATGATTTTCCGACGGAAACGGCAGGCACAAGACCAGTAGGCGACAATTGTAGCTTAAGAGTCAGCCTGTACACTTGCCAAACTTTTGTCCACGGAAATCATTGAGCTCGGGACAAAATAACGCTGCAGTGGTGATTTAGGTGATTTAGGTGATTCTTGAGTTGAGTCTCATAATTTAAGCGATTACAGTTCAATTATGGCCGAGCTGGTGTGATTTTTCGATGAAGCTTGTGCTGCTCTTACGAAAACACCGTAAACCAATGGTCTAACCTTTAAAACCGTTACCTTATGGCACATTTTTCAATGGAACTATCTTCATTGGGTAACAAACTCCCGCTTGTAAATTGGTGATCTTGTGCCAGAATGATGTAGTGCTATGCCAAGCATCTGGGTAGTTGTCAGAGGTCAAACTAAGTTTCAAACAATGATGCTGTTCCTGTGTAGATGTAAATTACTTTTAATTTTTATAGTGCCTTTTTCACACCTTTGGTTATTTCTCTCTTTGCTTTGGCCCGACCAACATAGTCCCGCTAACGGACATTGTCCAGCAAACGAACGCCTGTGGCTTGGAGTCTGCAATCGACAGTGTGGGATAAATAGTTCCCACACTAACTACGAAGATGTTATAGGCATTACCCATTGACCTTGACCCAGAATGTTCAAGGTCATGGGGTCAACTGAAAGGTGTGATGTGAAGTACTAGTGTCTGTCTTGAAAACATATAAATATCTTTGGCCGTTTACAAGATAATCGGTGTTATGTCGTATTCTTGATTTTTAAGAGTTTGAGGATGGTTGCCCTGACAACGACTGTTAAGACAAAGCTACTTTTGCGACCTGTCTACCAAAGATTTTCAGAAAGTTCAGATTTTGGGCTTTCAGTGGGAATTTGCCCACCCAAATTGTACCAATCGGCCAAATCTGGGGGTCTGGCTCATGGACGACCAACTTACGTACGCCCAATAATCATATTTAGGAATTCTAAATTAACTAAACAGATGGAACTAGCTTTTAGAGTATGAGGGCTTCTTGCTCGTTTTTTCTTTGATGGGTTTGGTGGTACACAATTTCAGATAATGTTCAACTGATGACCTGCCAGTCTCCCTTTCTGTGCGTCTGTAATGGCTCTCTGCTAATGCACACAAGCTCAATCCAGTACAGGCTTACATTATTCGATTAAAATGTCCACGCCATTTTTGTTGTATGTAAAGATAACCGGATGTAGCGGTATAGCGCCACCTGTAGTGCACTTTAGTTCTAAATGTCTCATCTATGGAAGACGACATGTCGCAGTTTTGAAGTCGCATATCGTGACCAGTCTTCCATAATCATCATTATTTAATCAAATATGACTGCCAGGCGCCCATTTTATTTTTATGTATGCAAAGCCTTCGGTAGGACATAGCTGTGCTAATCTGATTGAATATTGGCACAAGTACACCATACTAGCATACATAGTAGTGTAATAATTGATTTGCGATTTGACCAAAAAAAGGCAACACGGTACAGTGACCATTTCATGACAATTATTTTCGGGACATATGTAACTCATATAAGCTTGAGGTTTTTCTAAAAACTTTGCTAATGATAAGCATATAAATTGTGTTGACTGTCTGATCTAATATGGCTGCCAAGCAGCTGTAGCCATTGTTAAGTCTGATGCCATTGTGCAGACATATGTACACCATTGTTGTTTTTGTCGTTGTTTTTGGTTGTTGGTGTTGTTGAAAGTTTACTCAATGACAAAACGCTGTGACATACAAGTGTTACTATCTACGTTTTTGTGGAGCACTTTGTTTCTTCTCGCCTCTGCCTGCTGAGGGGTACCTGGGAATCTTCAAAGTGTTGACTACACGACACGCTCAGAGTTCGCTTGTACTACATAAACTTTATTTCTCGGTAGACAAGCTTGACAGGTGCCATCGCCCAAGATACGCTTCTCCCATTGTCTTAATGTCTTGAGTCCGCTGTATTCCTCTCTAAATGTTCGTTGCATTCTTTTCGAATGGGATTTTAAACGTTACCTTTAAGGCGTGGCTTTTGGCATACAATAGATATGAGTTAAAGATAAAATGATACATCCGATCATAAACATCAATACAGGTCTTGATCTTACATTGACATGTTACCATTAATATGCAAACGTCACTGTAACACGTTGCAAACCCATCATGTGAAAGTCTCATGTTCATTCATTAGGTATTGACTATTTTTATCATTTTAATATCATTCAGACATATGTTGCTTCTTTGTGCATTTGTCGCGAATATAGTTTGTATGCATATCGACTTATTATTGAGGTCTTGCTGTTTTTATCAATAATTTTGCTGGTGTCGATGACCGCTAGGTCCATTAACCTTTGTGTGGGATAAACCACCTTTTGCTGTTATAACGTTGATTATACTACGATATTCATGTTTTCATGTTTTGAGCCATGATCACTAAGTGGTGCATTAAAACTCAGTTTTTTATTATTACACCGTACGATACGGTTTACGGATAGTTTTTTGACGTTATCAGATATGACCTGGCGGTCACATTTACATAATGTTCTTGCAGGCCAGGTGATATTTTTCAGAAGTGTCTGCATATAACACAGTGGCATCATATTTGTGACAATTTTTTCCAGCCAAATGACCCAATATAGCTGCCAGTCGGCAATTCGGACAATTTTTCATACATTTGCAGCCATTACAATATATTAATGTCAAAATATGGGACCATATACCCGAGGGTAGGTGACCATTTGCCCTCATTATGTCGGGCAAATGGTCTGCTTCTTCGAGGGTACATAGTCCCTTGTTTGGGCTATAGTATATCAGTATTGCACGTAGTTCAAAACAGATTCATGAATTTAAGATTGTGTATTACATATACATGGAATTTTATAATTTTTAAGTCCTGAAATTGTAAAGTTGAAAATAGCTCCTATCCACTTTAAGTCACATGACTATGCGTGAAAATACTATCTAGTTAGCTTGTCACTACGTACCGTGTGTTTTAGTGTCTGACATCAACTATCAAGTATCACTCACGTATCAACTAAAGTCTCAAGAAGTTGATAGAACAGTGTAATATATTATAATATGCCTATATTCACGTTAATTTGTGTTAGAAAATTTCTCGCTGCCCAAGTTGACATCCAGCACATTCACACGATTCTTGTACAAGCAAAATCAGAAGTTCTCGATAACTAACCTCTCTTTTATTTTCAGGTTCTCGCGCTGCTAGTAGGTATGTAAACATGGCGCAAGACCTTTTGAGCAACTATCCCAGACACACAAGGCCTGTCACGAACATCGCCACTGTAACCAATGTGACACACACGCTTTTTCCCGTACAAATTCTAGATGTGGTAAGTAAAATTGAATTTCTATCCGTAAAGCGTGCGTTAGCTAGTGCTGATTACCATCATTGGCCATCAAGTGAAGCAGTGCTTTGTGGAGGTAGGATTTCGATATCTCACATTGTTATGTGGAGTGTTCAAAATGGCAGAGTTTTTCAGACGATGACTGTTACACTCAATGTACTGGTGAAAGATTATTTACTCCATGAGCGTCGATCGTCAAACCGAGGCCGCCCCTACTAGCTAGAATCGTAAACGTTTGAAAGTCCGAACAGCAGTCCACGAGACGGGTTCTACCTTAAGTTATGTACATCTCCAAAACCGTAATCGCTGTTTCCTCCATTGTCTTATTCTCTTCTTAAAGGTGTAAAGTCACCTGTAATCTAAATATGCCCATATATGGTCAAAGGGGCGTTCCTTGG
Source organism: Ptychodera flava (assembly GCF_041260155.1). Lineage (NCBI taxonomy): Eukaryota > Metazoa > Hemichordata > Enteropneusta > Ptychoderidae > Ptychodera > Ptychodera flava. The sequence goes on along the minus strand of NC_091930.1, from coordinate 47,609,400 downwards.
TACTCATGCCCATGTGAGGGCGCTGTTTTTACAAAGCGGCCACCCGCTTAAAAATGTGATTGTTAGATTTTCTCTTTCCATGGTAACTGCGGCAAAATTGAAACAGGTGATAATATACCTTTAAGTCCAAACTCACACGCTCACTGAAAAATCATTACCACATGTCAAATTCTCAGGCAGCAGTACTTACTGTGACCACCAGTTGCAGTCACAGGAGTGGACAGGACCGAAATGCAAAACAACCTATGAGCAACTGACTGTCCCGTCGCAACGTCTGGGCAGCTGATGGTTCCCATGAACATTTTTCAGCAACAGGCAGTCCTGAGACTGAACTCTACGCAACGAAAAAGTGCGATAAGGTTTTGCATGTATGCACATCAAGTCGAAATCGCCAGTTTGAGTTTAACCTGGCAGGTTGCCACACTTGATTTAGAGAAACTGAAGCCTATTTCAGGAAATGAGAAACTGAAGATTTCACACTAGCCAATGGAAACACCGCTTTAACACGTCAAAGTTATTAACAGAAATGCTATGTTTTTCAAGGACCGCGTAAATCAAGGACAGACCCTTTTCGGTATCAGAAAGATTGAGGTTCAATTTTACAGTTTCAGAACAGGTGTACCCACTGCATGATATAAAATAGTATTCATTTTTATTCTTGTTTATAGAACCTCTAGAACTTATCATGTCTTACGTTAGCAACCAGCTGAGGGTTTGATGAAGAAGATTAATGTACAACGTATAATGTGCACGCACATATGTATGCAAAATTTAACACGATTGGAACTAATTTGGGATAATTGGATCTTCATATTTTTCAAATTTCTCAAAAATGTTAGGTTTCCTATGGCTGAATGTAACAATATTTTTTTTTGTAATCAGTCCATCATCCAACAGGCGTTAGCCCAATTACAGGATGAGGTATGCATAACCCACTAACCCCCAATGGAGCAATGAGGAGTAAAGTGCCTTGCTCAAGGGCACAAACACCGTGCTAGAGTCTTGAACTCACCATCCTCCGACAGTGAGTCCGTTACTCTGGACCTACCGGGTCTTGAATCCGGTCTCGAACTCACCACCCTCTGATAGTGGAAACATCGTTGGCTCAGCATTTTTAGACCTGAGCAAAGCGTTTGATCTCGTTGACCACACAATCTTGTTGTCCAAACTAAAAACCTACGGGTTTCTGATCATACCCTGTCTTTTTTAAATCATACTTATTTACACGTAACAATATGTGCAATTTAATCGTACAAACTCAGATGTTATTGATGTCAGGGTCGGTGTGCCGCAAGGTTCCATACTGGGCCCATTACTCTTTATTATTTATGTTAACGATTTGCCCCTTCACCTTGAAAATTCATCCTGTACTTCCTTTGCAGACGACACAACACTTCATGTTTCACACAAGTCCTTAAACACCATTTCTACTTACCTGAATGCTGATCTGAAAATAGTTGAAAATTGGTGTCTTACTGACAAAGTTTGTATCAATCCCAGTAAGACAAAATCAATGATTATCACATCTTCTCAGAAGAGACGGCACATTAACAATGAAAACTTCAACCTCACTTTGGCTGGTAAAACTATTGACCGCGTCTCATCAGAGAGGTTGCTGGGGGTCACTATTTCTAATAATCTGGACTGTGTGTGAACACATTTCAACCATTGAAGCAAAATCAATTCCAATTTGTTTCTTTTGGCACGCATCAAAAAATTTCTTCCTCTCCACTCACGCAAGCTATTTTATTATTGTTTCATCTCACCACACATCAATTACTGTTCTAATGTTTGGAGCTTTACTTCCAGTAGCAATATCTATGCATTGGAGCGTCTACAGAGACGTGCAATGAGACTTATTCTTGACATTGTTCCGCCTCTTTCCACTTTCCAAATGTATACTCAGCTTCATTGGCTGCCTATTAACTTGAAACTCCGTAGTAACCGTATGGCCCAAATCTACAGAGCAACTCACAATCTAACCCCCGACTACATAACCAGTTTGTTCAATAATTACATCCCTTCTAGATCACTTCGTTCTTCCAATCAGAATCTCCTTAAAGTTCCCAAGGCACGTACACTTCTCTATCAGAACACCTTGTCAGTTGCGGGTGTGGATGAATATAACAATCTCCCCAAATCAATAAGGGACTCTGAGTCACTGACTAGTTTTAAGAAATCTTGTAACAACTTTTTGTATAATACTTACTTGTCTGATGCCTTTTCGTAGTTTTTTATATCTATTTGTTCTTGTGTGTTTTTGTGTTATCATGTTTGTGCTGTAAAGTGTTTTATGACTTTCTTTTGTCTATTCGACCTCCACGAAAAGAGGTGTTTCACCTATGGAGTTATCGAGTTATAATAAAAGATTAATAATAATAATAATAATAATAATAAATAATAATAATAATAATAATAATAATAATAATAATAATATAACAAGGCAGTATTGCTGAAGGCAATGAGTACTTGGGCCGTGATAGAGTAATTTGAGGACAATATATACTACTATTCAAATATGGTCTTGAATTTCCTCCTGTCAATGAGGCATTTGATTAACTGGTTATTAACGAAGCAATGGCATGACAACGGCAAAATATGTCTAGCAACTTTTGTGGAGTTTGAGGCAGGGGTTCTTTATTTATTGCGGGAATTGCTTAAACTCCTTAAATATTCAAATTACAGCAAATTTCTTTTGTTCTCGATGGTAGATGTCTAATATTTAGATGGGCATATTTAGATTTCTACCCTATAGTTATCCCTATATACCAAAAATCGGACATCAAGCTCTATTGGCTTGCTCAGAATTAGATATGCGCATAATTAATGAGGTACAATATGTGGTGTCATAAGGTGTCCCATCATACCATTTATGAAGGGTGTAGCACTTGTAGTTACTGAGTTGTGGACAAATATATATATTTGAGGTCAAAGGTCATCGAGGTCACGTGACATTTTGTCAAAATAATTGTATTGCTAAGTTATTCCTATATACCAAAATCAGACCTCCAGCTCTATTGGCGCGCTCAAAATTATATATGCGCATAATTAATGAGGTACAATATGTGGTGTCATAAGGTGTCTTATCATACCAAATATGAAGGATGTAGCACTTGTGGTTACTGAGTTGTGGACAAATATATATATTTGAGGTCAAAGGTCATTGAGGTCACGTCACATTTTGTCATAATAATTGTATTGCTAAGTTATTCCTATATACCAAAAATCAGACCTCTCGCTCTATTGGCTCGATCAAATAAGATATGCACATAATTAATGAGGTACAATATATGGTGTCATAAGGTGTCCTTTCATACCAAATATGAAGGGTGTAGCACTTGTGGTTACTGAGTTGTGGACAAATATGTATATTTGAGGTCAAAGGTCATTGAGGTCACGTGAAGTTTTGTCAAACAAATTATATTGTTAACTTATCCCTATATACCAGAAATCAGACCTCTTGCTCTATTGGCTCGCTCATAATTAGATATGCACATAATTAATGGCGTACAATATGTGGCATCATAAGGTGTCCCATCATACCAAATATGAAAGGTTTAGCACTTGTGGTTACTGAGTTATGGACAATAATGTATATTTGAGGTCAAAGTCACCAAGGTCACATGATATTTTGTCGAAATGTCTGAGATATCTGCGTGAACCGATGGACTCACTGATGGACTCACGGACGGATATGAGCCAATCTATAAGCCCCCTGGACTTTATCCGTGGGGACAAAAAAACTGTGTCACTGCATCCTTTAGGCAATATGAATACGATGAGAAACTAAATTTTTATTTTTCTTGGCATCATACATGCGAGTCTATGGAGAACTGCCTTATACATGGGAGTCTATGGAGGTGTAAACTAAAAAGTCCTCTAACACGCCAAATTTGATAGCATTGTGAAACAAATCGATGTGCATCTGTATGAGGTAGGGTACTAGGTGTGAACGGACGGACGGACGCACGGACATGACCAAACCTATAAGTCCCCTCGGACTTCGTCCGTGGTGATTAAAAACAACGCAACAGTTATTACAGCTACACCGGCAGTACGTTCATATCCAGAGCCCCGTACGGTCTGCCGCCGTCGCTTGAAAACAATCTCATGCTCCCGGCCATATGGGCAGCTGGCCGGATGCATGACTTCCGGAGAAGGCGAGCTGTCACTTTCAAGCTCAGGATTATTTGTCGATCAAATTTCAGTAAATTTACCTATAGGCTGAAATTTCGCCGAAGTTTGACAAAATTACATCGATTTTCAGGTTCATATGCGACATTTTTGAGTTTTGAGTGCAGACAGAAATAAGTTTTGAGGCAACATGGCTGCGACCCCATGTTGACCCCTAGCCCTGCGTACGATGCTATGTGCTACAGCTAACACACAGCATCGTACGCAGGGCCAGTGAGAGAGTTGCCGACATCGACGGTTATTTACGAGAAGTGAATAAAAGACTGTCATTTTTGGAAGCGATCGAGTAGCTGAGGTAGGCTGGGATACGACTTGGGCCCAAGAACGCTGAATTTCGGCAGTAATTTGGCTTTTTACGTCAAGTCCCAAAATGGATTTGAAGTCACCGACCCAACGTACGGGTCTTTGCAGGGCTGTGGTGAGCGGGGCGGTTAGCTGTAGCGGAACACACAGCATCGTACGCAGGGCTAGTTGACCCCCAAGTGAAAATGTGTTCGCGATCAAATCTTCCTATATTTTTTTCAGAATTTTCAACAAAATCATTGCTTCTTACATCTTTTGTAAAATATAAAATACTAAAATAAAACTGCGATGTGCCATGTCTCCAGATTTCTAAAATATCGTTCGTTGACCGTTCAACGCAAACTTGTGACGCAGTTGAAATTCAATACTGACCGCCAAATAATCTGAGATCAGTCTAGACATCCTCCAAATTATCCAACCATTCGCATTGGAGTTCAGCTCGCTTAGAGTATCATAACATTTTCGGCCTTCTTTTAGATCGACCCTAATATTTCCCATTTAGGAAATAAATACACAAGCTACCTCGACAAAACTTCGTGCACCATCCAAGACCAAACGCACTACAAATCTGTCTTGACGTCATCATCTCCTTACATGGTAATCGGCATACCGTATTTTTTAGCAAAGGGGACACAGAATACGTCGGAGTATTCAGTTTCAAAACGTATTACATTGTGTGATGTTGTCAAAAAAAAGTCATGTTACTGCAGTGGTATAAATTACAAAACACAAAAGTTCAAATCAGTTTATTTTGGACTGGCTTTACCCAACATTTCATATTGTTTCTTATGCCAGATTTGACCACGTGCTTACTGGCGACCCCTTTTCATGCAAATTTTGTGTCAAATGATGTGTTCCCCTGGAAAAACAAACGTACGATTTCTAAATGAAGGAGGCGAAATTTGCCCTCAAGACTCGAAACCACCCCTTTATGGGGTGTACCTAGCTATTTTTAACGAGCTTCTCGAATCTGCAGCTCTATTTCGAAATGATGGTCTGGTTTTCTCAGCTCAAGGATAAGTGTTCTCCATCGCTGTGGGCATTACTATTCTCAACCGGGGGTACAGTTTCCAGTCGTAATGTTTTTCATTGTGTCCGGGATATAAAACCTTTCCTTTTCAAACTTTGTCTTTGATTAACACTAATCCACATCTTGTCAGTGATTAAACATGTTTCAAGTTTAAATGTTAAATTCTGGTCTCGAGCCCTCCTGTTCGACCAAACCGAAATTACCCCTCCCACTTTGGCTCGTCCAGTGGGTGTAGCAAGGGTCGTGCCATCGCCTAGTAAACGGAGGGTGCATTAATTGTTGCATTTCGATGCACATTTTGATTATATTCAGAAGATTTTGTGGCAAAAACTCAGATAGAGAAGCATTTATATTCACATCTCACTTATTCAAGACTGGCTGAGAGCAGCACTTCCATTCAGTTAACATCATTACGCCATTTATTATGCCAAGAAAGATGAAGCCAATACATTTTGCCCTCCCTGGTCTCAGCCAGAAATGGTTATACCTTACAGTTTTTTCCCACGGAATGAAAACAAATGTACTTGGGCTGAGGCCCAAGTACAATAATAATAATAATAGTGAGTCCGTTACCCTAACCACTAGGCCACGGTGCCTCCTAACAATATTACAGATTACTCATAAAACAAGTGTATAACTTAAAAGGAAAAGCTAGATGCGCTTACATTTGCAGAAAAAAAGACATTACTTCACTACCCAATTATCCAAAATTTGTTCCAATCGTTTTAAATGTAACCAGTCATGAATAGATGTATATTGACAAATGTGCTGAAGCAGTGACAGAAACGGAAATAGTTGTCTCTGTACTAAATCCATGTTTTCCATGGTTCGTAATATGTTTCATTCACAGGACGAGAAAAATCAAATTCTGACTTTAAAAGCATGGCTGACAGTCGTAAGTAAAGTCATCTAACAAGGAAACTAATCAATGGTCCGTTGACGGTAGAAGAATAAACCTTTGCATAACACAGCTTGATATACCAGACGTGATTAGATCAACGATCAAGTCATTCTATTTCCCCTGCCAAACACTCTTAATCAGGAAGTGATATTTGCTTTCCTACTGATGGATTTGCATAATCGTTCATCAAATAAATGCGGCTTGTTACATGTATATTTGGCGGATCAATATATGGCTAGATTTACGCACAAATTTATGATAGAAATCGAGTTAATTTCTAAAACATCCGGTCGATTATGTAATTCTATGACTTAAGTAATGTTGTGGGAGAGAACTTATTTTGACAGTCGGTCGGGCTGAAATCAGCTGTACAGTCGTTAACATACATCGGAAGCTTTGACGTCAACATTAATGCTTAACAAAACAGAATCACTTTGATTGGTTAAAGCAAACAAATGGCCTTCACCAATATCATCCGAATTCTGCAGCGACAGATCAAGTAATAAAACTGGAACATGATACACATCTAACGTGTGACTTTTAAACGTTATTGTTGTAATAGATTTTTACAATTACGTGCGTGGCGACGTAAAACATACAGAAATTTGAAGTAGACAATTCTCCAAAATCGTGAATGATAAGTGTATACATTGCATTCCAGGCATGGCATGACGAATTCCTCACCTGGAATGCATCAGAATATGATGGCATCACAAGCGTGCTTTTGCCTTCGAAAGCAATATGGCAACCGGATATCACTGTGTACGAAAGGTGAGTCCCAGCATGCTTTGTAGATACCCATATCTGGCACACACATAGATGCAGGTGTGTACAAGTGGCAGATTGAGACGACTGTACTAATCATACAAGTCCGAAATGTGACTGTTTAACATCTACGATAGACAGGAAAGAAGAGTAAAGTGAAAGTGGCTGCATAAATCGGCTTTTTGGATTTTGTCTGGTATTTTTTATTTCAAATGTTCAGTAATGTAGCCATATAGTTCAGTCAGTTTTTTTTCATTCTGTGTTTTGTGTTCAGCTTGGCTTGTGTCAGCAAATAATCATAATGAAAAGGGTTTAAACGAGCAGAAGTGATGATACACATTAGGAATACTTGCCTGAATGTGAACTTAATCATAGCAGTTGAATTTCTCAAGCAGACATGTTTCGGGTTCGAAGTCTCCCTGAATCGCATAAGAAAAGAAGAAGCAGATGCAGCAGTAGAAGCGTACGCGTGATTTAACCCAATGTTTAAAGGAATTTTCTAACCGAACCACTATAATTACATAGAGCGATTTCTTGCGAGATTTGACAATGCTTGCTGACTCAATTAATACCGTACCATAGGTTAGATATAGGAACTACTTGGCTGGCATCAACGAAGATAGTACTAATTAACTATCGAAATGACGGTGTCCTTTTTTGAACGAACATAGCAATAAATGAATTTCTTCCTACCGATTCTTGCATAACTTGAGTACGACACTGTCGTGTTGTTTGCTAGAAAGAGACTTGTCAATAGAAGAATGTATTCATAAAAAACCGCAAAACATTAGTTCTGCTCTGAATTTTAGCATTCGTCGAACGTTTATATGTCAAATGGTGAATGGTGGAAAGTTAAACGTTTTAATGACGGTTTGCCAGTGGTTTAATCTTTACCGTTCACATTGACTATATATGTCTCTGATCGCTGCGGACTTTAAAAAGACTTGAACTTCTGATCCTGGAATAAAGTACAACAATGCTTTCCCCTTTGCCATAACATTCGAAAATGCAGTGAGTCAACGTAACCTAATAAAAATAATTGACTTGTAGGGCACGTCAAAGTAAGAGTGCCTGTATCAAATATCAAAAATTGCATGGTTTATGATACGATTTTTTGCAAAACACTGCGGAAATATCGTAAAATGAATGTCAATTCTTGTTAGTGACGAGTAGCGTTAACGGAAAACGTCTCTAGCAACACCTTCCGTTTCATTTACTCGTGTCCTGCCCGACTAGAGACTGACATTACACAAGATGGAGGTCACTAAACCATCAACATCCAAAACTCTGTGACTGAGCATCGATATTGTTACGCTGACACGCCCTAATATGATCTCTACGCTTCTGTATTCCTTCGTGTATACATAGACAGTAGAGATGGTGTATGCATGGCTAGTAACGTTTCTGGCTCCATGGTGTATGCTATGCAAATTCACAATTCTAATTTACACATAACAGTACTATGATGTAGGCTTGTTACAACGCTGCCACAGCAAGGTGGGTATCATCACAACTACCATCGACTAACATGAGTGACAATTTTAGTAAGATGTTTTGGTCTCTTAAGATGTTTGTATATGCATATCTTCATACTTGCCCATCTCCTCATCTACCTATGAACATGAAAACTTAGCAGTTTGTTACCTTCTGTCTGCAAGTTTGTCCATCAAATTCTTTGTCGTACGTACGGTTCCTTGAACTTTCATCGGATAATGGATGAAATGTCCATGTCTTGGTATTGTTCATACCGTTAAAAAAACAAACCCTCCACAAAACGACAGAAAGTTTACATAAAATTTATTTCACAGAAATTTAACGAATTGATTCTCAACGTTTCAGTGTCAAAGAGGAATTTGCGCGTCACTTGGACACCGAGGCATTTATCACCAATGACGGTGAGGTGACAGCCCCTGCCCTGGTCATCATCGAAACTTCTTGTGTGATTGACGCCACCTACTTTCCTTTCGATGAACAAATTTGTGTCCTCACGTTCGGCTCCTGGAGCTACGATGGGAGTATGATCGACCTATACCTTGATGACAGGTCCGGAAATTTGGAATATTACGTCACCAACGGCGAATGGGACTTGGTCGGTTTTCCTGCTCGAAGAAACAGCGTCCTCTTTTCGTGCTGTCCAAACCCTTACATTGACGTCAAATACTCACTTCAAATACGCAGACGTTCCTTATTCTACATAAACATCATCATTATCCCGTCAGTACTTCTGTTTGTCCTGGTTCTGACCGGCTTCTATCTGCCTGCCACCTGTGGCGAGAAAATGACGCTGTTTGTCAACAGCATGCTCGCCCTAATCGTGTTCTTGACTCTGACCTCCAAATACATGCCACCGACATCCGAATCATCGCCCTATCTTGGTAAGTCACATTATACGGTACATGACAATCCGGTTGTTGTTGTTGTCTATGTTGTTAGGCGGAAGCACTTATTTTTTTTGCGTCCATGAGCGTGTAGGTCATTTGTGTTTTTAAAGTCTTTGACCACGGCTTTGTTTGCAAAATTTGTGACGTGTACTTTATGCTGGCAGAATGCCACAAAGTATGAATTTTGGAGATGGAAAAGAAGTGTCTCGGTTGATTTAAACACGGTCCACGTGGAGGGACCGTGATTTAAACATGGCAGTACTTCTTACAACATGCCGAGGAGGGGGGGGTCGGAAAAAACTGACATTGCAGGGTGGGGAGACTCGAAAATTTATTGAATATCAAATTCCTTTTCGAATACATTCTGGCACTTTCATTTCCTGCACTTTCGGCGCACCCTTCGGGCGCTAGTTTTAGAGTATACTAAACAATTTATTGATGATCCAAGCAGCCACCATGAGGTAAAAAATTTAGGTTGTCATTATTCCTACCTGCCCAACCCCTCTGCTGTACAAAATTGTCCTCTATGATGACTAAAAGTTTCAAATTGGTCTTTCAATAACATTTTGGGAGATAACCTTTTTGATAACATTCTCCCATTGACAACACATAGGGTCTAGGTCAGTGTCAAACGTTCATGTCACCGTATGTACATTTTTATTGCTTGAGGACTTTGACAGAATACAAACTATTAAGAATAGTGCATGGTGTCATCAATAACAACTGGAAGCTTCAGGTCAAACAACCTTTGAATAACAATTTGGTAGATGACAACCTATGTGTTATTTGTAGTTTCCTCATGGACCACAATGTCAATCGGCATTTTCAGTGAAATTCCAAAATCAAATTTCTTGCACACACATGCACTTGTAACCACCTCAGTCTAATCAAGTACATTAACATCAATTATCAAATGTCTATAAATACACAGATTTAGCTAGTTTTGTATTGTTAAAGAATTATTTATAGTTTCCTCATAGACTACAATGTATTGTGGATCAACATTTTTGGCAAAATTCCAAAATCAAATTTCTTGCACACATATGCACATGTAACCACCCTCTTCACATAAATCAAATTCAATTATTCAGGATCCATACATGCACAAATATTGCAAGTTATATATTGGGAAAAAAATATTCACAGTTTTCTCATAGACTCCCATGCATAGTGATCAACATTTTTGAAATTCAAAAATTAAATTTCTTGTACACATGTGCACTTGTAAACACCCAATGCTAATCAAGTACATTTATATCAGTTATCGAACGTCTATAGATGATCAGATATTGATAGTTTTATATTGGAAAATACGCGTTTGTAGTTTTCTCATAGACTACAATGTACTGTACCAGGTATAGGGAATCAACATTATCAATGAAATCCAAAAACCCAATTTTTGTACAAATATGCACTTTTTACCTGCCATTTCAAGCAAAGCACATTTACATGAGTTATCACACACATATAAATGTACAGATACAGCTTGTATTTATAGGGAAAATGTAATAATTTGCCTAATAGACTCCCATGTATTATGATTTGATATTTTTGGACAAAGCACTATATTGGCCATATTTTGCCTTCCTTTCAGGGAGGGGGGACTTCAAAATTATAGCAAGTCAGAAGGGGGACTTGAACACATTGTGAGTTTGTAAGGCAGTATTTGAAAAAATATGAAACTTTTTTTGGAATCTCCTGCTCACCCCCTCCAGATGTGTTTGTGAATGCAGCCTTATATTTTGCATATGTAAAATTTTCTGCGTGTTATTTTGAACTGCTTACCCTGCTCCCTATAAAATATTTTGAGAGACGCTTAACATAATTTTTGGTGATGATGTGTCTAGCATATTGCATATTGATGCTGGTGACGATAACGTGTAATGGCTATTCATCACAATTTTAACAGGAATCCATTCCATTATATATTAGACATATCAAGTGTTATACACACAGATATTAGAGGTTTGCTTAAAATTTGTCGACTCAACAATTGTATTTTAAATTTGAGTAATTTTGTAACACTATTCTAAAAAGATATAACCTATTCTTGCCATTCTTTCGATTACAGAACGTTATCTTGTATCGCTGATTGTGATGGTGGCGTTGTCGTGTCTCTTGGCAGCCATTACTGTCGAAATGCATTTCAAGTCCGCCACATGCTCGAAAATGCCAGAATGGCTTCGAGCATGTGTCTTCAAGTATCTCTCTAAGTTTGTGTGCATGCGCAGTCAGTCTTCGACAAGTCTGGATCCTAAAGTGGGCGAAACAAATGGCAGCATAGAAATCCCACAGGCGATAAATCAGGATCATTTAAGTAGTAATGGTCATCTCAGTGATGGAGTAAACCACGACAAGTCGTGTATATCTTCGCACGAACCAATAGTTGAGAGGAAGATGGAATTAAGAGATTCTGACGATGGACCCAAGGAAAACATCTGGGAATGGCAACTCGCAGCAAAGATCATCGATCGTTTCTTTCTCGTCTGCTATTCGGTGACTTTTCTTGTCATGTCAATAGGAATACTGACATATTTGCATACTCGAGCTTCAGAGCCATAGTAGCAGCAATAACGACTACAAAGAAGTCCCTAGATGATTGGTCACAAAAATGACGTACATCCAGGTGTGCGTGCCATGTTGACCAGTATGGGACGTCAATTATAGTTTGCTACCATAGGGAAAGGAAACCATGTTGTTTTATGTATGCCAAGATGATAACTTATGTGTGGATTGGTGAAAAAAGTAATCTAATTATGAAACCACAAGTTCTGACATTTTCCTGTACTTCAGTCCTCTATGAACAAGTTTCTTGGTGTGTTATTTTCCACTTCCACATTAGGAGATATTGACCCCTTTGTGAAAAGGAAGCAGACTATACCAGCCTCTGATATCATATTCATACTGTTGTGACAAGCCAAAAACTAGGTGTGTGATTGTTAACGCTATGCTGTATGGAGCATACAGAGTGATGATAGGACAAACTGTAACTGTGAAAACATTGTATTACCAGAGTGTGAAAACAATTTCCTTGTCAACAAAGGCAAGCTGGTCGCGATCAAGCTCAACATTATGTACTGACCCTCAGTAAGGAGTAATGTTTGATGCTAAATAATAACTATCGCCAAATCACTGTACAGTAATGTAGCATTGACCACATGTCAATTCTGCAGCTGTGGTAGGAGAAAAGCTGAAAGAGTCATAAAGGTGCGTGTGTGGGTATCCTTAGTGGTTTATCACCATTTTATTTTAAAGGGATATTATCGCTATCTTTTGACCCTTTTTTCACCAATATTGTTGCAAACGAGCAATTGCTGATGTTGTTCGACTTCAACTAAAAATGGTCGACCATAGACAACTTCCATCCCATTTTGCCTACACTGTGTAGGAAAACCTTGGGTCAGGGGTTTTAGGTAGCCCACCAAAAACCCCTGAATCGAGGTTTTTCTACACAGTGTAGGTAAGATGGGATGGAAGTTGTCTATGGTCGACCATTTTTTAGACATCTTTCGAATAACAACAGCAATTGCTCTTTTGCAACAATATTGGTGAAAAAAGGGTCAAAAGATAGCGATAATGTCCCTTAAATCATTTTTACAAGTTTTAAAGGACATGCAGTCTCAGTTGTGGAGGTACAAAAGGCGGGTTTTTGAGTTTAACCACCATGGTTTGGCCCAAACCCACTGTTATCAATGATGATAGGGGTGAAAAGGTGAAAATTATGACTAAAAACAGAAATCACATTTAAAGGCCATTACCCCTGTAAATGTTACTTGGGTCCCAGTCATTTTACCTGGATTCACCTTAAAATTTCTTTGCTTGTTAATCATTTACAATCCTTCTAGAATCATAACTGGCATACCTTAAATCTTGGCAGAGGGGCTGGTATATTATCTGATTGAGCAACCAGGGTAAATGCTTAAAACTCTGAAATACTGTGACCAACTTTATTCAAAACTGGCAAAAGGAAAATACATATTCAATATTATATGCGTACCAATTAATAGTGCAACATGACTACAGGTTAGGTTGCATGGCAGTTGTATATTTTCATTTTGGTTGTGTACAGAGCAGGTACTGAGATGTATGTCAACATGTCAAACAAGAAACATTTTGGAAAGTGTGTAATTATGTAAATATGCTAAAACAATAAAAAAAATCATAATTTGGCAGTGTTCTCATTCCTGTCAAGAGGCACCTGTTTTTTACAGGGAAATTCACAACAAATGATCTACTTCAAACCCTTTTTATAAATTAAAAACACAGCTTTAAAGGCACGGTACACTGTTGTTATCAGAGTTGCATCATAAATGTTGACACATGGAACTGTCTCGTGTATTACGTAGGACGGGTCAAGGGGATTTGGAATTGGACACTGTGACATTCGCTTCAGAGTACGGCATGAGACATGACATCTGATGAGGCAAACTTGCAACTCCTGTGTGGCGACATCAGCAGAACAAGGGGCATGGATTGACAATTGATACACTGTTTTATAACGGCTGTTACCAAATGGACTCCTTTCTGCCGCAGCCAACGCCTGACATGCCATCTGTGGTAGGACTTGAACTGGATCTGTTGGAGTGTGTGACGATTTTTTCTGTGAAGTTAAAAAACTATTAATCATACACTTTCATGTTATCCTGCAAAGTTCATCTGTCATTATTAAGGTCAAGTTGGCTGAAGCCAGTGAGGTATTAACATTAACATGTGGAACAAGACCATTAATTCACTTCCTGATCTGTTACCCACGAAGTTTGGGTGAAAAACAGTGTGGACCTTGAAGTTTTGATACCTGCATGGTTGCTAGTGTCCTTTGAACTTTAATTTGAAGTATTTTTATAAAGATATTTTTCTGCATGAATCAAAATGCAGACTGTTGTGAATATTGTCTGAAGCAATCTGTAGTTATATGTGGAGTTATATGGACCATGGAGGTAGTAGAGAAGGAGTTACAACTAGGCGGAGATCAAAGGGACCATGTGTTTTGCCGCTGTTTGCCTTACAAACTACTCCATTAGCACCAACGGGACTTGCGAACGCGTTTTCTCGGATTTAGGAAACAAGATTAAGTTCGTTCGGGGTCATTCGGGTGTTTCGGCCGTCCCTCGGCAGTTGACAGATCTTCAAACATGGCGTCACGTGTCCAAGCGTCGCGTCGGGAAGTTCGAGTCGTTCCACTGATTTTGATGTACACGATGTTAAAGAGGTTGAGGAACAGATAATTGAGGAAGGGAGATTTTGTATCTGCAAAGGCGTGGAGACTAAGTTGATGATAGCTTGCGATTACAAAAAAAAAATGCCACACGTAGAGCAGCATTGTTAACACGCCAACTTTTTCCAAATCCAGTTGTCGGTTCTTGCCGTGTTTTATCATGTTGTATTGGCATTTATGATAAGGTTAAATAAGAAAGCATAGCTTTTAACTGCTACGTCCATGACTTTAATGAATGGTCGCGATATAAAAACAACACGTACGATGCATTGAAACAAAGCGTCGCAGCGTCCCGTCATAAACACCCAGGAAACGCTACAAGTTTAACCCACGCTCAAGGCAGTGCTGCAGTCCGCTGCACCATACTCAGTACATGATTGAAAAGTTCGTGATCAGAACTTTCATTCTAACAAGGAAAGGTTCCTGCGATCGAATGTAAAGTATATAAAAAACGACGTTAAAATTACCAAGATTTTGAGAATGAAAAACTTAAATTCCGTGTAACTTCACTTTTCGTGGACGGAACGTGTCGGTTATTACACTATCATGACGCACTTGACCCAAGCTACGCAAATACAGTCTTTGCGCATGCGTTATGACACTGTGGAGAAACTGAGTCGCATTAGCAAACCCAGGTTAATTTCACTCGGTTCGGTTGCGAAGGTAGCGTCGGCAACGCAGATGGCGGGAAAGGGGTGTTAAACAATGGACATAAAGGGATTAAACCAATGGTGCACAATAGTAATAAACGTAATTATCTCAGTTGTGACTCCTTCTCTGCTACCTCCATGTATGGACCATCGAAATCACAACGATGAGAATGAAGTTTGGCAAAACCACCGCTGAGGGCGCTATTTTCATCGCTATCTCAACATTTCCTTGGACTTGCCAACATGAAAAATTCATCAGAAGTCAAGCTGACATTGACCTGATACCTGTCAAAAGGATTCGTGCCGCTGAATGTTGTAAAATAGGAAAATTAATGGTCTTGTGCCTAATGTTGCATTTGAAAACGAGTCTTAAGGTGGCTGGAAAGGCTAGAGCGTCAGTTATAAACTTCAATAAAACTATTAAAATATAAAAGTACTCAACATTAGGCATTCATAAGTCAATTAGGCACCTTGGTAAGACTGAACAGTACTCGGCCTGGTAAGGCCAAAGTAATTAAATTCTTTGTTTTGCGTCCCCACCCGCTTAGGTTTTTAAGGTTTTCATAAAAAACACACACAGTGTATTTGAATAGTAAATTTTAGGACATACCCGCTTAGCTTTTCTGAACTAAAATTTTGTTACAATTTTTTATTTGCTGCAATCAAATTACATTGTGTTAATTTTCTTGTGTGTGTTTTTCAGCCGCTTAGACGCGTACCTTTTCCCATTTTGAGTGGACGCAAAACAAAGACTTTAATTACTTTGGCCTAACTGTACAAATCATCACAACCCTTTATTGGGGGCCAGTTGCAATATGACGGGCCCTCTAAGAAAACCAGTTTGTCTCCCAAAGAAAGAAACATTAGACTCAAGTGTGCTTTAGTTACGTAGGTACCTCAATTAAATTATATTCAACTCTTTCACCACTATGGTTTGATCAAAACCCAATGAATGATGGGAAGGTGGACCTGTTTACATGGCAGTGGGTGAAAAGGTTAAAATTGCACTTTTGTGGGGAAAACCAGAAGCTACATTTGCAAAATACAGTGTTACGAACATCACACAGCAGGGGTATTGTCAATGATGTCTGGTAAAAAGCAAAATGATACTGTATTGGACACACAAGGATATATTCCACGAATTTGAGAACATTGTACACCTTTCAAATTTTATAAGCACATTTAAAATGCTAAATGTTACAGCTCAAATTGTGTAATGCAGGCTATTGTACTATGGGTCACTGTTATTCTACATGGCGTCCACTCCAAAACTTACTATACAATGAAATTGTGTAGGTTACAATATACTAGGTGTATAACATTGATATACCTACCTCAATGGAGGTCATGACCTGTAGTAGAAGACCACTGCCCACGGAAACCTCAATGTCACTTTTCACACTGACAACATCTCCACAAATTACAATTTTGCGAGAAGTAGACTCTTGAAGTCTGTAATTAGGAATGAAAGAAATTGTCAGTACCTGGCTGTGCTGACTGTAGTCACTTACTTCAAGTAAATGTCTATACTACTTTGCAAAATCCTGATGATTGAATACAATTTTCCACATTTGCTTACATCATGCATTGGATGGGCACAAACTACGCCAATTACCATCATAAAATTTCCATGACACAGTCACAGCTAATTTCCCCAATGTCCTGTAAAAAGGTCCAAAATCTCCATTGATAACAATGTGTTTAGGCCAATCCATGAGGTAAACGGGGTCAAATAATGGCATATCTCATGTTTTCAGCCCACCACCAACTGCTGCATTCGATGAAGTCAAAAAATGCATGCCAGGAAAAATATATGTTATAAAGAAATAGAGATATATGCATCATTTCAACTTTGAAATCTACACACTGGTAAACAGGTATGCAGATTAAGCAAACAATACTGGACTGGGAGTGACGCAGAGATACCTGTGATTGTGTGTACTGCATGTGAAGTGACTATTAATATGTGATTAATCTGACTGAGTACACATCTGCAGTTCATCCATTACATCACTAACATCACTGTTACCATGTGAACCAGTGTTGCAGCCAAGACGTGCCCTTGCGACAACGTTCCCAAAAACCAAATCTGTTGTCCCACATTCTCACGCAGTGCAGGTCACCTTGGACGCACTCATGAGTCGACTGTGTTCGATGGGTGTAGTCTGCAAGTAATATCTTTTACTGACGATGGCATTTGTATTGCATGACTATTTTCATGCTTATATCACACATACTTTCGAAGCCGTGATTAAAATTAACTAAAACACGGCACTTGGTTGTAGTCTGACTGAGCTCTGATTTGAGGCAGATACGGTATGCTGTTACAATTGCCTGAAATTAAAGGATAGTGACGCGATCCCGCTGGCTTGAATTTCGTTTTGTGTAACTAACCAATTTAGGATAAAATAATTCAAAATTTGATTGACAACTGATGCATGTTGTCCCTAAAATGTGCGATATGTCCCCCAAAGTAAACAGTAGTGGGACACACTGTCCCCTGGTTTAAATTCCTGGCTGCAACACTGCAAGAACCCTAACTTCCTGATGAATTTTCATATTGAGTGAGGGATTTCCCCTAAAATAGGTTCACAGGGTTAAGGTCGAATGAAGGATTTACATTATAAGCATTAAACTGCTGCACATTTTAAAGACTTTAACTTTTAAAATGATATCTCTCACCATTTTGAAAGCTGCATGTCAAATGTTTTTAACAAAGTTCAAAATCATCTATGATTTTCCTAGTGTGTAATACATGAGCTGGTGATTCCTCCAAAATATATCTTAATAACTTGAAAACTAAGAACTGCTAGATATCAGATGCAGTGGGACTATGGAAAATGTATCGGCAGAATTTGCACATGTATGGACCTGTTCAAATCATTGGCAACTAACATGTTGCTAATTTTGTCAGAGGGCTCAAACACAAGAGTCATAGCCAAATTTCACCCACCATGCATTAGATAATTTAACAAGTAAATGTACTGATGCATGTATTATGTGTCTGTGGAGTCACAGAGGGGCAGTGGTTAGGATACCAGAGTCACTATCGCAGGATGGTGATTGGTGAGTTCAAGACCCGATAGTCATATGTAACAGTTAATGAGTCTTGGACTCAAAGCACAGTGTTATACCCTTTAGCAAAGCACTTTATTACATGCCTGGATGTGAGCTGCAAATCAGTGCATTGATTTGAATAGGAACATCCTGGGAGTTAGCAGGCCAGTGAACGATGTACTGACCGATTTCCATGGTTACCCGCTTCAGTGAAGCCCTTCGACGTTTGTCGATGTCAAAGTAGACGCTTAACGCTAGATCATGTAAAATATCCATACACACTGCTATTTCGATTTTTGTTAAAATCAGTTTGATGCTGGTCAATAATGGTAAAATTGTTTGAAAATGCCCTGCATGTAACTATTAACTGTGAAGAGGCATGTAATAAAAACATTATTGTCCCCTTGCAGCAGGAGACAATATGCCCTCCTGGCGTCAGACAAATTGCCACCTGCTGCTCTCAGGCACATAAATCCATGTATTCAGGCAATAATATATTTTACTTCCAAGTGATCCATTGGGTAATGGGTAGTGTACACCTCATCCTGGACATGGGCATTTGCCTATTGGATGATGGATTGAAGAGAAAATAAAAAGTCTACTCACTTGACTCTCACAGTACACCTGGTTTCCTGTGAGGCTGCATTGATTACTGAAACCAACAAGTCATCAAGTAATGTATCGCTGAAGTCACCTCTTGCAAATTCCTTGCTGGTTTCAATCCATGTCAACAACGGCGCCAAGTGAATAGCACCTGGTGAGTCTTCCCTGTCCTCTAAATCCTGAACCGGATTTAGAGGGGGAAAAAATATCGTGAAGGAAGAATGTGAAATAAACAGTGCATTTCAATAATGAAATAAATTTATAATAGATTAATTTGCTGTTTTGACATAGATTGAAAGATCTGTCACTCGAGGGCGCTCTCTACATTCTGGGGAGGGGGAGGAGAGAGCGCCCTCAAGCAACGGATCTAGTCTAGTTTCCATGGTAAATGCAGGTAAAGGGTATATATTCAGACTCCCAATTTTTTCCAATACCTTTCTGATCAACCATTAACATTGGCTCATTTTGAAGATGATGGAGTAGATAAAATTATCATCATATTTTAATGAAAATCAAAATTTCAAATTTCCCCTTAGAGTAAATACAGTAATAGTAGCCATTTTGAATTTCAAATTTCTGTTCTTGAGTAATTTATTTCTCCGCCACCAAATTTACTTGGTCAATCCGTCATGCTTGATTTTATACGCAATTTTGAAAGAGGGCTGTTGTAAGTTTCCGGTGAGGAAAGTTTGAGTAAAATATTACAAGTCTTTCACTTTCAAGGCATATACTCCCTAAAAACATGATCATTATCCTTGATGACTTTGTACCCATGAGAAATCAAAATGTTCTTGGAAAAAATTTGGAGATAAGATATTTGTCTGTGTACTTTTCTTTTGCCCTCATTCCATCTGTTATTTTAATAATTCAAAAGAAGCAGAACATGGGATCTGCGTTTCCGTTACCTTTATGACTTTACAGTTGAAACTGATTAGATAAACAAGTTAACTGCTATTCTTATCAATGACTTCTCTGTTTGGTTATCAAAATGGATGTAGATATATATGTATCTAGGAAGTCGGATTTTGATCCTCAAATATGAAAATTTATAATTTTCATTCATCATTTTCCACAACAATAAATGAAAACATTGACACTTACAGTAACAGCTTTGATGAGAGTGCCCTGGTCATCTTTTTCCATGTCATACCTTGCACTGTACCAAGTAAAACATTCAAGGAAGCGATCACCCAGCACCTGTAGGTCAACTACATGGAAAATCTGTCACATTTAGAGAAAATCAACCACGAGACATCTTTGCACCAGGTGTTTTGTAAGGAAAAGATAGTTTTAGACAAACAGATATTGAGCATTTTTGTTTTCTTGAAGTTGCTGGAAATCACAGACACCTTCCACAACACAATAAACACTCCAAGGGGTTGTTTATCCCTTTTCCTGCCAGACAGTATTGAGACTATTACTTCCCCATCAGCCAAGTCAGTAAAACGCGGTATTGAGCAAAAACAGCCTTCAAATGTACAGTACTATGTTAAAATACACCATATGGAATATGTTGTGTTTCATTAATTTTAACCATCTTGACCTGATGGTGAAATATGGACTTGGCAGGAAAACTAAAAGGGTTTAATATCTGTATGGTAAAGAGGTCATTTCAACAGAAAATGTTCTCATGTTCTAAATATTCAGTTTTACACAGCACACAAGTTTGTCTTCAAAAGGAATCTTTGAGTGTCTCCCTGTTTCAATTTTCAGTTTATGCACTCCTAATTAGAAGCAAATCATTATGCAAAATGCAAATCAGCATTTTGTATGACTGGTAAATATCTTTCTTGTAATATTTGTTCTAAACCTTCTATAAGTTCTACATATAGTTTTACTCTTTGGATCAGGTCTACTCTCATGTCATAGTGTAATTCACTCTACCAGTACAATACAGATTAATTTCAAACTTCATTGATAAGTACATTCAAACACAGCAACGGTAACTGGGATCGGATATCAAATGAATAATTTTCAGCTGACAATTTTACAAGTCATTCAATGACACAAAACCAATTACTTTCACTATCTCTATTAAATGATAATGATTCTGTGAGTAAAGTATTGGAGGACAGTATCTCATCTCAGCAGTTGCTTTTAAATAAGAATGTCAAGTGGGTATTATGTTTGACAAGGGCTTTGGGACTCCCAGGATTAAACAAACAACTGATACTTAGATGCACATCATACATCTGCCACTCAATATTACTGTCATCCCCCATACACCAGCGTAATATAACGTCAATGGTACACTCAAATTAGAATTTGTTTGTATTTGAATTTCGAGCAACTCAAGACTTTAAATCTTTTCTGTTTTTCATAGTTTCTTTAAACTTACTGGATAGTCTGATAGAGGTAGGGCTGACAAAGTAGAAGCAAGACGCCTGGCCTCTGGGAAAGCTGTTAATTGTTATCTTGCCCGGTATGACACGATCACATACAGCACATAAACAGGTGTATGCGTTCTTACCTGGAATCACACGTAACACAACATTGCGTACTTTCATTTGTCCGATGGCCGCATCGAGCAACAAATCGTCCATATCTAATGATTCTAGATCTACCGACGGATCACTGCCATTAAGGATTGTCCTAAGTTCATCTTCGTCAGAAGACAACCATCTGCAAATAACTCTCTTGATCAAATGGTAATCGGAAAAGGCTGCAGGCGTACCGAGTCCATGTTCTTCGAACCGCAGCCTCGCCATGTGATGTTTTTCCCAATCGGAACCAGACGAATACGATATGCGGAGATGCTGGCCAGTCCTTGTGCACCTCTCAGGATGCACGCAGTGACCGATTTGATATTCCGGACATTCGCGGTCATCATCAGAATCGGTGTTTCGGGCCGCTTTTGGAATGTTCTGTGCGTCGTCGACAACTTCTTCACTGTCATCCGCAGGAATTTTACACGACGAGGCCATTCCCGGCAAATTTACTTGATAGCATCAACATCCAAGTGTGGCGGTACAGTGAAAATGGCACTCACAATGCATTGGGTCAAAAGTGGAGGTCAAAGAGTCAGGTGGGTCACCTTGAAAACGTGAACGGTGAAACGGGTTGTTGACCTGTAGATGGCGCTCTTAAGAAAAAAATGAGGACAGTAAAACATATGGAGAAGAATGCATTCATATGATGATCTTTGTAATTAAACAGCTAATTATTTGGTTTTTTTCAGACAAGACGCATTGTAATTTTAATGCATTCACAGTTATGTAGATTTGTTTTACTTGTGACTATGTTGAAATAAATTTATCTTTAAAAAAAAAGTAAAACATATGGAGTACACTCAGTGTGGGTTTTCGGACGACCTCAGTTTTCGGACATTTAATGATATGCTGATCGTGTACTCCGCTCCATATTGATAGCGTTTTACAAGTAATGTGACCGCATATCAAGTCAGGTGATGCTGCTGTCCCGTTTTGGATAGTTCTTTTTTCCCGGTAGAAGCTATTTCGGGCGCTACAAACTTGGCGAAGTTAGCCACACCGTACGAAGGTGTCGAAAGCAACACACAGAGACAGCCCATGTCCGATGTGTAAGAGCCATGTACGTCGAAATATGGTTGCGTCGTCCATGGATTACACGTAACTAATTTATCACGCAATATTTACATACAGTTTTCTAAACACATCGAAATTTAAAAAAAAATCGGGGGTTCGAAGTTTCAAAATATCAGTATTTAGCCCCTATAATCATATTCCAAATACGACGTCCGATTACTGCGATAGCAGTCCTATTACTACGCACTCAACATGGGGTCAACAATTTGGCAACTTTGACCCCCTAATTACCACTTCCATCCTGTTAACACTTTGAGGATAAACACAATAAAGTTTCGAAAGGTATGGTAATAAGATTTCGTTCTAGTCATCATTTATAAAACGGCTTTGGGCGAAATTCACCATGAACCCTGTCCGACAACTGTCACACTGAATGTAAGTGGCTTCGTAAAAACAGAGGAACCGAGGTCCTTCACGTTCTGCATCAATTACACCAGTATATCACTTTAGCATTTAGGGTGTTTCAACACTTTACTTCCACGATGCCATCAAATTTGCCTCCGGAGAAATTATATGGTCGCGAGAATTACAATCTTCATCCGTTATTTCAGTAGGCCTAATGACTATAGACTAGCGGTAGCTGGCTGTCTTTTAATAACTTGATAGGGACTCTTGGTCTAATAGCAGAAAAAAATTAACGATTGTGTCAAAATACTCAACACACTTCATGTCCAAGGCATGTTTGATGAAAGTGGATAGGGTACGGTGGAAGAGTGGACTAGGTGTTGGGATATTAATCATCAGGGGTACCTGGCAAATTGTGGCTCAGATATGAAACGTGCAGCCATGACGCCCTATAGTTTTATAATTTCGGGGCAATTTTCTGGAATTTATGAATCTACCACGATATCACCTAGTGACCGTTTAACTGAAAAATTGATAATTTCACTAACGATGGTTTTATATCTATCTAAAAAGTAAATACTTGTTTGCTTTCAAAAAATGTTTATTTTATCAACAGTCTTCGAATACAGCATTCTCCAGTCTCAAGTCTGTTCACGATACAAAGTATCGAACTTTATTTTTTTGTTCAAGTTTACGACAGTATATTATTCGTTCGACTTGAAATATTCAGAAATTCTTTATTTATCTATCATATATCTTTTTCTTGTAATTGTTTACATAAACTAGCGATAAAACAATACTGCAGTGAAGTAAAGTCATGTTGCTGATGCTGCATCGTCGGCACCGCAGCTCTCGTTCTGACAACGGTATTGGTCATAGCGCCCCCTTGCGACCATCAATTCCCCTGACAACGACACTCTGCTCAAATGAAACATGGCAGCTTGTTCACTGCAGGACAATTTGCCGCCTCCGTATAAAATTCCAGAAAAAATGCGGAAATCATTACCAATGTTGACAAATCAGTGCACATTAGGATACAAAAAAGACATCGGAATACGCAGGTACGTTTCCGCACACACATATCTGTGAAAATAGTCAATTTTTATGACAAGTTTTATCAACACAATTGCAAAAGGGAGTAACGTAGCCGACAATTTGAAATCAATGGATCAGCAAATTTTTCTAAAACTAAAAAATTGCAGGTACGATGGAAATCTTACTCAAAATGTGATTATTTTGTGTCATAAGTATACAAAATAATTATTTTTTCCAAAATTATGAGAAAATACACTCTCTTGGCAAAATTACAACTAAAATTCAACATCTATAGTCTGTCGGTTGCATTGTGTTGTGTAAAATTAGTCTGGAAAGTTGTAGATTTTCACCAGAAATATACCTGCAGACTTGACATGTCATCTTGTCATGTCTGCTTCTATGTATGTTTCTGTACACTCATGCACACATCTGTGAAAGTCAAAAAATTATTCTGCCAAATATTTCACAAAAAATTGCAACAGGTTGCTGTCGGAAAATGAACAAAAATGATAAATCAGAATCAGTGTTTATTTAAAAATGTTTGATAAAACAGTCCTTCGAAGTGAGAACATTATGTTTGATCCAAAGTAACACTGGTGAATATGAAAAATTATTGCCATGACAACAAAAAATACACATTTACAGCCTGGCAGTTGCAATGAGTTGTGTAAAATTTGTCAGAAAATTTGTAGATTTTCACTAGAGATATCCCTGCAGAGTTGACATGATGTGGTGTCATGTCTGCTTATATGTACAGTAGTTTAATACAGTATTGCTGTGTTACAACTAATCTGTATGGATTATCCTTACACAGTGCAATGTAACGGGGTTTCTCTAACTGACCTTGACCTTTATAGCTGAGAAATTCACCATCACAATTGAAGTGAACCACTCTATTCCCTCTGTAATCACAAACATATATGCCATCTTGTTGGTGATCAAAACACAAACCCATTGGCCACTCTAAGTGTCCCTTGCCAATGTCTCTTATACTTTGCATCTGGTGATTCAAAACATGAACACATTCCCTGCCATTATCTGATACAAAAATCCATTTCTTATTCACAATCAGATCCCAGGGACGACTGACTTGTCCTTCTTCAGTTCTTGCAATGTGTTCACCAGATTTATTATATTTTCTCACATATCCATACCAGTCACCAATGAATATAAAACCATCAGGACTCAAGCAGATACCGGTTGGAACAATTCCCTCTTTGCGTCCAAAACAGTTTAAAATCTTGCTTTGTCCAGAACTCACCACAACTTGACCATTCCCTTGGTCACTCATAAAGTATTGGTCATTGTCTTCATCCACTGTGACATTCCATGGATAAAATGGATCTGGGAATGCATGGAATTGTAAGATGAGATCACAGCAGAGTTGGATTGGATCAATAACCTGAACTCTATGATTGTCTCCATCACATATAACCCACTGACCATTGTTCTTAATAAATATCCCCTGAGGTGCACTAAATTTTGCCGGCATTGATCCTTCTCCACACACTTTCCGGACACTTCTGTCGGCCGGATAGCCTAGTAGGAAAACGAAAACGTAAACAAAGGTCAAAGGTCAATTTGCAAACTACAATTTCTATGAAGTCAAACATTTTCTGATCTCACAAATTTTGACTGAATACAAACTTCTTTTGTTTACACAAACACATGGAACATTTAAAGGAACAACTTCCATACATTGTTATGTAACTCACGTGTTTCCATGGCAACGCAATTGTATTTTATTGATGGAAATGTGATTTTCAGTCCATAAGGTAAGTCATTGTATTGTTTTGTTGATGTGTTACTGGTGGAGCAGTCAGCTTGCAAATAATCTTATCATGACTTGATTTCATCAACACTTTTATAGTTTATTACCGTGTATGTTTTGGACTTTTTTGTAATTAAACCAGATATTTTTATCATAATTTTATTTACCTAAATGATTTTTTTGGGGTTCATTTGTAATGTCGGCCATGTTAAAATGATTTTTTTGTTTGTAAACCAGTTTCTATTCCTCCATCCAAATAATGTCAGACTGTAGATCTGTGGTTTCCTTTTATGATGTCAATATTTTGATGGTAAAGGAATGTTTATTTGTTTGTTGTGTTGGCCATGTTAAAATGATTTTTTGTTTACTAGTTTCTACTCCTCCATCCAAATAATGTCAGACTGTAGATCTGTGGTTTCCTTTTATGATGTCAATATTTTGATGTTAAAGGGATGTTTATTTGTTTGTTGTGTTGGCCATGTTAAAATGATTTTTTGTTTACTAGTTTCTACTCCTCCATCCAAATAATGTCAGACTGTAGATCTGTGGTTTCCTTTTATGATGTCAATATTTTGATATTGAAGAGATGTTTATTTGTTTCTTTGTTGTGTTGGCCATGTTAAAATAATTTTTTGTTTACTAGTTTCTACTCCTCCATCCAAATAATGTCAGACTGTAGATCTGTGGTTTCCTTTTATGATGTCAATATTTTGATGTTAAAGGGATGTTTATTTGTTTGTTGTGTTGGCCATGTTAAAATGATTTTTTGTTTACTAGTTTCTACTCCTCCATCCAAATAATGTCAGACTGTAGATCTGTGGTTGAATATTTTGATGTGAAAGGGATGTTTATTTTTTTTATGTGCTGGCCATACCAAGAGTTTTTGTAGTTTACCATAAAGAAAAAATGTCCTTCTGTTTGCATTCCAGATTACAAACTCATTTTGAATGATGATGTAGTTAATGTTTAAAATCAGTTAGCCACAATGAAATTTTATTTCACTGAAGATTGTCTGGTTTTGTGTGAAAATAATCTTGAGCGTTTTACCTTTTTGAAATGGTAGAAATTGTTAATGCTACACAGTTTGTTTATGCATTGTTTTTATTTTCAATGTTTTATTCATTTCAAACAATTTTAAAATGATGTACTATAACTTCTAAAAGCATTCATATTTTTATCAACGTGGCCATAGATAAATGGTTTTTTCTCTAAAGTGTACCAGAATTTTGCCGTGGCCATTGTAAATATGATTCTGTTTATGAGATTTATTTTTTCTAAAATGTAGCAACATCAATTTATTGTTTGACTTAGCCATTCTAAATTCCTCAAAATACTATTGCATTCACCATAATTAGTTTTTCTCTCTAAAATATAGTAGAATTATTTTATTTTTGGACTTGGCCATTCTAAATGTAATATTCCGTCTATGGTATTTTATTTTTATCTCCAAATGCACAAGTATGAACACGACGGAATAAGCTGGTGCATGGCTAGTGAAGGCTACAATTTTTGCAGCTACCAAACAAATCGGGTCATATTCTGATATTATACACATATTCTGATACTGTTTGTAGCTTATGTCAAACTGAAACTTTCATTCTTTTCATGAAAATTGTCCTTCATGTTTTTACATGGCCACACCAAAACAAAATTTCGTTTAACCCTTTCATCACCAGACAATAGTCATCTCTAGTATTTTCAATAAGACAGACTTATCTGCTCTACACCAGTGTACAGAGAAATTGGAAAACAGATAAACCTATCAGTACATGTATGTACTTCTTAAAGTGAAAGTATTTTAGCTGTACAATTGTTTGATGTAATAATAATCCAAACTGGCATTTGTCAAAGATGTTATTATCAATATGTCTTTATTTTCACACAGATCAATTCATGAAGACAAAGTTACACCTTCCATGATGAATAATAGAAAGAAGACAGTACTTGTAACAGAATTGGAGATGATGTCAAAGGTGGCAAAGGTCAATCAGTCAGCCATGGTGAATTATGAAGTTCTTCTAACACATTGGTTGTGAAGACTTGTAGATAGATAATGAAGCTAATGAGAGTGTCACCAACTCTACAGATTACATCTTTACCAGTAACAACAACAGTGAAGATGTCTTTGGGTTCAAGTGAGCCTGAAATTCAATACTGTGTACATATTGTACACACAAACCAAACGGCCCTTTTCAGGGCCATCACATCCTCCAAAAAGAGAACTACCGTGTACAAACCATCATACCTTCCATTCTCTAACTTTTCAGAAGGGAGAGACACTCTTTTTACATGAAATGCAAATTAAAGACCAGTTTGTTTTGCCATTAAAATCATTGAATATTGCCCTAACAATGAAATAAATTCAACATGAATGAATCTAAAAACAACATTTACCAGCTATAAATTCAGAACAACACCATTTCCATATCTACCAAAATGACAGTTGTTTTATTTGATTAACAGATGACTGTGTCATAAGAAATATTTTCTTTACTGTCAGGCACTTCAAACTGACCATATTGATAATTCCAGTTAGGAATCAATAGGTAATTGTTTTATCTTTCTTGTTTAATTCACCTCTGGCTTGAGAAACTGATATACTGTATGTATATTTGCATACTTCATATCTTTCAGACTTTTTGATGGTACATGTACCATGGATGTAGAGGCAAGAAACTCAGTTGATGTACGAAGTGTTGGTCAATGCACTATGAGTTACTATATCTAATTCTTTTCATTGAACCACTCTTAAGGATGGGGATTTAGCTGAGCTTTGTGACTGCATTGCGTATGGTATGAGTTCAAATCCCACTGCGAATGTACTGAAATTTCACATGCATTTCAGCTGATATATTGAAAACATCACTGATATGACTTCGAGGCACTGAAATCTTGCTGAGTAGTTTTGAGGCTGACATCTTTCCTACTTGTGGGTACTGCAGATAGTGAATTTGAATCTAATGGAAAATTACTGGATTTGAAACATTAACCATGCAAGAAAATACCACAGACTGAATTTGTGAGCTGAGAATGATCCACTGATCAGAATTTAACTCTGTTTCTATTTCAACTTCTGTTCTCATTTTCAGAGTTCTAGTAATGATATCTCCAGTCTTTGATTGTGAGTTGACCATGTACTGATATATCCCCTGTATTCTCAACACCAGCTGATGTGACCCAGCTGTGATCACAATTTAACTCTGTTTCTATTTCAACTTCTGTTCTCATTTTCAGAGTTCTAGTAATGATATCTCCAGTCTTTGATTGTGAGTGGACCATGTACTGATATATCCCCTGTATTCACAACACCAGCTGATGTGACCCAGCTGTGATCAGAATTTAACTCTGTTTCTATTCAAACTTGTGTTCTCATTTTCAGAGTTCCAGTAATAGTCGCACCAGCAGCTTACTGACTACGCATGCGCAGATTCATAATATACTGTGTGAGTAACCGGAAGTGCACCCAACTTAATTCATTGGTGCCACCATGATTGTTTTGAGTGCTCGTAAATAAACAAATATGAAACGAGCAAAGTATTATTTTATAACATGCCATCAATAAAATATATCTTTTTTTATCAACCTGTAAATATTATTATCCACCTTGTCACTGATAGAAAATATCGTGACTATCACGCCTAAAAAAAACAGAAGAGAGAAAAATGTCATGCATATGAATGAGGACATATGCAAAGAATGCTGGGATTGAATTTTAGAAAAGCGCCCCCTGTGTCAATAACTAGATACAAAAATTTCCAGTTTTTAGACCAAATGCTAGTTTTCAGCTCATAAGTGGAAGTTGGGCAGTGCAGTTACTATTGCAACGATAATGATAGCACGATACGTCCCTTGTTAAACACAATAGGTTGTTATCATGGTAAAACTTGCCAATTTTTGTTCATCATTTTTACTCATTACGGAAAATCTGTACCTGCAGGGTCTGATATCGTGTACGTGAACTGTTTTCATCAGAGGGTAAACTGGACAGAGTTGTTGTACAAACGTATATAGCAAGTCACAATTACTTCTAGTTTAGTGCAACACCAAGGGCTGAGCCCTATATAATATTAATATTTTCAGTCTTTGATTGTGAGTTGACCATGTACTGATATATCCCCTGTATTCACAACACCAGCTGATGTGACTCAGCTGTGATCAGAATTTAACTCTATTTCTATTTCAACTTCTGTTCTCATTTTCAGAGTTCTAGTAATGATATCTCCAGTCTTTGATTGACTGTTCTCATTTTCAGAGTTCTAGTAATGATATCTCCAGTCTTTGATTGTGAGTTGACCATGTACTGATATATCCCCTGTATTCACAACACCAGCTGATGTGACCCAGCTGTGATCAGAATTTAACTCTGTTTCTATTTCAACTTCTGTTCTCATTTTCAGAGTTCTAGTAATGATATCTCCAGTCTTTGATTGTGAGTTGACCATGTACTGATATATCCCCTGTATTCACAACACCAGCTGATGTGACCCAGCTGTGATCAGAATTTAACTCTGTTTCTATTTCAACTTCTGTTCAAAGTTTACAGAATTTATCATTTATCAGGTAATTAAGGTAGTATGAGCCTAAAAAGTGAAACCTTTGATCAAACTTTCCCTAAGGTATCTTTCAACCGTTCTCTTCAAAATTGAGAATAAAAATCAGGGGTCAGCATGCAAATTTTAGTACTAGTGAAATAAATTACCAAAGATTTACAATATTTGAAATTCAAAAGGAAGACAATTAACAATTAGACTGCGATCATTCATTCCCATCTCGATGGCAATAGAATACAGGATACTCATTTCTCTCTAGACTAAAACAAGTATTTTAAATAAAGAAATGCGAAACATATCCATTCAGCAGCAATATTCAAAAACAGAATGACATTGCGATGCTTTTTTCTTGTCATTTACACCAGACTGATTTGATTCACGTGCCTGCGTAATGAGAGTTCTTTCTGCAAAAGGAACCAATCCTGTGAGGTTACAATAATCAAAAGTGACCGACAACACTTGTTCTTTCATTAACTCAAGAAATATGGAAAGTTATGTTTTGAAGTCAAGGATATCCTCATGAAAATGTCTATCTGATGCCAAAGCTTGAAGGATTTAAACTCTGAGATCACAAGTGAGTGCATTCACTTTGATGCAAAGTAAAGCATGTGTGACTTATGATAAATGAAGCAATACAATATCAGAACAAAATACGACCCTTACCCCTAGTAGCACTCTGCCAGAGAAATCTTTTTCATTAGCTTTACCCAGTCTTACATGTAAGTATACGGTAATTACAAACCAGAAAAGGAATCAATGACCTTACTATTAAGGTAGCTACACACCAAACAGACACTTTCAGATTTTTATTTTTTCTCAGTTATAGTAGTCCAAAACCCCAATAAAGTATATATTTTCTGAAAGCCTTGATATTGGGAAATCCAAGGCACAGTACACAGTCATTATTTGCATAATAGTCATGTTACAAGCGTTTTGCTGAACCTTCAAAAAAATTGATTTTGCCTCCCTTTAGAGAACATGCTGCAAGATTTCTGGTTGAAATTTATGCATTGACAAGCCTTAGCAATGTGCCTGCGATTGTTTCTCTCAGTCTCCATTCAAATTATATGGCATGACAATTACAAATCCTTGAAAGCATTTCAATTGCTTGTGGTTCGAACATGGTTAAGGCCGCTTTCCGCATTGAAAAAATTGGCAAGTCTATCTTGTTTGCCATGTATCTTTCAGGGTTTTTTTTTTATTCTATCGGTGAATCATCACAAACAAACAACCTTGTGGCAGTTATCGGTAAATTGTAGCAACTGTCCATCACTAGCATAGGCCTCAGAGTTAAGCTATGGGAACAGTGAATATGATTATCCCCAGGGCTGGGGCAAAGGTCAGATTGTCTAGGTCTCGGTCTCAGCACAGATTTTTTGTTGTTATTATTTAATTTGAATATTTGACATTGATTTTCCTAATTAAGATTTATACTACCAACTTTTGGTGTCTTGGTGTTAGCAGTGAATTTTTACAGACTGCTGTATTCCTCAGTCTTTGTGTCATGTATTTGTTTTGAGATAACTGTAAGCTAAGTTTTATCACTAGGCTGCTTCTAAAATCTGATGAGCCAAGATTGTCTGATGCATCAGCAAGCAAGGGTAAGTTACTAATCTGTGGACCTATAACTGATCAACGTTGACATAATCACCAACAAGTGCAGCAAGTGTATTACATAAACAAACATGTTCGCTGGTCCCTGTGATATCACCCACCTTGTGTAGCTCTTTCTACATCACTCTGCAACTCATCGATGAGTGTCTTCCTGGCTTCACTCTTTTCCTTCAGAGGTGTAGCCTGGTTTGTGATGTCTTCCCTCTGCATCATCAGTTTTTGACCAGCTTCATGCAGGACTGCTTTGCTGTGAGCAGAATGTTTACTAGCATGAATTTTCAGCTGGACAAACTCATTGTCCATTTGTAGGAACTTGCTTCAGCGTTCAGAGTCATTATTAGATCTTCCTTTGTACTTTGAGAGTTCCTGAACTTGGCTTCGTTGAAATAGACATCAGGTCTGACTTTCCATTGCTTTGTGACAAACGTTGATCTGTGGCCCTGTAACTCCTCTACACTGAAGTCATCTCTACTCAGTAATTCAGAGATGGTTTGGTTGTCCCGTATCTGCATCCGTGACAGGAGTAGATTTAGACTGTCCACTGTATGGTGCCGGGTAATATCCTCACGCGGTGCAGCCTTCAGTTCAGTTATTGCAGCAACACTACGTCGACGAGATGGAGTTGGCACTGAACCTGTTGAGATGAATGCGATCACAGTTTGTGAAAATGCTGACAGTACGTTCTAGGATGTTATTAAATTCTAATAGTCTATGTGAAATTGCGTGACACACTGGTTTGATCAACAAACATGTTGTGTTTGATGATTCTCAATAACAATTGAGAAGTAAACAAAGAGTGGGTACATGTACCAATATGTGGTTGGTTTTTGTTCAATACACTAAGCACAGCAGACTTGGTTTAGTGCCATAGATACAGGACTCTGTGAATAACAGTGCAACACAGTTGAACACCTTCAACGTAACAGGCTTAGATGAACACATCACAGAGAATACCTTAGCAGAGTTGTCATTTTACAAGCATAAACAAAAGAGACAGAATGTTTTCAACAGTAAGCAAAGATAATATCCCAATGTTTGGATTCTAGAATGAGGAAAATGTCTATTTTATTGCTCTCATTTAATAATGATAATACCATTTAATTCTTTAAAAATGCACTCCACAAACGTCTCAGTGAGCTGTACACAACTGTTAAAAAGTTTCAAGAAAACAGCTAAAAACTTTAACCAGATATGAACTGAAAATGCTCACGTGTTTCATTATACATTGCAGTTATGTGTAAATTTTAACCTGTGCCACATGTTTGCAACTTCATTGAAAATATTATGATCAACGTAATGAACAATAATCACCGCCGATTAGGTCATGAAGTATACAAATATGTAATTAGCTGAAATAAAAATATCAAAGTTCTTTTACTGCTGTCATTGTATCACCACTTTATATAGCAAGTGTAATTACCGTTGGCCAAGTCCTTCAAGCCATATATGCCGAGCTGTGAAAGCTCATTAGACATGCAAATTATAAATTAGCTGACATGAAAATGTGAAATGACTTTTGATATTGTTTTAACCAGGTATAATCATCAATGTACATAGCATGTTTTGCCAACTTTGATCAAGTAAATCCAGTATATATCCCTAATAAGCAAAGGTCATTAAATATGTAAATTAGGAATTGGCTTAAGTAAAAATGCTTAATGATTTTCAACAATGTTGTATCATGGTATCTGTAATATATGTAGCAAGTTTTGTCAACTTTGGTCAAGTTGATTCAGATATATATCTCTAATTAGGAAAGTTCATTTAATATGCAAATTAGGAATTGGCTGAAGAGAAAATGCTTAATAAGTTTCAATAATATTGTATTATAGTGTCTTTAATGTACATAGCAAGTTTCATCAATTTTGATCAAGTCAATTCAGATAAATATCCCTAATTATGAAAATTCATTTAATATGCAAATTAGGAATTGGCTGAAGTAAAAATGTTTTTGATTTTCAATAATATTATATCACAGTATCTTTGATGTATATAGCAAGTTTCAACAACTACAATCAAGTTAATTCAGATATATATCCCTAATTTGGAAAGTTTATTAAATATGCAAATTCGGAATTTTCTGAAGTAAAATGTTTAATGACTTTCAAAAATGTTGTATCATAGTAGCTTCAATACATGTAGCAAGTTTCATCAACTTTGGTCCAGTCAATTTAAATATATATCTCTAATTAGCAAAGTTCATTAAATATGTAAATTAGGAATTGGCTGCAGTTAAAACGCTTAATGACTTTCAATAATGTTAAATCATAGTATCTTTAATATACATACCAAGTTTGGTCGATTTTGATTGAGTCAAATCAGACATATATCGCTAATTAGGAAAGTTCATTAAATATGCAAATTAGCAACTATCTTTCATGTCACCCCTTAATGGTTCCCACTGCTGATATATCTTGGTGTGATCAACATTTGTAGCAAATCTCATCAAATTGTGTGTAGTCGTTTTAATGAATATCCGTTTTTTCTAAAATCATTAATTATGCAAATAAGCAAAAGGTATGCAAGCCACACCCACCAAAAACTAATCAGTTCTTGCCATTTGCTAACTGAATCTATGTACCAGATTTGATTCTGATCTGATGAGCCGTTTTTGAGATATCGGACCAACAGACAGACAGACAGACAGACAGACAGACAGACACACAGACAGACAGACAGACAGACAGACATCGCTGCGACATATGCTCACGTGTGTAAACACGTGAGCAAAAACTACCATTACGAGTAAAATTTAGTAAAAAGGTGGGTCTTCAAACAACGTTTAAAAGAAGTTACCATTACTGGCGCAATGAATTTCTGAAGGAAGTGCATTCCACAGCAAGGGAGCACATACCATAAAGCTCTCTAACCATAGCCACTTATTAAAATAGCCGTGAGGAGGAGTTACACGCAAGTTCTCAGAAGATCTCAGATTTCTTGACAGTACATACAGATCAATTAAAGCTTTCAGATAAAGCGGTGCATCACTCTAACAATCTTAAACGTAGTCAATAAAATTTTGAAATGTGTACAAGCTTTCACAGGTAACCAGTGTAAGTCAATGAAAACTAAAGTGATGTGGTCATATTTGCGTATATCTGTGATGAGTCAGAGACGGGCTGCTGCATTCTGAACAGACTGAGACGGTTCAGTTGGTCATTTAAAATGCCATAGAACAGACTGTTACAATAGTCGAGTCTAGTAGTGGGCTTCTTGAGTAATTTACGAATTTTACCTATTCTTGATAAAGAAATATATGAGTTCCTACAAAGCTGAATGATATGTTCTTACATGAAACCATCCCTGTTGAGAATAACACCAAGATTCCGAACGAAAGGAGAGGGAGTGATATAAGTCCACCAATCCTGAGGCTATTCAGTTCTGCCATCAAGCGTGATGAAAAATGAATAACTTCTGTCTTGTTATCGTTCAGCACCAGCATGTTACTTCTCATTCATCCACGAATATCATCAACACACGTTTCAACACCAGCGCTAACATATTCAGGTTCATTGCAGATAATGTACCGGTACATCTGTGTATCATCAGCGTACATCATGTATTCAAGATCATGGCCTACATGTACTATAATATCCTCTAGTGGTGCTGTGTAGAGCATGAATCCCTGTTGAATGCCATACTTCACTTGCGAATTAGGAGGAAACACAGTTCCGACCTTGACACGATGACTGCGATCAGCAATACATGATCGAAATCATGAAAGTACCGTACCAGTGATGCCAAATCTAGATCGGAGGCGATGAAATAGAATACCGTGATCGATCGTGTCAAATGCGGCGGACAAATCAAGCATGACGAGAATAACATCCTTCTTTTGATTCAGGGCAAGCATAACGTCGTTGTGGACGCGTAGAAGAGCGGTCTTAGTGCTATGGTCGGCACGATATGCACTCTGACATCTTGTGAAAAGCTGAAACCTGTTGAGTTGATCATATAACTGATGGGCAACTATTCGCTCAAGAACTTTGAAAAGGAAAGGTAAATTGGACACTGGCCTGTAGTTCTTCAAGATGTTCTGGTCAAGATGCGATTTTTTCAACAATACTCGAATTATACCTGATTTAAAGTGACTTGAAACGATGCCAAATAAAAGTGATTTGTTGAAAAGTTGAGTGAGTAAGGGTGTGAGCAGATCGATAGAATCTTGGACGAACTTTGATGCATCATATCAAGGTCACATGATTTTGAGGACGACTACTTTATTAGGGTAGTAACACCATCAACTGATACTGCATCGAAAATCGATGAAGGTATGACTCAGTAAAACATCATTCTTCCAGGCGTCAGAGTACCCATCAAGGCCTTCCTGAAGTTTAGAAACCTTGGGTTCGAAGAAGTTCAGGAATTTTGATGGCATATCCTTCAGAGGTATATTAGATGGTAAAATATTTGAATTGGTTGCCTTCACACTTGACAGCTGAGCAACAATATTAAACAGTCTCTTGTTGTGTGCTTTCTGGATGCGATCTCGATGATAAGCCGATTTCAGAGCGTCGCAGCGGCGGACGTATTCAAGCCTCTTCCAAAGGAAAAGCTGGCGATTGATCTTGAGTTTGGACATTCGCCACTTATTCTCCAGCTGACGAACATTCTTCCACATCATTGGCACACGGACATCTAGCAAAAACATGGGTAAATATGTTTCTCAAGTCTACTGCGTTGAAAGTGCTAAAGTCATGCCTTAGCATCTTAACTTATTATTTAGTGGCTGCTGAACATTTAGTCCAAAGTGCACAAGACCGTGATCGGACTCTCAAGTGACTTGTCAATTCTGAAGGAGTGTAGAAAAGAATCGGCGAACCGCATAATTAGCAAGTCAAGAGTGTTTCCTAGTTGTCATTTGATGACAACTAGAAAAATGCTTTTCAAGCAGTTTTTTAATAAGTTTTAAAACACTGTCAACTAACGCTTGTTACATGTCCACTCAACATTTTGTGTTGATATATGTGAGATAGTTTGATGGAATCTGTTTTGATGGCAAATTACAATAATTAAATTTCCAAACGCTTTGCTCCCTCAAAATATGCATTTGTCCTGAACCATTTCTAAAGGAGACATTTTCCTATTTTGAGAATGAATCACAGTGTTTCATCTAGAGAGGGGGATGGAGATTT
The DNA here is from genome assembly GCF_041260155.1 of Ptychodera flava. Lineage (NCBI taxonomy): Eukaryota > Metazoa > Hemichordata > Enteropneusta > Ptychoderidae > Ptychodera > Ptychodera flava. The sequence goes on along the minus strand of NC_091930.1, from coordinate 47,572,288 downwards.
CCCCTCTGTTGACATGTTGGCTCCCCCAATTTTTGTCAAGGGGGACCATCCCCATGAAATGGTGAAAGTCGTACCTTAGAGATACAAGTAGAATACATGAACTGGTGAAAACCTCCCTAAATTCCTGGTAAAGGGGAAAATCCCCAAATGTTGATGCTATCCTTGATGAAACACTGGAATCGCACCACTTTGTCTTGTCTACTCACCAAACTCTATCACCTATGAAGGAAAATTAAGCCCGGCAACTTACCTGTAAATATCATTGTCTAAATTAGTGCAGAAGTTAGCCTGCTCTCACTCTACATTTAAATAGAATGTTTCAAACATCTACTATTACCTGTCAAGAGTGGTATTTCCCTCTTACAGAGTAAATATTCCTCTACTGGAATGTAGATATCAAGGGTTAGGTAGTGAGCTTGAATCTTTCTGAGTAGTGTTGGTGTGATGATTGTAGAATGGATGGTTTTGTCCAGTCGTCCACTGATATACTCACTCCACAGAGCTTCAAGTGCTTCTAGGGATCCACATTTCATCACGTAACGGAGACATCCCTTGTCAACCTTTGTCACTACCAAGCCGTTATGTACATCATGCAGAACTCTGCCCGTCCCCTCGGTTGTCGGTCTATTTCCTTCTCTTTGGTAAAATTCATCCTCTACATTTAACATGGATGCACCATTCACTGGATGTCCTTGCAAAGTTCCAACTTGTACTCCAATGGTACCTGAATAAAGAACATACAAGTCAGTATTACTAGGCTATTGTTGAGTTTTAAATCCTACTGTTGACAATTGATTTTAAGCCCCAACTATAATTTGTTTATTCGAAAATAAATTGTGTTTTACATAAGATGCATTTTCTTTTTGGGACACACTCTTTAGGTTTCAACATATTTTGGGGACAAGAAGAAGAAAACATACTTGTTTTCTTTAAAAAATATTATGAAAACTATTATCAAACGTCACAGCCATTGTTAATTTAAACTACTGAGGGCCTGGAAATAACTGTTATTTATTTTGATAAATAATAAGCCATATTTTTCATGGCTGGAAGGTAGTTGATATAAATAAGTTTTCGGAGGTTAAAATTAGTGAACAAAGGCGATACTTACAAAGTTCTCTATCAGAACTTGGTACGGATTGAGAGATAGAAAGGCTGCCTGCTGAAGTTGACGGAAGACTGTTGCCATGTTCTGATTCGTTTGATTCTAGGGATGAAAGAAGTGAACGAATCATTGAGTTCCATACAGAAAACATGACATGTACCGCTACATCCTTCCGTAACTACTTTTTCACGTAAAATTACGTGATACACAACATCTTAGTACCATGCGCGACATTTAGCACAAGCCGGTATGATTGTACTTCAGGGAACAAATTATCAAGAATTAATTACCCAAATTCAGTGTATATCCGCCAGTGGCCATGTCATTGTTATCATGTGACATCAATAAAGTGTGTGTTTTCGATATTTAAAAGTGAGTTTCACTGTAGAGTGAGCATTCAAACAGGAAATTCAAAGGCCAGTGATATAAAGCAGTAGAGTCAGAAAAGGATCAGAAGAAAAAAGTAACAATAACGCAGATATGGCGGAGCAAACTTACCTACAAAACAGTTCTATGACAAAATTTTAAAAATATTTTTTCTGCTTTTTGTCATCTCCATATGTGTTGAATCATTTTGTTTAAGGTAGTTTGCACCTCAAAATTGAAAGACTTAAACTTTTGCGCAAACCTCAAACCATTCTATTTCAGAATCAAGAGTAAGAATCAAGGATTTATTTTTTATGAGAGAAACAAATTACCCTATATTTCACCATATTTGAAATTCAAAATGGCCGCCCACGTCTTATCTCTTATTATCGGATAATCAAAATTTCAGAATTTCACAGAACTAAGCCGGTCCAAGTATACTTACCTCGTAAGCTTCAAAATAAATCCCCACAAGTGGTGGGCCAAAAGAACATTATAGAAGTTTGAGAATTCAACTATCTGTGCCGAGGCCCATTCTACCTTAACTTTATTTTGTTTTGACATGAACCTTCTATGCTTGTTGAGGGAGGAAGTTCAGTATCATTATATTACTATTATGTCATAATAATAAGTATAGTATTATATAACCACAACCGGCGTGCGCTCTGGCCCAATAGGATCAGCGCATTGGGCCCACTTGATACAAAATACATACCTGTACTTAGAGGGTTGGGGATATGCCATCCAGATGTCGCTCGTTGAAGATGTTTTTGTATCTCCTTTATGAACAAAGAGTTTAAACCCTTTATTTGTTCAATCACTGTCGTCTTCAGCATCTCTCTCATCTTGGATGCTTGATTCAAATACATTGGATAATCTTGAACGATTCGTATCATCTGATCATTTAATGCGTCCGGACTACCCCGCATTTCAACAACCACATGTGGCCGGTAATCAACAAAATATTTACTGATGAAGATGTCACCTTCAGATGCAGTAGGGACCAACATTGGTTTTCCCATGGCTACCAATGTAACGATTAGTGTCAGAGAATCCCTCGATCGTGGGGGAATAACAACAAGATGTGAATGACGCACGTCCTCGATGAACGAGTCATTTTGGAATCCCTTTTGGATTACGGTGAGTTTTGCGTGTGGTGTTAAACGCGCGTCAATTTCTTTGTCGTCATGTTTATTCATACTGATGATTACCCATTTCGGTGGATCACCTTTTTCTTTGAATCCATCATAACATTCAGCCATAATATTAAAGGCTTTCGGAACAACAGAAGAATGATTCAACTCTGATACCGCGAAATGTTCAAAGGGGGTCATAATACGAAAATTTGGACTATTTGGAAGTTTTCTCGGCAATGGAATATCAAAATAACATTCTTCTGGTATTGGCAAAAGCTGTAGATGTTTGACAGGTGGGTCATCATCATATATGTACTCAAAATGATCGAACAATTTAGGTCCCACTGACAAAACGGCAAATGCACGGTGACTTTGTTCATCGAGCAATTTACATTTATGTTCGAACACTTCCTTGCCATAGGGAAACATCTCATGATGTAACTCCTCTGGATTCCATATATTGACATGGATATACTCAGAGTCTGGTACTACATTGTCTTTAATGTCAAGAGCTACAGCGGAGGATGTTATTCCAAAGCCAAAGACATACATCAATCTTTGGATTTTCTTTAAGTGAGGAAAGAATGTATCATGAGCCTGTAACCAAATGTAACTAGGTTTTTCCTTATCAAAGAGAGGTTTCCTTGCCGGTGACACCAAAGTGACTCCTAAACGTTGAGCCTCACGCACTGCGTTGGCGTCTTCTTCCAAAACTGTACAGTGAATGGTGAGTCCACACGACTTCAACTGATCTATTAGTTGGTACAGAGCAGCTGTTATACCACCATGGATCGGTGAACCCCATCTCTCTAACAAAATCAGCACTTCAGGGGAAGTCAAACCAAGATCCAATCTCTGAAAATGAAAACAATCTCTACGTCATACTTTCCCTTTTTTCAAATGGTAGCATTTAATAAGGCAATGTTACAGAGGTCATTGACTTTGACACCAATTCTGTTCATTATGTGCGATGGTGATACATACTGTGAGAAATCTAGCAAGTACATAAATGTTCTGCTGTTTATTTTCTAGAGCATTGATACATGTAGGTACCTGGGCAACAATTACATCATTATCAGGGAGAGACACTCATGACGAGTTTGCATTTCATTTGTATGTAAATAAGGACTGTATACAGATTGAATTGTATATAGAAGGTTTCTTTACGAACACCAAGGCAGATGAAGGGACAATATGTAACACCCATTTATAAGCAATAAACAGTGATATCTTTGAAGACTTGGGGCATGCAGAGATAAATATTAACACTGATTATTTTGATTGAGATTGCGAGGAAATAGAGTACCATGTTAGTTACAGACATTTGAAATATATTATATTTTACTTGGTTTTGATAACAGTGCTTGAGATAGCTAATGACTTCACATGTGACATTGCAATGTGAGAGACAAATAGGGCCACTTGAGTCATACAATATTCATGCTTTGACACTGGATAGAAATGAGTCCTATGAATAAACAACACTTCCAGATAAAACCAAAAGTTTGTCAACTAAAATGACCTAGCAATAGCATGTGTGTGAAAAGCGTTCATGTCAATGATATGCAATCACCTGTTATTGACAGTAAAGGTATACAGTCACCTGTAATCTAAGTATGCCCATATATGGTCAAAGGGGCATTCCTTGGTATTCAAAATGCCCATGTGAGGGCACTGTTTTTAAAAAGTGGCCACCAGCTTAAAATCTGTGATTGGTTAGATTTTCTCTTTCCATGGTAACTGTGGCAAAATTGGAACAGGTGACAGTATACCTTTAATAAAGTTCTCAGCATTGTAAGTACATTCTTTTCCATTTGCCTTTATTTTGATTTCATTATAAATAGTCGTGTAAGGTGTCAAACGGAATCCACAATCCATAGACACGACAATCCATTTTCACAAGTCACTTCATTCAATGAGCTCCTCAGCTGACATTTAAAATGTGTCACTCTGAATCCATGATATCGTTATTGTGTCAACGTTTTACTTGTCTGTGTCATAAATGTCAATCATACATACCGGTGCTTTCTTCTCTATCACTTGCACTGCGTTATTCTTTTTATCATCATCATCATCATCATCATCATCATCAGTATCACCGCCTCCTGTGCTATGCTTTTTCTTCAGACCATCTCCGCCTTCTCTACTTCCGCCAGCGACAACTCCCGCCATTGCTTGCATGCATTAGTTGTAGGATTGCAGGATAAACAGGACATCAAAAATCCATGATAATCAACCACAAGTAAATCATACAATTAAGTAGCTATGAGATGATTATTCCTGAAGAGCACTTCAACATTAAGTTTGGAATGTTGAAATGTTTATTTTTTTGCTAACAGTCAATTTTCTGAATGACGTGCGATGACTTAAATAGATATTTGAAACAAGCACCATTGTCTTGCCTTTTCAAAGAAACTATGGAATTCAGGAGAAAAGAATAACATTTGTCTTGGAATTTAATGCAATGATATTTTCTTAACTCATCCATATCATACAACCATACAAGTAATGCAACTGTCTTCGTTATGCTAGTTGCTGTTCAGTTGTTATTGTGATAGTCATAGATGGTGGTGATCATTTTTATTATTTAATATAAATTTTACTATTGTTCATATGTTTTATTATTATCGTGTTGATTTTGTAGTTGTTGTTGTTGTTGTTGTTGTTTTCTCAGTGTTGGTACAATCTCTGATTCATTTCATCGGAGGCATTTCTTTTCATACCTGTCGGCAGTTGACACATCACACACTTGACATAAATTCTGGGTGGCATTGTTTGAAATGTTCTTGAAAAGTCGGCTAAACATCACATTTGTGTTGCATTTACGATGCACAAATTGGTCTGCATGAGAATGACAGGCTAAAGAATAATGATTTGTTTTTGACAATGACAGTTTTCTGTATACCAAATCTATTATATGTATTCTCTTTTTGTTCAAAAACTCACCTGTCTAGTATGGACAGCCAGCGAAGATTACATTTTCAAAAGTCGAAGAGTTGATTCTAAGCAGCCAAAATTTACTGTAATTCAGCATTGAGCTCTAAGGTCATATCATCCTGTAGAATCAATTGAAAATTACTGTCATTGATCAGCACTTTTGAGTTCAGAACCTCATTGCTTGGTTTCTTTTCTAAGTACGAAATGGCTGGTAAGTGTTGCAACAGACACCACACTTATACCGGTACAACACCATGCAGCCTAGTATATCATAATTAGTGATACATTCTACCATACAAAAAATAAAGGTGTCTTCTTATAATATTGTATGCGTGCAATCAATGTAGACAATATTTATTCTCTCTAATGTATATGGAACAATCAAAGACTAAGGTAGCATGTAAAAATAGGCATTTTTGAGGGCTGTTGATGATAAAGGTGTGTGCCAAACTGCCATCCAGTTAAACACGCATTGCGGTATCAGAGTCAAATGGGAAAATTTCCCAAAGCAAACCTATAATGTACCTACTGAGGAGCCTGTGACATCAGATAATGTAACTGTTTTACCTGCCAAGTTCATATTCCACCATCAGATCAAGTTGGTTAAAATTTATAGTGAAGCAAAACATGTCCCATACGGAGCATTTTAAAAAAGACTTGTGGATTTGAAGGTCCCTGAAGACAGAGATACTGTACACATGATTTTACAGACTAAAGCTCTATAACATACCAAGCCAAGTGGGTGAAAATACATATGGTTTTGGCTCAATACTGGTTTTTACTGACTTGGCAGATGGGGAAGTGATACTGTCTGGCAGGTAAAGGGTCTGAAAGCCCTTCTCACCAAAGCATCAAACAAAGGATTTGAGCAGAAGCAATTATTTGGCCCACAAAGACACACAATGTCATCAACATGACAAAAACCTGCAAACCAAATTTCAAAGCAATTTCAGTATTTATTGTATATAAATTTGTCATATTTACATCCACAGATGTAAGATTTGGTGATAAGTAGCCTGACCTTGCTGGATTAATAAGCACAGTTTGCTGTCTATACAGATGACATTTTTTGTATATATTTATGTCATCATGAATACTTGTGGTTGCAAAAGCTGACTGTTTACAAGATCTGTAAGCCACAACTTCTCATGGACTCACCATATGGCTACTTCCACACAACACTTATTGTTCAATATGCCATGTTCACTACCTTTATTTGTTACAATTCCCAGATAATGAGCTATAAAGTAATCAACACATATGAGGTCAGCCCAAGGTACTTCAGGAAAGATTTTCAAGAAAATCTGACCAACGGTAATTGAGATCCTCTCCAAGTTTACACTTTTGCTGCTCATTAGCATATTTTTAGTAATGGTAACTTCATTTGATTAAGTACCGATTTACAGTTGAGCATGCATTTACCACAAAATGACCAGGTGAATATACAGAAATCCTTAAGTTTTTGTAATTGGACCAGGGACTTCAAGAATATTATACCTGGCTTTTTTTACTAAAAGTAAAACAGGCAAAAATTGTAACTTCTGTCTTCCAATTTGTTCATATTTACTAATCCAAATTTCATCATCATTTGGATTTATAAAGATCATCCTTAAAAACGTACCATTTCATACAGATCGAAAATATGATTCCTGAAGCAAGACTTTTGACCAAAAATCAGGGAAATAAAATCAAAAATACATATGTACCAATTCATGCTATTTAACCAAAATATCGCTAACATTGTCCCTACCAACATATTTACCAAATATCAAAGTAATAACTCTCTCATCAATAACTATTGTAGTTCAAGAAAAATATTTTTTCTTATTCTGCAATCCACATCTACAAGATTCTATTCTGTTATGGATAACTATGTAAGCATTCCACCCGAGGAACCTGAATACCAAGTTTCAAAGCAATTGAACAAATGGTTTCAGACAAGAAGACTTTGTGACCAGTAATGGGAAACATTGCCCAAAAATTACAAACATGCACATTTTACAACAATTTGTACACACCTACCTACAGTTACCTTTCAAAAGTAAGAAACCTACATACCAAGTTTCAAGCAATTCTGACCTGTATTTACAGAGTTTCAGCAATTTGCTGGATTTTTCCTTTTTTTAATCCACTTGTATATTTTGACACTGTCATTCATTTGAATAAATTCACATCTTCACCCCTGGGTACACCTGTACACCAAATACTAACGTGGTAGGTGCTGTAGTTTTGAGCTTTTGATTTGGACAGACATACATACTATACATGTGTATACAGACGCTGCCGATTTACAATATTAACTCCCAGGGGTTGGGGTGGGGTACTTAAGATATATAAAATTTTTTCAGGCAGGGATGTACTGTCAAAGTTGAAAACATCCACCCATGGATATTCCAAAATTCTGACACATTGTTATGGATTTGCTTGACAAATTTGGGGAATTTTCACCTTTATAATGTTGCATGTGAAGCATGCAATGCAATCGAATGGGACATTTGCTTTGTTATCGACAGATGGAAGTTATGGATGAAAAATCGATCAAGGCTTCGGGATTTTTCATGAAAATGTGACGGTCATTCGGGCGGTATACACCCGTACACCCATTTTCTGTTCGAGTACCCCCCCCCCCTCCCTCCAAGGATAAGCTATTTTGGGTACATATACACACAGGTGCTCAAATCAACCGGTGATTGCGAAGCCCCCGGTAAACGTACTATTTATGTACGTTTACAGGGGGCTTCGCGATCACTGGTTGATTTGAGCACCTGTGATATACATGACCCCCGGACATGACCACATATACAGAGTTGCCCTAACGTGACCTCTTCATATCTCCACATCATGTATTTGTATAAAATGCTATAAAAATAATAGAAAGGGAGCAACCACCTGCAAGTTAGTCGCCGTTAGTCGAGGAGACCTTAAACTTCTACACTACGCATATCATTAGCATCTCATTGTTGGCTGCATGGACTGTGTGCAAATGGCTGACGAGATCGAGTCGGCGACAACGCGCGGGCTTCGCCATGTACCAACAAGCGACTGTAGGTTGAACAGCATAGTCTGGACACACCTCTGACAACGAATGATTTGCACGATTGTCTGCATGCATAATTTAGTGGTTGATCACGAGTTTCAGCAGTTACCCTTACCTGCATTTAGCTGCAAGGTACCTGTTAATAGCGACGAAGCCCCACTTCTGCCAGGTAAACGGCGAGTGCAAATATTCATTTCCGGGTCGGTTCGTGACCTGTGGTGGAAAATGGTGCCAACTTTTGAGACTTTACACCTTAAAAAAACGCTTGTTTGGCTTGAACATGAACAAATTTGCAAAGATTATTGTCTGCTTGAATCAACATGCAGACTCTAGCGAACTGGCTGTTGGATTTGTGGTGTAATCATAGACCCTCGAGAAAAACTGGGTCTATGGTGTAATTAAATAAAGGGTGTAACAAGTCTCATGAAAAGAATTTCTGTAAAACACCTCTGGAGGCGCTATTTTCATCTGCGCATGCTAGTCGAAATTTTAATGTTGCCAACATTAGAAACCACACAGTACTCAAGCTGTATTTTAGGTATTTTCTTGACAAACTTGGGGACTTTTTTAAAGATTTTTAGAGCTTTTCCTGACACAAAGACACAAGAAAAAGAAAAAAAAGAAAGACACACAATAGTGGCATACAGAAAAAATGAGCGCTTTTGAAAAAAACCCAACTAAATTACATTTCTTTCGGTAATGTACATTTCTAGTTTTCCACTATGCTTTGCAATATATTTCTCAACATTCCGTCAAAAGATGGTTTAAAATGCTTGAAAAATCCACGGAACCAAGAATTACATGTCGTAGAGTTGGAAACTCTGAACTCAAGTTCTTTCAGGTGCAGCCAACGAACAATGCACTTCTAAAGGGGTCTTTACTATGATAAGATATATTGTGCATGACAAATAATGTGAACTGACTAATTTTAAGTCATGAGTTTAATTAATTAGCTGTTCATAATTTGCCCTCCCACTGAAAATTTTCGACTTACCCTCCCGCACTCAAACTTCATTTTTACCCACTCCCCACTTATTTTTGCCTGTTTCCCCTCCCCACTGTGAATTTTTGAAGCTCCCCTGCCCTGTGGCGAAAAAAACTTGCCGATTTCCCCTGCCCTGGAAAATTTCCCTTAAAAATTTGTCATTCCATTTTCACTGCAGACATGAAGCTACCCTACCCTGTGATGAAAAGACCTGTCGATTTTGTCGATTTTTTCGCCATGTCTTACTTTAAAATTAACGATCCGTTTGTTAATTTTCACACTAACAGCCAAAACACAATTTAGACACAAAACACACTAAAGAATATACAAGACAAGCTGGGTGATGTTTAAAGCCATTTTCCCATTATTACAAGACTAGGTAGTCTGGGTAACCTGTAAAAAGTATACTTATCCTGTGTCTCATCCCCGAAACACATTGCTCAACTTAATTCCCCTGTCCCCGTTTTAAAAGTAGCTTCCCCTCTCCCCGTTTTCGCCAAGCCCTGTCCCCAGGACAATCAACCGATAGCTGCCCTGCCCGACAAAAAACTAAAATTTGCTCCCCTGCCACCGAAAATATGTCCCCTGCCCTAGCAAATTAAAATTTCCCCTGCCCTCAAAAATGGTCCCGGAATAGCTTTTTCGATGAATAGCTCCGTTTGCTGCACCTGTTCTTATACGATTTGTGAAAAGTATCCCAGAGTTCTCTAGTAGCAAAAATGCAAAAATAAAACATGATTTCTTGTTTCAACTTTCCTTCGACGAAAACTACAGAGTGAATCAGTGACATTCAGAGCTTCATTTTAAAGAGATCGTTATTTGTGTAGATAATACAATGTAAGAGCTTAAATTGAAAGTTTCTAGCTCTGGTATCAATTGTACAGTTAAATGGAAGTAAATATAACTTTGAAAGTTCACCAACGGAAATATTAAAATCTCTTAAAATATAACCAGAACTGGTAGGAAGGGCAGTATTCCTTCCCCTTAAGGTGTTTTTAATTACAGTTTTACTGGCCTCAAGAATATTAATAAATTTTCTATTATGTATACATAGAAATCATCACATGGAGTAGTCGATTCTAAAGATGGTGGCGCTATCCTAAGGTCAGGTGGGAGTGCATCCCAAATACAAATTAACTTAAATGCGCATGCTTGGGTGGCCGAAAGGCCGTGAGCTCCTTTAAATCTTCACCTCTCTAATAAATCAGTTACATAGGAAATCCCTTTCTAAAAGATATCTTGACAATACACAGATTTCCCATTAATAATAATATTTTTTTATTCCAATTCATAACAAAATTCTGAGTATTGATACTCTAAAAGTCCATCCAGGAGTTAAGTGCTTCACAATAAAACTCACCAAGGTGAACAGGGAGCAAGTTAATATTATAGTTGCAGATACATACAAATTTACCACCTACTGGTTGCAACCGTTTAATAAAAAAACTGCTTCCATGGGTGTTTAACAGAAAAGTCCAGAAAACGTTTAATCCATGATACACGAAGTGACTTAAGAGAAACAAACAAAATCTGGGGCACGCAGGCCACCATACTTAATATCTGACATCATTACTTTCCTTGCAATTCTATCTTTCCCTTTGCAGACAAACGAAAAAAAAATTAATATTAACCTTATTCAAAATCTTCTTCGGAACACTTGTCATACGCATAAGGTAGACAATCTTAGATACCGCTAGACTCTTAACCACCTGGATTTTACCTAAAATGGTAAGATCACGTTGACACAAGAAGTTAAGAGTCAATTCTAAGTTTTCTGGAGGTTTAACATAATTGTTAAGTATAGCCCACTCTCTATCATAAGCGATAAAAACTCCAACAACTTTGATTGACTCATTAGGCCATTTTATTCCGAATAATTTATGTTTCCTTTTCTTCCATTTCCCAAGCCAGATGGCCTCTGTTTTTTCTAAATTTATGTGGAGACCAGATACATTAGAGAAAAGTTCCAAAATTACAAAAAGAAAAGTCACTGAGTCCTCATCAGCTAAAGTACGGAAGCAATTTCCTTCACTTCGTCTTCCCCTATATGGAAACCATGGATACCAGAATTCTTCGAATCGCAATTTAAAGTGTTTCAAGGGCTAAAATATATAAAGCAGGTGAAAGTGGGTCTCTCTGGCGAGCTCCCCGCTCGATGTTAAAATAACCAGTGGTGTAACCATAATTAATAACTGTACTCTCAATATCCTTATAGTATGTCTTGATCCAACTAATAAATGACAGACCAAAATTAAAGGCTTCAAGATCTAGACACTTATAAAGAAATGGCCACTCCAAGGAATCAAATGCTTTCTGAAAGTCCACTGTCAAAAAATCCCTGTCAAGTCATGCTCCTCAGTATAGGTCATGATTTCCTCAATTAAGCGAATACAATCTGAGATATCCCTCCCCTTGACAAATGCAGATTGAGTACAATGAATTTGGGGAATTTTACCACTATCCTATTCTTGTAATCTTAAATACGATTTTTCAACCCAAGCGACTCCTGCATCAAAACTTTAACGCGGTCGACAGGTTAACACATAAGACTAAGCCAAAGTAAAAATTTAGGTCATACAGGAATTTCATTCCATAAATGCCTAAAAGTTGAAAAGACGCATAAGAAATAGAGCTATCGTCACGAACACACATAACTTTTTTGTTATGACAATATGATTATGTTAATGTTAAGAGTAGATCATGATTTCTAACTCTTGTTGTGTATTACAACATGTAGTTTGCAATTTGCACCCAAGACAAAATCTATTCAAGGAAAGTTTCCTGAACTGAATATGCGGGCATTTATTGTGTCATCGTTTCATTTAACTGATAATCATCAATCATTATCGTTGAGTGAATGTAAACGTCGAGAAATTTTAATAATTTGTTTTCATATCAACAAACAATTAAACTGAAGTTCCATTTACTAACTTTCCCATCATAGGTAGGTTGAGAACCATGCACAAAAACGAAATGAAAGATATCGTCCTTGACCACTGCAAACACTTTGGAGATACGTATCATACAGTTATACATGATCAGTATTCACACAAACACACGTGCACACACACACACACACACACTCTCTCTCTCTCTCTCTCTCTCTCTCTCTCTCTCTCTCTCTCTCTCTCTCTCTCTCTCTCTCTCTCCCCGTATACCCACAGAGAATGAGATAAAATAGATACAGCAGTTGTCCCCTTACTCTTCCCGCCTTTTCTGCACTCAGCATCTTTCATTTCACTTCACCGTACAGCTCTCATGGGGGTCTGCGTCAAAAACATTGCCGTAAACAGGCTTTGGGGTATAAAGATATTCCTTCAAGATTCCTTCCCTTTCACCGCAATGGTTTGGCCCAAACCCATTAACATCAATGGTGATGGCAGACGTGTGCTGACATGGATTTAGGGCGAACAATTGTTTTATTCATAGTCAAGTGAGTCAGAAGTATTTAAAGTTCATCTCAGAATCCATGCGGCTCCTAGAATGTCATAGTAAAAGTTACTGACAAGCATGGCTTCATGTAGAGAATTTTAAGGATTTGTTCTGCCATAAACAAAACACATAAAGACGAACAAAAAAGCTGTTTCGCAACATGATACGTTACCTTCCTTTGAATAGATTAAAAATACCTCAAGGATATTTTGATGACTCGGAACACTTGAGAGAATTTTCACCAGTCTGTGCAAGAACGCTGATCTTCACACGATGTATATTTCGTCTGCATGTATGTTTCTCATTTGCAGGAAGATGGATATTTTGTTTATCAATGACTATCGCCACGCAAATATTTTTGCTGTAGTGACCTACATATCGATACTGATGAGATATTAATTTTTTTATCAGAGGAAACACACGTGGATACGAATAATTTCTCAGCAGAACTTTCAAGGTTAGCTAGCATCTTACAGATGCTTTCAAGACTTTATTTCATCGCGCAGTAAGAATTGTATAATAAGCAAAACTCCCGCACGAGTATCACCATATGATTTTGATTACATTTTAAAATCGAATATCGGTACTGTTTGTTGACTTAAATGATGCACTGCATGAAAACCCTATAATTCAGATAAATTCACATAAATAGGTTGCCTGTATTATAGTATAATACACGTGAATTCGCATGAATCCACATAAATACAGCCTTGCTGAATACAAAAAATGGATTCTTGACTGTATTCATCTGTATATGCACTCTTCAGCTAAAATACAGGCAATAATCCATGCTAATACAGTGAGCATTATAGGGTTTTCATGCAGTGATGCAATTCGCGATAGTAGTTGATACAGCAACATAATCATATATGAAAGGTAACATCAGGTCTGAGTCGTAAAATAAATTGGAGATTTTTTAAACATTTATGAAAGACAAGCTTCAGTAGCTCATTTCACTGCACGGACCAAATGCAAAATTATTGTATGTTTGTCTTGTTATATTCAAAGAGAGTTAATTATATGTAAGGTTCATTGCGCACAGAATTTCTAGTTTACAGTCTAAATCTAAACTTTCTAAACGGATTAACAGTGTCAATGGACGGAGGAGCTTTTTGCCATATTTTGTTAGAATCGGGAAGCTTCTTTCAAAAAACTTTTCCCTCCAGAAATTCCCTCGTAGGCTCTGAAAAGAGGAGCTTTAAATTTCAAATTTCTCGTCAATGCTTCATACCTTTCACTGATTTCTCTTAAATCTGAATTGCGTACTTAACTTTGCGAAACTATTTGGCATATCGCTATTTTGTCTTCATTCTCCGCGGCTTAAAACCTCAATGTGGAGAGTTTTTGCGAACAATGTGACGCTCGACCGTTGTACGACTCAGATTTTACTTGCCACTATGGCGGTAAATTTGATGCTTGGGGAACCCAGAACTCAACATATGTCTTTAACCCTCCCGTCTGAGCGATAAAGTCAATATTTGTCGCCTTGATAGAATATATCCAAGTCAATTTTTTTCCACATTTTTTGATAAAAAACGATAGCCAATGAAATGTTATGTCTATTTGCTCCCAAATTATAAAACAAATACAGAAAAATTCATAAAAATTTGTAAAATGTTGCATTGAAATTTTGGCGGGAAAAATACAGCACTCAAAGGGATATTCTAGCGGTTGGGTTGGGTCCGATTGCCAAAAAAGACGTCTCCGCGGCGCGGATATCTGTATCCTCTCTGTAGACGCAGAGAAAACAAAATAAATACAGAATCACCGATACCATGGATAGCTAGACATTTATTACGTCACTCGCCTTTTCTTCCAATTCAGATCACTTCGCTCAGTACTGTCTTATTGTCATTCACCGATCATGCTGTTGATATTCACTAGTCCAGAAATTTGCGAGAAATTTACGAGAAATGGACACTTTCTCGCTTTTTGCGAGAAGTAAGCGAGAATACATAACTTTCTCGCAATAACTTAGCGAGAATTTAATTTTCTCGCAAACAGCTGGCGAGAACTTTGTTTTCTCGCCCAGTATCTGCGAGAAACTGAATTCTCGCAATCAGTCAGCGAGAAATTTGTTTTCTCGCTTTGAATCTGCGAGAAATTGTATTCTTCTGTGTAAGCATTTCACAAAAATTTCACAATTTCTCGCAGATGCAGAACGAGAAAACATAGAACGAGAAAACATAGTTCTCGCTGATTGATTGCGACAATTCAGTTTCTCGCAGATGCATGCGAGAAAGCACAGTTCTCGCAGCTTGATTGCAAGAAAGTATGTTTTCTCGCTTACTTCTCGCAATACAGCGAGAAAGTGTCCATTTCTCGCAAATTTCTGTACTAGTGATTTGGACTCCCTTGTAGCATTTTAGCGTCTGGTGAGTGCAAGTCATGTGCGTAGGGCCGCCGAGAAAATTTTATTCATTATGTCCTTTTGTCAAATTTCTATCATAAATAAATATTTGGGCAATAATGTACCTCCTCCCAGCCCATCATGTTATATCGAATACAATTACCATAGCATATCCAAAACTTGATGAAGTTCTCAGATGATGGTCTCTAATGTGTATGGTTATCGTATTAATCAACCATGTCCCTATACTTGTCAACCTGATAAATTTCAAAGAGACGGATCAACATTTTTCTCTCGTAAACATTTAAAACACCTGCTTGACTTTGATCTCTGAAACAAGTTCCCTCGCAATTTTCAGTTGTACAATGTAAAATGGGGAAGTGGGTGAAAAGTTAAGTATACGCTCTGTGCTGGCTCGTGTGAAACGAAACGGCAAATTAATATAAAGTGCATACAGCATCTCGGAAACGCGACTTTCAAATACAGAGTATGGGCATTGCTTAGCTGTGGAAACGCAGCTATCATTTGGCGGGGTGGCGTGCGTCACTATGTGGGTCATCAAAAGGTCAACCCCGCCATGGATAGCGGGGTTGACCTTTTGATGACCCGCACAGCGACGCACGTTACACCGCCAACAGACAGCTGCGTTTCCACATCTAGGGCATTGCTATACGTGTAAATTGATATATCGCGTTCCAAGAAATCGATAAGAGACACACGCAAAGTCATCATCTCAGTCACGGTGCCTCCACAACAGTCAAATTGTGTGTATGTCAATTTTCAAAATCCAGCATCAACTTGGAGCACTGCATTCCGGCTGTACACACGTTCCAATCGTAACAGCTACCAGTGTGTCAATAGGAACAACCTATCATCTCTTTAGGGGTGGACCATTTGATATCCTGGGGGGGGGGCTTGGAAGATTTGGGGGAAAAAAAAGATGCCAGGTGGAGTTGCTCGAAAAAAAAAATCTGGCTTTAAGTGGCTGATGGAAAAACAATTATGGACCATTGCGACTCGGAAAAAAAATCTTGGCAATTGTTCGATGCACACTGCAGCATCAATAAAAGTCAAGCAGTAGCTCTGGAGTTTTATAAAGCATAAACCATTTCAAGCTTGAGGAACAATAACTTAGAATTTATTAAACAAGGAACTGAAATAAATACACAAACAAAAACACTGAAAAATTGTCAAAAGTTACAGCTACTATCACTGTAGCTTTCAGCAACTGAAAACAAGAACTCGTCTGAAGTGGTCTCATTGAGGAAGATTTTCAGATTATGATCTTTATTAAGCAGGTTGTAATTCAACAGAATTTGTATGCAAATAATAATAACCTGGTGTATCAATAAACATATAAACTCTGAAATACTTCTGTTTGTCTTTCATAATTTATTTCACAAGATTCAATTTCATGTTACTTTTGATACTTCAGTTATAATAAACTTGACAGTAAATTGCCCTCAAAAGTGCCATCACAGGCCACCAATTGAAGATGAATAATTAGAAAAGCTTCAGCTTCAGGAGGGGGAACACCCCCCTCCCGGCCTCCCCCGCATGCGCTTCCGCGCACGCCTTGCTCCGCTTAGCTCTGCACAAGGCTGTACCCTCCTGTTCTTTCACTTGTACCCTTCTATTCTGAAAAACATTGACAGCCCTGATGTAGGATACCATCATCTCTTCTGATGACACCAGTGATGTTCTCAGAAAAGTTTTCACTGTAAGTTTGTTAATGCTTAATGTAGAACTCGGTAATCAGGTTGTTTGATTTGTATTTTCAGTGTGTTACCCATGGTATAAATAAGATCTATAAACTGATATTTTTGTAAAGTGAATCAAAAATGTACATGTATTTACATATCTTTATTTAGTTTCTTGAATATAGTCTGTGTGCGATAGAACAGCATCTTGTTACTGGGTGTGAAAAACCAAGCAAACAAACATTGCACCGAAATTTGGTAAAAAAAAAATATATCTCGAAGAAGGAAAGTGAAAAAAAAATTGCCAGCATATGCCCTGTAGAAAAAAAATAATTCATGGTGAAGCAGGTGGGGAAAAAAATAATGGCTCTCCACCAATCTTCCAAGCCCCCCCCCCCAGGATATCAAACGGTCCACCCCTTATCGTCATCCAACTTCAACCATTCCAGGGACACCAAATACATCTTCCAAGGCTGGACGTAGAATGGAGGCGCCTCTTTCGCCATCGACATGAAGAATCTATTTTTGGACTATGTAAGCTTAAGTGAAGAAAGAAACTTTTAAAAACCAACAAACAAACAAACAAAAACACAGAGGCCGGTACATATGAGTAGGAAACTATAGGTGGTTCTTGAAATATAAAATATGGAGGTATTTTTTCCACAACTTTCTTATCATGCAAAATATTGCTGATGTTTATTTGGTCAGTCCCTTTGTTTGCAAATGGTACATGAAAAAATAAAACGCTTGTCACTGTTCTAGAGTTCTGTCCTTACTGGCTTAAACAGCCGGTAATTGCGATTGGCGATAAAACCGAAACCTACACCTCAACGTAAGTTCAACTGAATAAATGAGTAGGGTATAATCTTCGGGAAAGCGACATAGGAGGCACAAGCATAAAGTCATTCGACTAACAACGATAAATTTCCTTCATCGCATAAAAAATTCGGTAAGGGACTGGTCAGTTTCTTCGGCCTGGGGTGGATTCAGGGGGGGGGGGGCTCACCCTGTTTTTGACTTTGGTGATGGGGGGTCACCATGTTTTTGAAATGCCCAATGGGGGGGGGGTCAGTGTGTTTTTGAATTTCGACACACGGCTCATCATTGCCTAACATGCATCGTGTCAGCCACAAATTTCATCATTCAGTTGCATTTTTCGGCGCGCCCTTCAGGCGCGTAACTTTAATAATCAGACATATTTTTCTGCACGCCCAACTTTAACATATCAGGGATACATATATCAGAGATATCTGTATGTTCAATATTTTTCAGCGTGCTCTTCGAGCGCATTACTTTAATATATCAGACAGTTTTCAGCACGCCCTTCCTGTGCATGACTTTAATATACAAGACATATATATCAGAGATATCTGGCAGTTTCATATTTTTCTCCGTGCCCTTCGGGCGCCATACTTAAATAAATCAGAGATATATGCCAGAGATATCTTGATGTTTGCTAAGTGAAAGTGTACCGTTATGAAATCTGCATTTTATATGAAAAGCATGACAAATTCCTGATACTTTTCTGTTCTCTATGAAAATTCAGTATGAGAAAGCAACATGCACAAATATTTCACAATATACATTTGATACAGTGACTTATTTTAGAGATAGAAAAATGACAAGATATCTTTCGTTCTCATTGATGCAACTGTTTTCCTTTGTGTCTCAGGTTTTCTGTAGAATAATGCTTTTTATGACCAAAATAACAGTTAAAAAGGCAGTTTTTGTCATTATTAGCTGTGCTTTTATGGTTTCAATGTTACAAGAAAAGGTCATCTCAGACACTGCACACGTCAGATTTGGCTAAAATGCCTCTCTATGGCTCCTCAGGAAATTTAATTGGATGGCTGGCAAGTCTTAACACCCATTAATTTTTTTGATTTACTGCTTTTTCCTCTTTGATATTAATGATTGACATCCATTTCTGTTCAGGACATCTGGTTAAGCATAGAAAGTGTGAAATACATTCACAGCTCATTAAAAATGTACTGTATTCAAACTTTAAGATTGACACTTTGAAATTCCTATCTTACAACTGACATGTCAACAATTTCATTAAAACACAGAATGACTGTTAATATATATAATTTATGTCCACCTTTTGTTTTACAGTTGTCGCATGTGGGGGGTCACCCTGTTTTCGAAATTTGGGATGAGGGGTCGCCCTGTTTTCGAAATTTGGAATAGGGGGTGTCAGCCACGTTTTGACGTCGGCAAAAAATTATTCACCCCCAGGCCAAAAAAACTGACCAATCCCTAAATTCTCGCTCATAATCAAACCTGCATCGCGAAGACATAAGCTGTCGAGCTGTGTGCAGCGCTGTGGAATCCCGGTGTGGAATCTGATGTACTTCGAAAGTTGACTCAGACAACACTCAAAACAGAGTTTCCATCAAGTAACAAAATTAGGATGTATCAACGGGTAAGATATGTGTCACTGCAAACATCAAAGTCCATAAGGTTGCGTTCACAAATAACGATTGGGGGGAGGGGGGGTCTGGAGGAATCGCGATTGAAATCTTATTTTTTTCAGATGCCCCCTCAATACCCTAAAACAAGCGACCTAGCGGCCGATATAGCTCCGCTGTGTTTATGTAGAGAATAACTATTTTTGACACATGTTGATGAAGAAGGTGGAAATCTTTGATAGCTCAATGCAGTGGCCAGAAAAAAGTAGCTAAAATAGCTGCAAAAATACACAATCAAAGATTTCATCATACTTTGAATATATCACATGGGATCATCCCTAAGAACATGTCAACCAAAGCTATCTCATGAGTAATTTTTTGGAGAATAAAATTTTCTGACCAAGAATGGCAACAATTGCCCTCCACAATAAAATTTGCAGATTTCATCATAATTTCAAAAGATCAAATTTAGTTCATCTATAGAAACCTGTATACCAAATTTCAAAGCTGTTAGAGCAGTTATGTTATGCTATGTTATATCAATTTATTAAAGTGTCATATGTGGTCTTAAACAGCTTGGTTGCCTCACCCAGCCCCAAGGGCTTACAAGACACGAAAACAGTATATTTTGAGAAACACATTTTTTAACCAAAAATGGAAAAAATTGACCCAAAAATTCAAAATTGCAGATTTCATCATAATTTCAATAAATATTATTTAGTTCATCTATAGAAACCTGCATACCAAATTTCAAAGCTATCAGATGAGTAGTTTTGGAAATACACATTTTTTGACCAAATATGGCAAAAATTGCCCCAAAAATACAAAATTACAGATTTCATCATATCAAAGCTATCTGACAAGTAGTTTTGAAGAAGATTTTTAAAGATTTTTTACCAAAAATGACAAAAATTGCCTTAAAAATACAAATATGCAAATTTCACCACGATTTGAACAAATCTGACTGAAGTCACCCTAAGTAAACTGCATATCAAATTTCAAAGCAATCGGACAAGCGGTTCCAGAGAAGAAGATTTTTTTACCAAAAACACCAAAAAATGCCCCAAAAATACAAATATGCAAATTTCACCACGATTTGAACAAACTTAAGTGAGGTCACCCCAAGTGAGCTGCATATAAAATTTCAAAGCAATTGGACTTGCGGTTTCAGAGGAGAAGGCAATTGTTGACGGACGACGACGGAAAATCAACCTATTTGATAAGCTCCGCGTCGCTGACAGCGGAGCTAAAACTTCAAATGCCCCCCCTCTATATGATCAAAATTTTTCAAGTCCCCCCCCCAATTATCACAGGCCCGCATATTTGTAAAGGATGTGCGCTCGGAAATAATAAACACGTATTGCGCCGTTCTGCTCACAGGTGTTCAACACTACCTGTTATTAGCACTTTCTATAGTCATATTCTCAAGGCAAGTTCTGTAAACACATCAGTGAACTTTTTGGATTTATTGGTCTAAGTCAACTTGAATTAATCCAACTCTGGCCAGGTCAATTGCTCCTGCCAAAGAGCATACAAAATGACGATCATGAGAGAGTTGGCAAACTGTGAATTCTGGCTAATTACCATATTGTAAAAATACCGTCAAGGACAGTGTGCTCACATTCGGTTTGAATTGGTCCATTTGAGAAATATTTAAATCAGGAAAAACAAGAATGACAAAAGCAAATAAGGTCTCCAACTTTGGTACTGGAGGTCATCTTTAGGAACATGCATATCAACTTCTATAGCAATGGGACAAGCAGATCCTAAATAAATAAGCAAATGTCAACAACAAAAAATATACAGAGGTTTGATAAAAAGAAAAGGTGGGAGTGGGTAAAAAAATGTACAAGGGATCTGGTAAAAAAGTAATGCTACCTCATCAATCTTCTAGACCCTACCCCCTCCTGAATATCAAATGTTCCATCCCTTGGTATTACATAACGCCAGATGACAGGAAATATATTTACAACCTTGGGGAGTTTTTAATTAATGCCATGAGTGTTATCATTCTAATGTAAACAGCACTTAAGTTAGTTACAGATAGTGAAATGCCTTCCACTGTGGGTGGTGATTACAACATCTGGAATTATCTTGGATCCAAATTTCTCATCAGTTCTTGTATGTCTTACATAGAAAAGTTGCAAAAATTGGTCTGCAATGAAAACATTCACCTCTGCTTTGTTTTCTGGATCAAATTTTCCTACAAATTGATACAAAATATGACAAAATTATGTTCACAGCCTTCGAAACTGTCTCACAACATATCCTGGGTTGGTGTAGGTCATTTAAGGTCACAAACAGAGAAAATTACCTAAAATATACAAATTTGGGGGTTTCCCAACACTTTGAGCAGAAAATTTATCTAATAACATCCCTCCGGACTTTATACCAAATTACAAAGCTATCAAACAAGTAATTTTGAGAACAAGTTTTCTTGACCAAAAATGACAATATTGTCTTAAAAATACAAATTTGTATATTTCAGGACAATTTCCACATATCTAACTATTGTCATCTCTGTACGTCTGTGTACCAAATGCAAAAGCTGTCTGTCCAGGGGTTTTAAAAAGAAAATACTGATTAAGATTTTTTGACCAAAAATGACAAAATTGCTCCAAAATAGTAATTTTCCCAATTTTAGTCATAATTTCAACAAATTAGAAGAGTAACACCTTCGCAAAGATCCAACCCAAATTTGAGAGCGATTGGGCTGGCGGTTTCAGAGAAGAAGAATTTTTACTGAAAATGAGAAAAATCACCAAAAAATTCAGCAAAAATACAAAATTAAGGATATCTTCACAATATTCATAAAACTGTATAAGGTTCACCTAAGGTACTTGCACACAAATTTTCAAAGCAATCAAAACAGCGGTCCTCAAGATATTAATACTTGACCATTTTCACATTTTGTAAGCTCATTTGCATAATTTTGGCAATGCAGACTTCATTTGAACAAAATCCCATCTATAGCCCAGGATGCATCCACACACCAAATACCAAGCTGAAATGTGCAGCGGTTTGCGTGTTTTTGATGTTGACGGACATACTGTACGTACATACATACATACATACATACATACATACATACATACACACATACATACAGACGCCATCGACTTCAGCTTATACGATAAACTCACATTGGTATAACCAAATGTGAGCTAAAAACCTGAGCACAGTGACCTACCAAAGATTTGTTTCAAAGGTACAAGACATATATGAATTAGATGCTACTCAAAATAGACTATACTGGAAGGTTAAAATATTATTCCATCAAATAAATGTTTTCACCTCTGAAATTTTAGGTGTAATAATTGCAAATTTGGTTAAAAAATAAATAATTCCATTTAGTCATATATTTTTTCATTTCATCTTTACTGTTCAAAGTTTTACTTTTGTATTATTTTATGACAAGAATGTGAAAATTTAGAAAATCAAGCATGGTGACCCCTGTCTTTTTTTTCTTTAATATTTGATTATTCTCATATGCCAGAATTCAAAAATTCTATGTGTTCTTCCATGTGTTGCTCTCTGGCCTGATCTTGTTCAGTAATGTTTCACTGTCATGAGCATCATTTGACACAAACTCTTCTTCAACTACCATGTACATCAGAAGCAGAGCTATCTCTGTCACTGTTCAGGTATGCAGTGACAGTAACACTACAGTAGCAGGGCAGTATATGATAGTGACAGTTGCCCGTAGGCAGTAGCTGTATTAACTTTGATAATTTTGGAAATATTTTTCTTCAGTTTATACAACTGCATTCTTGTTCTACTCCCTACAGCATATGTTGAACTGTTCAGTATTCAGCTTGCTATCACAGCCTGTATATGTGTACCATGCATTTGTATCACTGACAACTGACTGTCAGTCTGGACTCTAATTAAACTACACCTAATACATATTTATATATACAGGCTTTGTCGACAAACTGAACATTGTGTGTTTGAGCATGCTGTAGGGAGACAGCAAGAAACTGTAGTTGATATACTGCACAGAAATATTGCAAAAATCATCAACAGTTGCAGCTTCTGCCCTGTTACTAGACTCAAGTTTGATTTTATTTATGACAAATCACACATGTTTAGAATTTTTCAAGATAAAAGTCATGAAATGTGACAAAATGGTTCTAGATTCTGTCAAATTATTACTAACATTACAACATTTGAATGACAAAAAATGACATTCACCTTTCATTAAATTACCTACAAAAACTTGGAATTGGAAAATGTAAAACATAAAAGGGAACCAAAAAATTTTCAAGTCCCCCCCCCCCTTACAGGTAGAGCAAAATTTTCAAGTCCCCCCTCTACTACCCCAAAATTTTTGAATCCCCATCCTGAATTCCACCCCCAACCATTTTTTGTGAATGCAGCCTAAGACGAAAACATTGATGACCGAGATCGGGATTGACGAGGTGAGACCGGTAACTGCAGCGTTGCAATGAGGTACACCCTGTATGTCATCAAACGGAATCTTTCACGCTGGCCAATGTTGTAAACTGGTGTATTTTGAAAAGCCATGGCATCTCTGAGAATGACAATTACTGTTTCGATCGTGTCTTTGCATTCTCTTCATAAATCTAAATCTATTTGTAAATATTCTAAATAACTCTGAATACTGTGGCTATCTGTCGTACTTTGGCTATCTGTCCGCTGATGGCAAACTTGCCTTGGCATAGGTGCAGTGCGAGACAATGATTGACACGTTCACGTGACCGGATCCGTACGTCTGGTTGGTGTAGATACCATTCGATGTATAGAAAATTCAGCTTGATGGGATTTATGAATGAAAGTATCTCCTGGGTGACGGGCCACTTTACTCTTTAAATGAACGTAATCCGCGTGAGTAAAACACAATCGCCACGAAATTCATGCAATTTGTTACGATAATTTTGATCCATCTACGTCAAAAGAAAAATAAGAAGACTATTCATGTGATAAATTTATAATCCCATGGTATTTTTCTCTGTTTGACGTCATCGTATACGCGTTTTTCGCGGAGCCGCACAACTTCTAGTCTTCGGTTCAAAGTTGTACGGCTCCGTGTGCACTCATATACGATGATGTCAAATGGAGAAAAATACCATGGGATTATATATAAATATTTGAATATTCGAGCTTCAGAGCCGAATTAGCAGCAATAACGACTACAAAAAAGTCCCTAAACGACTGGTCACAAAAATGATGTACATCCAGGTGTGCGTGCCATGTTGACAAGTATGGGATGTCAAAGATAGTTTGTAGGGGAGGGAAACCATGTTGTTTTATGTATGCCAACATGATAATTACACATGGATTGGTGTAAAAGGTTATCTAATTAAGATATAACTTCTGATATTTTCCTGTACATCAGTCCTCTATGAACAAGTTTCCTGGTGTGTCATTTTCCCAACTTCTACATTCGGAGGTATTGATCCCTTCGCAAAAAAGAAGCAGACCATATCAGCCTCTGTTATCATATTTATACCATCCTGACAAACCAAATACTAGGTGTGTGATTGTTAACCCTATGCTGTATGGAGCATACAGAGAAACGATATGGGGAACTGGAACTGTGAAACGTAGTATTACCAGGGTATGAAAAAATTACCGCAATTATACGGTGTCACTCAAATTTGATCAGAATTGGTACATACCAGAATGGGTTAACAAAAATCAGCAATAAATGTTGTTTCTATCTGTTCAGCGCAGGAAAATTCTACGTTGATGTTATGACAATGATTTCTGCACAGTACAAGCAGAAAAACAACAAGAAATATTTAAACCAGAAAAACAAGAATGACAAAAGTAATTAAGGTCTGAAATTTTAGGTACTGGAGGTCAACTTTAGCAACATGCATAGCTGAAAGGCAGCTAGCCCCTCTTAGTTTGACCATAGACGGTCTTCCTCCCCTCTACTGACGATCTTCCTCCCCTCTACTGTCTATGGTTTGGGCAGTTCTGTTAATATGTAACAGTTCATAAACAACTCCCCTCTACTGACGGTCTTCCTCCCCTCTACTGTCTATGGTTTGGGCAGTTCTGTTAATATGTAACAGTTCATAAACAACTCCCCTCTACTGACGGTCTTCCTCCCCTCTACTGTCTATGGTTTAGGCAGTTCTGTTAATATGTAACAGTTCATAAACAATGACAGGAAATGACTCAAGATAAGTGGAGTTTGCCTGTTTCTTACTGGCATGTAACTCCTGCACACATGCAGAATTTCCCTTTTTCTTACCTCATTTGCACATTTTTGACACTGATATGTTCATTTGAACAAATTCACATCTCAACCCCTACATCTACCTGTACACCAAATACTGAGATGGTAGCTTTGGCGGTATGGGAGCCTTTGTGTGTGACGGACATACATCCGCACATACCCACAAATATACAGACATACAGTCATCATATAAGCTCTTTTTTGGTATTTATATATAAAACCAAATATGAGCTAAAAATGCCTTAAAGGCACGCTGGTCCCGATCAAGCTCAACATTATTTACCGAACCACAGGAAGGAGTAATGTTTGACACTAAATAACGATTATCGCCACATTTATTGGACAGTAATGTAGCATTGACTGCATGTCAGTTCTGCTGCACTGTGGTTGGAGGAAACCTGACAAGAGTCCTAGTGGTGCGTGTGTGGGTATCCTTAGTGGTTCATCACCAGTTTCTATTAGTCATATTTGCAAGGTGGGTTTTTGAGTTTAAAATTATAATGAAAAAACAGAAATCACATTTAAAGGCCATTACACCCCCATCCCCGTAAATGTTACTGGGGTCCCAGTCCTTTTACCAGGATTCACCTTAAATTTCTTTGCTTGCTAATAATCATTTATAATCCTACTAAAATCATAACATGCATACCTTAAATCTTGGCAGAGGGGCTGGTATATTATCTGATTAAGCAACCAGGGTAAACGCTTAAAACTCTGAAATACGGTGACCAACTTCATTCAAAACTGGCAAAAGGAAAATACATATTCAATATGCTCACCAGTTAATAGTGGAACATGATTACAGGTTAGGTTGCGTGGCAGTTGTATATTTCATTTTGGTTGTGTACAGAGCAGATACTGAGATGTATGTCAATATCTCAAACAAGAAACAATTTAGAAAGTGTGTAATTATGTAAATATACTACAATAATCAAAAGTATCATAAGTTGGCAGTGTTCTCATTTCTGTTGAGAGGAACTTGTCTTTTACAGGAAAAAGTAACAACAAAGGATTTACTTCAAACCCTTTTTATAAATTAAAAACACAGCTTTAAAGGCACGGTACACTGTTGTTATCAGAGTTGCATCATAAATGTTGACACATGGAACTGTCTCATGTATTATGTAGGACGGGTCAAGGGGATTTGGAATTGGACACTGTGACATTCGCTTCAGAGTACGGCGTGAGACATGACATCTGATGAGACAAACTTCCAACTCCTGTGTGGCGACGTCAGCAGAACAAGGAGCATGGATTGACAATTGATACACTGTTTTATAATGGCTGTTACCGAATGGACTCCTTTCTGCTGCAGCCAACGCCTGACATGCCATCTGTGGTAGGACTTGAACTGGGTCTGTTGGAGTGTGTGACGATTTCTTCTGTGAAGATGAAAAAAACTATTAATCAAACACTTTACATGTTATCCTGCTCAGTTCATCTGTCATTATTAAGGTCAAGTTGGCTGAAGCCAGTGAGGTATTAACATTAACATGTGGAACAAGACCACTAATTCACTTCCTGATCTGTTACCCACGAAGTTTGGGTGAAAAACAGTGTGGACCTTGAAGTTTTGATACCTGCATGGATGCTTGTTTCCTATGAACTTTAATTTTCAGTATTTTTATAAAGATATTTTTCTGCTTGAATCAAAATGCAGACTGTTGTGAATATTGTCTGAAGCAATCTGTAGTTATATGAGGAGTTGTATGGACCATTGAAATCACAGCAATGAGAATGAAGTTTGGCAAAACCACCACTGAGGGCGCTATTTTCATCGCGATCTCAAAATTTCCATGGACTTTCCAACACGAAAAATTCATCAGTAGTCAAGCTGACATTGACGTAACACCTTTCAAAAGGATTCGTGCCGCCGAATGTTTTAAAATAGGAAAATTGAGCTCAACACTACTGTGGTGGCCTATGGGAAAGTAATTAATGGTCTTGTGCCTAATGTTGCATTTGAAAAAGAGTCTTAACCACTTGAATTCCGCTGAAAACAGAAATGATGAAAGCATAACTTTTACTGACTTACCCATCAAAATATATCATGCCCTGTGGGGGAAAAAACTATATACGGTACTATTAAAGTACATTTTCATGCATTTATAGCTTGGTCCTCCTCATTAAGAATTTTAAAGATCATCATTTTGAGGGATTGTAGATACTGTAATAGTCACCATATGTCATCCAAATATTCATTTGCAAATTGGTCATTTCAGTGACTCTGACAGTAGACCTATGAACTTGGGTCTCATTGACATTAGGCATTCATAAGTCAATTAGGCACCTTGGTAAGACTGAACAGTACTAGGCCTGCACCTATCAATGGTAAGGCCAAAGTAATTAAATTCTTTGTTTTGCGTCCCCACCCGCTTAGGTTTTTAAGGTTTTCATAAAAAACACACACAGTGTATTTGAATAGTAAATTTTAGGACATACCCGCTTAGCTTTTCTGAACTAAAAATTTTGTTACAATTTTTTTATTTGCTGCAATCAAATTACATTGTGTTAATTTTCTTGTGTGTGTTTTTCAGCCGCTTAGACGCGTACCTTTTCCCGTTTTGAAAGGACGCAAAACAAAGAATTTAATTACTTTGGCCTAACTGTACAAATCATCACAAACCTTTATTGGGGGCCAGTTGCAATATGACGGGCCCTCTAAGAAAACCAGTTTGTCTCCCAAAGAAAGAAACATTAGACCCCAGTGTGCTTTAGTTACGTAGGTACCTCATTAAAGTATATTTAACTCTTTCACCACAATGGTTTGACCAAAACCCAATGAATGATGGGAAGGTGGACCTGTTTACATGGCAGTGGGTGAAAAGGTTAAAATTGCACTTTTGTGGGGAAAACCAGAAGCTACATTTGCAAAATAAAGGGTTATGAACATCATACAGCAGGGGTATTGTCAATGATGTCTGGTAAAAAGCAAAATGATACTGTATGACACACAAGGAAATAATCCAAGAATTTGAGAACATCATACACCTTTTAAATTTTATAAGCACAGTTAAAAGCATATTGCTTTGAAAATGATAAATGTTACAGATCAAATTGTGCAAAGCAGGCTATTGTACTGTGGGTCACTGTGATTGAACATGGTGTCCAATTACTCCAAAACTTACTGTACAATGAAATTGTGTAGGTTACAATACCGGTATACTAGGTGTATAACATTGATATACCTACCTCAATGGAGGTCATGACCTGTAGTAGAAGACCACTGCCAACGGAAACCTCAATGTCACTTTTCACACTGACAACATCTCCACAAACTAGAATTTTATGAGAAGTAGACTCTTGAAGTCTGTAATTAGGAATGAAAAAAAAATTGTCAGTACCTAGCTGTGCTGACTGTAGTCACTTACTTCAAGGAAATGTCTACATTACTCTGCAAAATCCTGAAGATTAGACAGAATTTTCCATAATTGCTCATGTTATGCATCGGATAGGCACAAATTACCTGCAGACCAATTATCATCAGAAAATTTCCATGACAAGGTCACAGCTAATCCAACCTGGTCTCCCCTATTTCCTGTAAAAAGGTCCAAAATCACCATTGATAACAATGTGTTTAGGCTAATCCATGAGGTAAATGGGGTTAAATAATGGCACATCTCATGTTTTCAGCCCACCACCAACTGCTGCATTTGATGAAGTCAAAAAATGCATGCTGGGAAAAATAAAGAAATAGAGATATATGCATCATTTCAACTTTGAAATCTACACACTGGTAAACAGGTATGCAGATTAAGAAAACAATACTGGACTGGGAGTGACGAAGAGATACCCGTGATTGTGTGTACTGCATGTGAAGTGACTATTAATATGTCATTGACTAATGCACATCTGCAGTTCATCCATTACATCACTAACATCACTGTTGCCATGTGAACCAGTGTTGCAGCCAAGATGTGCCCTTGCGACAACGTTCCCAAAAACCGAATCTGTTGTCCCACATTCTCACGCAGTGCACGTCACTCATGAGTCGACTGTGTTCGATGGGTGTAGTCTGCAAGTAATATCTTTTACTGACGATGGCATTTGTATTGCATGACTATTTTGATGCTTATATTATACATACTTTCGAAGCCGTGATTAAGATTAACTAAAACACAGCACTTGGTTGTAGTCTGACTGAGCTCTGATTTGAGGCAGATATGGTATACTGTTACAATTGCCTGAAATTAAAGCATAGTGACGCGCTCCCGGTAGCTTGAATTTTGTTTCGTGTAACTAACCGATTTATGATAAAATAATTGAAAATTTGATTGACAACTGATGCATGTTGTCCCCAAAAGTAAACGGTAGTGGGACACACTGTCCCCTGGTTTAAATTCCTGGCTGCAACACTGCAAGAACCCTAACTTCCTGATGAATTTTCATATTGAGTGAGGGATTTCCCCTATAACAGGTTCACAGGGTTAAGGTCAAATGAAGGATTTACATTATAAGCATTAAACTGCTGCACATTTTAAAGACTTTAACTTTTAAAATGATATCTCTCGCCATGTTGAAAGCTGTATGTCAAATGTTTTTAACAAAGTTCAAAATCATCTATGATTTCCTAGTGAGTAATACATGAGCTGGTGATTCCTCCAAAATATATCTTAATACCTTGAAAACTAAGAACTCCTCGTCCTTAAATTTAAAATGGTGATTGTACTAAGAACTAAGAATTACCCATGTTTGGGATAAATAAAGTTCTATTAAATTGAATTGAATATATATCAGACGCAGTGAGACCAAAGAAAACGTATCAGCAGAATGTGCACATGTATGGACCTGTTCAAAACACTGCAACTAACATGTTGCTAATTTTGTCAGAGCCCTGGCTCAAACACAAGGGTCACAGACAATTTCACCCACCATGCATTAGACAATTTAACAAGTAAGTGTACTGATGCATGTATTATGTCTGTGGAGTCACCGAGGGGCAGTGGTTAGGATACCAGAGTCACTATCGCAGGATGGTGATTGGTGAGTTCAAGACCCGATAGTCAAATGTAACAGTTAATGAGTCTTGGACTCAAAGCACAGTGTTATACCCTTTAGCAAAGCACTCTATTACATGCCTGGATGTGAGTTCAAATCAGTGCATTAATTTGAATAGGAACATCCAGAGTTAGCAGGTCAGTGAACGATGTACTGACCGATTTTCCATGGTTACCCGCTTCAGTGAAGCCCTTTGACGTTTGTTGATGTCAAAGTAGACGCTTAACGCTAGATGTAAAATATCCGTATGCACACTGCCATTTTGACTTTTGTTAAAATCTGTTTGATGCTGGTCAATAATGGTAAAATTGTTTGAAAATGCCCTGCATGTAACTAAATGTCATATAGCATTAACTGTGAAGAGGCATGTAATAAAAATATTATTGCCTGAATACATGGGTTTATGTGCCCTTGCAGCAGGAGACAGTATGCCCTCCTGGTGTCAGACAAATTGTCACCTTCTCTCAGGCACATAAACCCATGTATTCAGGCAATAATATATTTTACTTCCAAGTGATCAATTGGGTAATGGGTAGTGTACACTTCATCCTGGACATGGGTGTTTGCCTATTGGATGATGGATTGAAGAGAAAATAAAAAGTCTACTTACTTAACTCTCACAGTACACCTGGTTTCCTGTGAGGCTGCATTGATTACTGAAACCAACAAGTCATCCAGTAATTTATCGGTGAAGTCACCTCTTGCAAATTCCTTGCTGGTTTCAATCCATGTCAACAACGGCGCCAAGTGAATAGCACCTGGTGAGTCTTCCCTGTCCTCAAAATCCTGCACCGGATTTAGACGGGAAAACAAATATCATGAAGGAAGAATGTGAAATAAACAGTGGACTTCAATAATGAAATAAATTTATAATAGATTAATTTGCTGTTTTGACGTAGATTGAAAGATCTGTCACTTGAGGGCGCTCTCTACATTCCGGGGAGGGGGAGGAGAGAGCGCCCTCAAGCAACGGATCTTTCAGTCTAGTTTCCATGGTAAATGCAGCTAAAGGGTATATATTCAGACTCCCAATTTTTTCCAATACCTTTCTGATCAAATACTAAAATTGGCTCATTTCGAAGATGATTGAGTTAATGAAATTATCATCATCATATTTTAATGAAAATCAAAATTTCATATTTCCCCATAGAGTAAACACAGTAATAGTAGCCATTTTGAATTTCAAATTTCTGTTCTTGAGTAATTTATTTCTCCGCCACCAAATTTACTTGGTCAATCCGTCATGCTTGATTTTATACGCAATTTTGAAAGAGGGCTGCTGTAAGTTTCCGGTGAGGAAAGTTTGAGCAAAAAATTACAAGTCTTTCACTTTCAAGGCATATACTCCCTAAAAACTTGATCATTATCCTTGATGACTTTGTACCAATGAGAAATCAAAATGTCCTTGGAAAAAAATTCTGAGATAAGATATTTGTCTGTATACTTTTCTTTTGCTCTCATTCCGTCTGTTATTTTGATAATTCAAAAGAAGCGGAACATGGGATCTGGGTTTCCATTACCTTTATGACTTTGCAGGTGAAACTGATTAGATAAGCAAGTTAACTGTTGTTCTTATCAATAACTTCTCTCTTTTGTTATGAGAATGGATGTAGATATATATATGTATCTAGAAAGCCAGATTTTGATCCCG
Organism: Ptychodera flava; assembly: GCF_041260155.1. Classification (NCBI taxonomy): domain Eukaryota; kingdom Metazoa; phylum Hemichordata; class Enteropneusta; family Ptychoderidae; genus Ptychodera; species Ptychodera flava. The sequence continues at coordinate 47,539,969 of NC_091930.1, read as the reverse complement.
AAATATCAATATTTATAATTGTCATTCATCATTTTCCACAACAATAAATGAAAATATTGACACTTACAGTTACAGCTTTGATGAGAGTACCCTGGTCATCTTTTTCCATGTCATACCTTGCACTGTACCAAGTAAAACATTCAAGGAAGCGATCACCCAGAACCTGTAGGTCAACTACATGGAAAATCTGTCACATGTTGAGAAAATTAAAACCAAGACATCTTTGTGCAGGGTGTTTTGTAAGGAAAAGATAGTTTTAGACAAACAAATATTCAGCATTTTTGTTTTCTTAAAGTTGCTGGAAATCACAGACACCTTCCACAACACAATAAACACTCCAGGGGGTTGTTTATCCCCTTTCCTGCCAGACAGTATTAAGACTATTACTTCCCCATCAGCCAAGTCAGTAAAAAGCGGTATTGAGCCAAAACATGATGTATTTTCACCCGTTTGGCTTGGTATGTTATAGCATCTTTAGTCCAAAAAAATCAAGTTTACAGTATTATGTTTTCAACAGCCTTCAAATGTACAGTATTATGTTAAAATACATCATATGGAATATGTTGTGTTTCATTAATTTTAACCATCTTGACCTGATGGTGAAATATGGACTTGGCAGGAAAACTAAAAGGGTTAAATATCTGTATGGTAAAGAGGTCATTTCAACAGAAAATATTCTTCATGTTCTAAATCTGCAGTTTTACACAGCACACAAGTTTGTCTTCAAAAGGAATCTTTGAGTGTCTCCCTGTTTCAATTTTCAGTCTACGCACTCCTTGTTGGAAGCAACTCATTGTGCTAAATGCAAATTAGTCTGGTTCCCTGACCCATTTCCCCGGTAGAGGGCGTGGGGAAATATAGGGTCAGGTACCGGGTAGCCATCTTGAACAGAATTTTGTTCAAGATGGCGGAGGTTAGTCACCTGACAGGCAGAACATACTACAACAAATATGGCTGCTACCATAACGCCAGTCAAAATTCGACTGGATCAGAATTATGTTCGAACACTGGTATCCGAACCAAAAACATCGGCACACGAGACGGGAAACATAAACTGAAAGGATTAATCCAGAAGTACGGGGAAATAGAGGTGATTGAAGGCTGGCTGTGATATTGCAGCAGTACTTGTTGCGTGTATCGAACGCGCTAGGGTCATTGAGGTCATCGCCGCATTTTGAAAGCAAACTTTGTTGGAACTGTGAACGACGATTGATTTCGATGGATAGAATGGTGTCCGAATTTCGTGAAAAATGCCAGGCATCATGTCGACGTTCTAAAAGTATTAAGAGGTGTGCTAACAGTGGCTAAATCATGGAGGTAGAAAGTCTTTCTTTCTACCTCCACGGCTTTGTGGTACAAACAAGAAGTTGGTGTCAAGTGAGCCCGAAAGTGCGAAACCCAAGAATGATGAGAAAAAGTTACAAGTGTTACTTTCATCCAATCACAGCTTGTTTTATTTTAACCCAATAGCGTCCATGTTTACATTAGCCGGTACCTGACCCTATATTTCCCCACGCCCTCTACCGGGGAAATGGGTCAGGGAACCAGACTAAATGCAAATCAGCAATTTGTATGATTGGTAAATATCTTTCTTGTAATATTCTAAACCTTCTATAAGTTCTACATATAGTTTTACTCTTTGGATCAGGTCTCATGTCATAATGTAATTCATTGTACCAGTACAATACAGATTAATGTCAATACAGATTAATAAAATAGAGTACAATACAGATTAATTTCCAACTTCATTGATAATTATTCATGCCCGGCATGACACGATCATATACAGCACATACACACACGTGCATGCGTTCTTACCTGGAATCACACGTAACACAACATCGCGTACTTTCATCTGTCCGATGGCCGCATCGAGCAACAAATCGTCCATATCTAATGATTCTAGATCTACCGACGGATCACTGCCATTAAGGATTGTCCTAAGTTCATCTTCGTCAGAAGACAACCATCTGCAAATAACTCTCTTGATCAAATGGTAATCGGAAAAGGCTGCAGGCGTACCGAGTCCATGTTCTTCGAACCGCAGCCTCGCCATGTGATGTTTTTCCCAATCGGAACCAGACGAATACGATATGCGGAGATGCTGGCCAGTCCTTGTGCACCTCTCAGGATGCACGCAGTGACCGATTTGATATTCCGGACATTCGCGGTCATCATCAGAATCGGTGTTTCGGGCCGCTTTTGGAATGTTCTGTGCGTCGTCGACAACTTCTTCACCGTCATCCGCAGGAATTTTACACGACGAGGCCATTCCCGGCAAATTTACTTGATAGCATCAACATCCAAGTGTGGCGGTACAGTGAAAATGGCACTCACAATGCATTGGGTCAAAAGTGGAGGTCAAAGAGTCAGGTGGGTCACCTTGAAAACGTGAACGGTGAAACGGGTTGTTGACCTGTAGATGGCGCTCTTAAGAAAAAAATGAGGACAGTAAAACATATGGAGAAGAATGCATTCATATGATGATCTTTGTAATTAAACAGCTAATTATTTGGGTTTTTTTCAGACAAGACGCATTGTAATTTTAATGCATTCACAGTTATGTAGATTTGTTTTACTTGTGACTATGTTGAAATAAATTTATCTTTAAAAAAAAAGTAAAACATATGGAGTACACTCAGTGTGGGTTTTCGGACGACCTCAGTTTTCGGACATTTAATGATATGCTGATCGTGGAGGTATGTAAGAGTGCCTTCTGGATCGTGTACTCCGGTCCATATTGATAGCGTTTTAAAAGTAATGTGACCGCATATTAAGTCAGGTGATGCTGCTGTCCCGTTTTGGATAGTTCTTTTTTCCCGGTAGAAGCTATTTCGGGCGCTACAAACTTGGCGAAGTTAGCCACACCGTACGATACAAGGTGTCGAAAGCAACACACAGAGACAGCCCATGTCCGATATGTAAGAGCCATACACGTCGAAATATGGTTGCGTCGTCCATGGATTACACGTAACTAATTTATCACGCAATATTTACATACAGTTTTCTAAACACATCGAAATTTTAAAAAAATCGGGGGTTCGAAGTTTCAAAATATCAGTATTTAGCCCCTATAATCATATTCCAAATACGACGTCCGATTACTGCGATAGCAGTCCGATTACTACGCACTCAACATGGGGTCAAAATTTGGCATAACTGTTAACAGTTTGAGGATAAACACTAAAGTTTCGAAAGGTATGGTAATCAAATTTCGTTCTAGTCGTCATTTATGAAACGGCTTTGGGCGAAATCCACGATGAACCCTGTCCGACAACTGTCACATGCACACTGAGTGTCAGTGGCTTCGTAAAAACGAAGGAACCGAGGTCCTTCAGGTTCTGCATCAATTACACCAGTACATCACTTTAGCATTTGGGGTGTTTCAACACTTTACTTCCACGATGCCATCAAATTTGCCTCCGGAGAAATTATGTGGTCCCAAGAATTACAATCTTCATCCGTTATTTCAGTAGGCTTAATGAGTATAGACTAGCGGTAGCTGGCTCTCTTTTAATAACTTGATAGGGACACTCTTGGTCTAATAGCAGAAAAAAATTAACGATTGTGTCAAAATACTCAACACACTTCATGTCCAAGGCATGTTTGATGAAATTGGATAGGGTACGGTGGAAGAGTGGACTAGGTGTTGTGATATTAATCATCAGGGGTACCTAGGAAATTGTGGCTCAGATATGAAACGTGCAGCCATGACGCCCTATAGTTTTATAATTTGGGGCAATTTTCTGGAATTTATGAATCTACCATGATATCACCTGGTAACCGTTTAACTGAAAAATTGATAATTTCACTAACGATGATTTTATATCTATCTAAAAAGTAAATACTTGTTTGCTTTCAAAAAATGTTTATTTTATCAACAGTCTTCGAATACAGCATTCTCCAGTCTCGAGTCTGTTCACGATACAAAGTATCGAACTTTATTTTTGTGATCAAATTTACGACAGTATATTATTCGTTCGACTTGAAATATTCAGAAATTCTTTATTTATCTATCATAATCTTTTTCTTGTAATTGTTTACATAAACTAGCAATAAAACAATACTGCAGTGAAGTAAAGTCATGTTGCTGATGCTGCATCGTCGGCACCGCAGCTCTCGTTCTGACAACGGTATTGGTCATAGCGCCCCCTTGCGACCAACAACTCCCTCTGATACAGACAGTCAGTTGAAACATTGCAGCTTGTCCACGGCAGGACACTTTGCCGCCTCCGTATAAAATTCCCGAAAACTGCGGAAATCATTACCGATGTTGACAAATCAGTGCACCTTAGGATACAAAAAAGACATCGGAATACGCAGGTACGTTTCCGCACACACATATCTGTGAAAATAGTCAATTTTTATGACAAGTTTTATCAACACAATTGCAAAAGCGAGTAACGTAGCCGACAGTTTGAAATCAATGGATCAGCAAATTTTTCTAAAACTAAAAAATTGCAGGTACGATGGAAATCTTACTCAAAATGTGATTATTTTGTGTTATAAGTATACAAAATAGTTATTTTTTCCAAAATTATGAGAAAATACACTCTCTTAGCAAAATTACAACTAAAATTCAACATCTATAGTCTGTCGGTTGCATTGTGTTGTGTAAAATTAGTCTGGAAAGTTGTAGATTTTCACCAGAAATATACCCGCAGACTTGACATGTCATATTGTCATGTCTGCTTCTATGTATGTTTCTGTACACTCATGCACACATCTGTGAAAGTCAAAAAATTATTCTGACAAATATTTCACAAAAAATTGCAACAGGTTGCTGTCGGAAAATGAACAAAAATGGTCAATCAGAATCAGTGTTTATTTAAAAATGTTTGATAAAACAGTCCTTCGAAGTGAGAACATTATGTTTGATCCAAAGTAACACTGGTGAATATGAAAAATTATTGCCATGACAACAAAAAAGACACATTTACAGCCTGGCAGTTGCAATGAGTTGTGTAAAATTTGTCAGAAAATTTGTAGATTTTCACTAGAGATATCCCTGCAGAGTTGACATGATGTGGTGTCATGTCTGCTTATATGTACAGTAGTTTAATACAGTGTTCTGTGTTACAACTAATCTGTATGGATTATCCTTACACAGTGCAATGTAACGGGGTTTCTCTAACTGACCTTGACCTTTATAGCTGAGAAATTCACCATCACAATTGAAGTGAACCACTCTATGCCCACTGAAATCACAAACATATATGCCATCTTGTTGGTGATCAAAACACAAACCCATTGGCCACTCTAAGTGTCCCTTGCCAATGTCTCTTATACTTTGCATCTGGTGATTCAAAACATGAACACATTTCCTGTCAGAATCTGATACAAAAATCCATTTCTTATTCACAATCAGATCCCAGGGTTGACTGACTTGTCCTTTTTCAGTTCTTGCAATGTGTTCACCAGATTTATTATATTTTCTCACATATCCATTCCAGTCACCAATGAATATAAAACCATCAGGACTCAAGCAGATACCGGTTGGATTAATTCCTTCTTTGCGTCCAAAACAGTTTAAAATCTTGCTTTGTCCAGAACTCACCACAACTTGACCATTCCCTTTATCACTCATAAAGTATTGGTCATTGTCTTCATCCACTGTGACATTCCATGGATTAAATGACTTTGGGAATGCATGGAATTGTAAGATGAGATCACAGCAGAGTTTGATTGGATCAATAACCTGAACTCTATGATTCCCCCAATCACATATAACCCATTGACCGTTGTTCTTGATGTATATTCCCTCGGCGTCATTAAATTGTCCCGGCATTGATCCTTTCCCAAACACTTCCAGGACACTTTCCTTGACCGGATAGCCTAGTAGGAAAACGAAAACGTAAACAAAGGTCAAAGGTCAATTTGCAAACTACAATTTCTATGAAGTCAAACATTTTCAGATCTCACAAATTTTGACTGAATGCAAACTTCTTTTGTTTACACAAACACATGGAACATTTAAAGGAACAACTTCCTTACATTGTTATGTAACTCACGTGTTTCCATGGCAACGCAATTGTATTTTATTGATGGAAATGTGATTTTCAGTCCATAAGGTAAGTCATTGTATTGTTTTGTTGATGTGTTACTGGTGGAGCAGTCAGCTTGCAAATAATCTTATCATGATTTGATTTCATCAACACTTTCATAGTTTATTACCGTGTATGTTTTGGAGTTTTTTGTAATTAAACCAGATATTTTTATCAAAATTTTATTTACCTAAATGATTTTTTTGGGTTTCATTTTTGATGTCTGCCATGGTGTTAAAACGATTTTTTTGTTTGTAAACCAGTTTCTATTCCTCCATCCAAATAATGTCAGACTGTAGATCTGTGGTTTCCTTTTATGATGTCAATATTTTGATGCTAAAGGGATGTTTATTTGTTTGTTGTGTTGGCCATGTTAAAATGATTTTTTGTTTACTAGTTTCTACTCCTCCATCCAAATAATGTCAGACTGTAGATCTGTGGTTTCCTTTTATGATGTCAATATTTTGATGTTAAAGGGATGTTTATTTTGTTTATGTGCTGGCCATACCAAGAGTTTTTGTAATTTACCATAAAGAAAAAATGTCCTTCTGTTTGCATTCCAGATTACAAACTCATTTTGAATGATGATGTAGTTAATGTTTAAAATCAGTTAGCCACAATGAAATTTTATTTCACTGAAGATTGTCTGGTTTTGTGTGAAAATAATCTTGAGCGTTTTACCTTTTTGAAATGGTAGAAATTGTTAATGCTACACAGTTTGTTTATGCATTGTTTTTATTTTCAATGTTTTATTCATTTCAAACAATTTTAAAATGATGTACTATAACTTCTAAAAGCATTCATATTTTTATCAACGTGGCCATAGATAAATGGTTTTTTCTCTAAAGTGTACCAGAATTTTTGCCAGAATTTTGCCGTGGCCATTGTAAATATGATTCTGTTTATGAGATTTATTTTTTCTAAAATGTAGCAACATCAATTTATTGTTTGACTTAGCCATTCTAAATTCCTCAAAATACTATTGCATTCACCATAATTAGTTTTTCCCTCTAAAATATAGTAGAATTATTTTATTTTTTGACTTGGCCATTCTAAATGTAATATTCCGTCTATGATATTTTGTTTTTATCTCTAAAATGCACAAGTATGAACACGACGGAATAAGCTGGTGCATGGCTAGTGAAGGCTACAATTTTTGCAGCTACCAAACAAATCACGTCATATTCTGATATTATACACATATTCTGATACTGTTTGTAGCTTATGTCAAACTGAAACTTTCATTCTTTTCATGAAAATTGTCCTTCATGTTTGTACATGGCCACACCAAAACAAAATTTCGTTTAACCCTTTCATCACCAGACAATAGTCATCTCTAGTATTTTCAATAAGACAGACTTAACTGCTTTACACCAGTGTACAGGGAAATTGGAAAACAGATAAACTTATGTACTTCTTAAAGTGAAAGTATTTTAGCTGTACAATTGTTTGATGTAATAATAATCCAAACTGGCATTTGTCAAAGATGTTATTATCAATATGTCTTTATTTTCACACAGATCAATGCATGAAGACAAAGTTACACCTTCCATGATGAATATTAGAAAGAAGACAGTACTTGTAACAGAATTGGAGATGATGTCAAAGGTGGCAAAGGTCAATCAGTCGGCCATGGTGAAATTTCTTATGAAGTGAAGTTCATGTAACACATTGGTTGTGAAGACTTGAAGACAGATGATGAAGCTAATGAGAGTGTCACCAACTCTACAGATTACATCTTTACCAGTAGTAACAACAACAGTGAAGATGTCTTTGGGTTCAAGTGAGCCTGAAATTCAATACTGTGTACATATTGTACACACAAACCAAACGGCCCTTTTCAGGGCCATCACATCCTCCAAAAAGAGAACTACCGTGTACAAACCATCATACCTTCCATTCTCTAACTTTTCAGAAGGGAGAGACACTCTTTTTACATGAAATGCAAATTAAAGACCAGTTTGTTTTGCCATTAAAATCATTGAATATTGCCCTAACAATGAAATAAATTCAACATGAATGAATCTAAAAACAACATTTACCAGCTATAAATTCAGAACAACACCATTTCAATATCTACCAAAATGACAGTTGTTTTATTTGATTAACAGATAGAGGCTGTGTCATAAGAAATATTTTCTTTACTGTCAGGCACTTCAAACTGACCATATTGATAATTCCAGTTAGGAATCAATAGGTAATTGTTTTATCTTTCTTGTTTAATTCACCTCTGGCTTGAGAAACTGATATACTGTATGTATATTTGCACACTTCATATCTTTCAGACTTTTTGATGGTCTTTTGATGGTATACATGTACCATGGATGAAGAGGCAAGAAACTCAGTTGATGTACAAAGTGCTGGTCAATGCACTATTAGTAACTATATCTAATTCTTTTCATTGAACCACTCTTAAGGATGGGGATTTAGCTGAGCTTTGTGACTGCATTGCGTACGGTATGAGTTCAAATCCCACTGCGAATGTACTGAAATTTCACATGCGTTTCAGCTGATTTATTGAAAACATTACTGATATGACCTGGAGGCACTGAAATCTTGCTGAGTAGTTTTGAGGCTGATATCTTTCCTACTTGTGGGTACTGCAGATAGTGAATTTGAATTTAATGGAAAATTACTGGATTTGAAACATTAACCATGCAAGAAAATACCACAGACTGAATTTGTGAGCTGAGAATGATCCACTGATCAGAATTTAACTCTGTTTCTATTTCAGCTTCTGTTCTCATTTTCAGAGTTCTAGTAATGATATCAGTCTTTGATTGTGAGTTGACCATGTACTGATATCCCCTGTATTCACAACACCAGCTGATGTAACCCAGCTGTGATCAGAATTTAACTCTGTTTCTATTTCAACTTCTGTTCTCATTTTCAGAGTTCTAGTAATGATATCTCAAGTCTTGGATTGTGAGTTGACCATGTACTGATATATCCCCTGTATTCACAACACCAGCTGATGTAACCTAGCTGTGATCAGAATTTAACTCTGTTTCTATTCAAACTTGTGTTCTCATTTTCAGAGTTCCAGTAATAGTCGCACCAGCAGCTTACTGACTACGCATGCGCAGATTCATAATATACTGTGTGAGTAACCGGAAATGCACCCAACTTAATCATTGGTGCCACCATGATTGTTTTGAGTGCTCGTAAATAAACAAATATGAAACGAGCAAAGTATTATTTTATAACATGCCACGAATAAAATATATCTTTTGTATCAACCTGTAAATATTATTATCCACCTTGTCACTGATACAAAATATCGTGACTGTCACGCCTAAAAAAAAACAGAAGAAGAGAGAAAAATGTCATGCATATGAATGAGGACATATACATAGAATGCTGGGATTGAATTTTAGAAAAGCGCCCCCTGTGTCAATAACTAGATACAAAAATTTCCAGTTTTTAGACCAAATGCTAGTTTTCAGACTCATAAGTGGAAGTTGGGCAGTGCAGTTACTATTGCAACGATAATGATAGCACGATACGTCCCTTGTTAAACACAATAGGTTGTTATCATGGTAAAACTTGCCAATTTTGTTCAACATTTCACTCATTACGGAAAATCTGTACCTGCAGGGTCTGATATCGTGTACGTGAACTGTTTTCATCAGAGGGTAAACTGGGCAGAGTTGTCGTACAAACATATATAGCAAGTCACAATTACTTCTATTTTAGTGCAACACCAAGGGCTGAGCCCTATATAATATTAATATTTTCAGTCTTTGATTATGAGTTGACATTGTACTGATATATCCCCTGTATTCACAACACCAGCTGATGTGACCCAGCTGTTTAACTCTGTTTCTACTTCAACTTCTGTTCTCATTTTCAGAGTTCTAGTAATGATATCTCCGAGTCCAGTCTTGGATTGTGAGTTGACCATGTACTGATATATCCCCTGCATTCGCAACACCAGCTGATGTGACCCAGCTGTGATCAGAATTTAACTCTGTTTCTACTTCAACTTCTGTTCTCATTTTCAGAGTTCGAAATGATATCTCCAGTCTTTGATTGTGAGTTGACCATATGTACTGATATATCCCCTGCATTCACAACACCAGCTGATGTGACCCAGCTGTGTCAGAATGTAACTCTGTTTCTACTTCAACTTCTGTTCTCATTTTCAGAGTTCTAGTAATGATATCTCCAGTCTTTGATTGTGAGTTGACCATGTACTGATATATCCCCTGTATTCACAACACCAGCTGATGTGACCCAGCTGTGATCAGAATTTAACTCTGTTCCTATTTCAACTTCTGTTCTCATTTTCAGAGTTCTAGTAATGATATCTCCAGTCTTTGATTGTGAGTTGACCATGTACTGATATATCCCCTGTATTCACAACACCAGCTGATGTGACCCAGCTGTGATCAGAATTTAACTCTGTTTCTATTTCAACTTCTGTTCTCATTTTCAGAGTTCTAGTAATGATATCTCCAGTCTTTGATTGTGAGTTGACCATGTACTGATATATCCCCTGTATTCACAACACCAGCTGATGTGACCCAGCTGTGATCAGAATTTAACTCTGTTTCTATTTTAACTTCTATTTTCATTTTCAGAGTTCTAGTAATGATATCTCCAGTCTTTGATTGTGAGTTGACCATGTACTGATATATCCCCTGTATTCACAACACCAGCTGATGTGACCCAGCTGTGATCAGAATTTAACTCTGTTTCTATTTCAACTTCTGTTCAAAGTTTACAGAATTTATCATTTATCAGGCAATTAAGGTAGTATGAGCCTCAAAAGTGAAACCTTTGATCAAACTTTCCCTAAGGTATCTTTCAACCGTTCTCTTTCAAAATCGAGAATAAAAATCAGGGGTCAGCGTGCAAATTTTAGTACTAGTGAAATAAATTACCAAAGATTTACCAATATTTGAAATTCAAAATGGCTGCCATCCCTGTGTTACTCTACGGAGGAAAAATAAAATTTTAGATTTTCCAAAAACTAAGACAATGAAAGATTTTCTTTGTCCAAGAGCTCAAAATGAGCCCCGACAAGTGGTAGATCACAAAAGTATTGTAAAAGTTTGAGAGTCTGAATATCTGTACCTGAGGCGCGATCTACCTAAAGGCAAAGACTGTTAAGGAAAACCTTTGTCTATTCAGTATGGAAAACATGCAACTCAAAGACTTCAATGACGAAGTTGAATGACACAGATGGCCAAAGTCTGCATCCATTGTTAGGCTCCCCTAAAAAAGTGTTTTTTCCCGTCATCGCTCACGTCACGTCAAAACATGCATGTCACTACTTTTTTCAGCTTTGAGTAAATATTTGAAACGACAAAGAAAACTGAATAAAAAGCACAATACTTGTTCTGAAATGTTCCTCAGACTGATTTCTTTCATTTTACTTTATGGCTTCCATGTTTGAATTCCCCAAAAAGGGGGTTGGCCATTTTTTACTTCCAAAAAAGAGAGAAAAAAAAATTCACATGGCCGCATCATTTTTGAATCCACCCAATGATGAGAAACATTCTTTTTAGCCTTCTGTCAGGTGTACAAGATCTGTGATTTATGATGGCAAACAATAAAGTATCAAGACAACCTTTGACCCTTGACCTGTAGGTCAGTAATTACTATTGTTAATGCCAGGAAATTATTTGCAGTGGTGGAGTCAATGAGTTGACTTAAAATATTTTTGCTACAGAGCATGAGAAAAAGGATGAACTGAAAATTTTTCATGACACTAACATTTAGGAAGACAATTAACAATTAGACTGCGATCATTCATTCCCATCTCGATGGCAATAGAATACAGGATACTCATTTCTCTCTAGACTAAAACAAGTATTTTAAATAAAGAAATGAGAAACATATCCATTCAGCAGAAATATTCAAAAACAGAATGACATTGCGATGCTTTTCCCTGGTCATTTACACCAGACTGATTTGATTCACGTGCCTGCGTAATGAGAGTTCTTTCTGCAAAAGGAACAATCCTGTGAGGTTACAATAATCAAAAGTGACCGACAACACTTGTTCTTTCATTAACTCAAGAAATATGGAAAGTTATGTTTTGAAGTCAAGGATATCCTCATGAAAATGTCTATCTGAAGCCAAAGCTTGAAGGATTTAAACTCTGAGATCACAAGTGGGTGCATTCCACTTTGATGCAAAGTAAAGCATGTGTGACAAGTATGATAAATGAAGCAATACAATATCAGAACAAAATACGACCCTTACCCCTAGTAGCACTCTGCCAGAGAAATCTTTTTCATTAGCTTTACCCAGTCTTACATGTAAGTATAAAAGGAATGAATGACCTTACTATTAAGGTAGCTACACACCAAACAGACACTTTCAGATTTTTACTTTTTCTCAGTTATAGTAGTCCAAAACCCCAATAAAGTATATATTTTCTGAAAGCCCTGATATTGGGAAATCTGACCGGGCACAGTACACAGTCATTATTTGCATAATAGTCATGTTACAAGCGTTTTGCTGAACCTTCCAAAAAATTGATTTTGCCTCCCTTTAGAGAACATGCTGCAAGATTTCTGGTTGAAATTTATGCATTGACAAGCCTTAGCAATGTGCCTGCGATTGTTTCTCTCAGTCTCCATTCAAATTATATGGCATGACAATTACAAATCCTTGAAAGCACCTTAGTCTAACATCTTTAACACTGCATAATAAAGAAAAAAACAAGGAATATAAAGGGAATCGCAGACATGGATTTGAAGACTTGTCAATGCATAAATTTCACCTGGAAATCTTGCAGCATCTTCACTAAAGGGGAAAAAACTAATTTTTGGAAGCTTCAGCAAAATGCTTGTCACGTGACTATTATGCAAATAATGACTGTGTACTGTACACGGTCGGCTTTCTCAATATCACGGCTTTCAGAAAATATATACTTTATTGGGGTTTGGGACTAGAAAAATCTGAAAGTGTCTATTTTGTATGTAGCTACCTTAATATTCTCTCCACTGATCGAGGTTTCAAATGGAAAGAAAATTTGTAAAATCTAGTGCATTTTCAATATGGTACTACAGATAAATACTGTACTCCACTTGTGAACTCATTTCAATGACATTAACCAATATGTTCACAGTCCAGAATGAATTTTACCACAGAGAATAATGATCTGACAAAAGTTTCCTCTTTTTTTCCGAAATGCAGGACTACATTCAGTTATTTGATTTGGGAACAGACCAAGATAAATCAGAAACTAAAATTCCTAACAGGAAGCATTGATAAACTACTCCAAAGTCCTGCATGTATTTTGCCAAATATTTTATACAGGTCTACCAGGATAACAGATAACATTACACATAGCCTTTTGCTAAATTTAATAGCTGACATACACACTGACAAGGACAGTACATTAAATCTTCATGTGAAGACATGTATGACCACCCAACTGTCTGTGGTTATGAATCGCTTCCATGGAGTTGTCCACAATTTCAAATTGCTTGTGGTTCGAACATAGTTAAGGCCGCTTTCTGCATTGAAAAAATTGGCAAGTCTATCTTGTCTGCCATGTATCTTTCAGTGTTTTTTTTATTCTATCGGTGAATCATCACAAACAAACAACCTTGTGGCAATTATCGGTAAATTGTAGCAACTGTCTATCGCTAGCATAGGCCTCAGAGTTAAGCTATGGGAACAGTGAATATGATTATCCCCAGGGCTGGGGCAAAGGTCAGATTGTCTAGGTCTTGGTCTCCGCGTAGATTTTTTGTTGCTATTATTTAATTTGAATATTTGACATTGATTTTCCTAATTAAGATTTATACTACCAACTTTTGGTGTCTTGGTGTTAGCAGTGAATTTTTACAGACTGCTGTATTCCTCAGTCTTTGTGTCATGTATTTGTTTTGAGATAACTGTAAGCTAAGTTTTATCACTGGGCTGCTTCTAAAATCTGATGAGCCAAGATTGTATGATGCATCAGCAAGCAAGGGTAAGTTACTAATCTGTGGACCTATAACCGATCAACGTTGACACAATCACCAACAAGTGCAGCAAGTGTACTTGCTTAGTTAGTCAGCTTAGAGTCAATATTAAATAAACAAACATGTTCGCTGGTCCCTGTGATATCACCCACCTTGTGTAGCTCTTTCTACATCACTCTGCAACTCATCGATGAGTGTCTTCCTGGCTTCACTCTTTTCCTTCAGAGGTGTAGCCTGGTTTGTGATGTCTTCCCTCTGCATCATCAGTTTTTGACCAGCTTCATGCAGGACTGCTTTGCTGTGAGCAGAATGTTTACTAGCATGAATTTTCAGCTGGACAAACTCTGTGACTTTGTCATCATCCGCTTCGTGGAAAGAACTGGTTTCAGAGTTCAGAGTCATTCTGAGTTCATCCCGTGTTCTTTGAAACTGTCTGAACTTGGCTTCCTTGAAATAGACATCAGGCTTGACTTTCCATTGCTTTGTGACAAACGTTGATCTGTGGCCCTGTAACTCCTCTACACTGAAGTCATCTCTACTCAGTAATTCAGAGATGGTTTGGTTGTCCCGTATCTGCATCCGTGACAGGAGTAGATTTAGACTGTCCACTGTATGGTGCCGGGTAATATCCTCACGCGGTGCAGACTTCAGTTCAGTTATTGCAGCAACACTACGTCGACGAGATGGAGTTGGCACTGAACCTGTTGAGATGAATCACAGTTCGTGAAAATGCTGAAAGTATATTCTAGGATGTTATTAAATTCTAATAGTCCATGTGAATTTGCGTGACCCACTAGTTTGATCAACAAACATGTTGTGTTTGATAATCCTCAATGACAATTGAGGAGAAGTATACAAAGAGTTGGTATATCTGTGGTTGGTTTTTGTCTAATACACTATGCACAGCAGACTTGGTTTAGTGTGATAGATACAATCAGGACTCTGTGAATAACAGTGCAACACAGTTGAACACCTTCAACGTAACAGGCTTAGATGAACACATCACAGAGAATGCCTTAGCAGAGTTGTCATTTTACAAGCATAAACAAAAGAAACAGAATGTTTTCAACAGTAAGCAAAGATAACATCCCAATGTTTGGATTCTAGAATGAGGAAAATGTCTATTTTATTGCTCTCATTTAGTGACAACTAGAAAAATGTTTATAAGGTTTGAAACACACTGTCACCTCACACTTGTTACTTGGCTACTTAAAAATTTTGTGTTGATACTTGTAAGACAATCTGATGAAATCTGCATTTGATAGCAAATTACAACAATCAAATTTTATTTCCCAACAACTTGCTCCCTCGTAATATGCATTTGTCCTGAACCATATCTAATGGCGACATTTTCCTATTTTGAGAATGAATCTGTGTTTTGTCTAGAGAGGGGGGTTTAGGGATTCCCCCTCTGTTGACATGTTGGCACCCCCTAGTAATTTGTCAAGGAGGGACCCCCTCCCATGAAATGGTGACACTCGCACCTCAGAGATACAAATAGAATACTTGAACTGGTGAAATCCCCCTAAATTTTCTGGTAAAGGGGAAAATCCCCCTTGTTGATGCTATCCTTGATGAAACACTGGAATCTCACCACTTTGTCTTGTCTACTCACCTAACTCCATTATCTATGAACGAAGCCCGGCAACTTACCTGTAAATATCATTGTCTAAATTAGTGCAGAAGTTAGACTGTTTTCACTCTACATTTGAAAAGAATGTTTCAAACATCTACTATTACCTGTCAAGAGTGGTATTTCCCTCTTACAGAGTAAATACTCCTGTACTGGAATGTAGATATCAAGGGTTAGGTAGTGAGCTTGAATCTTGCTGAGTAGTGTTGGTGTGATGATTGTAGAATGGATGGTTTTGTCCAGTCGTCCACTGATATACTCACTCCACAGAGCTTCCAGTGCTTCGAGTGATCGGCATTTCATCACGTAACGGAGACATCCCCTGTCAACTTTCGTCACTTCCAAACCATTGTGTACATCACTCAGAACTCTGCCCATCCCCTCCGTTGTCGGTCTGTTTCCTTCTCGTTGGTTAAATCCATCATCTACGTTTAACATGGATGCACCATTCACTGCATGTCCTTGCGAAGTTCCCACTTGTACTCCGATTGTACCTGAAAAGGAAGATAGCAGTCAGCATTATTACACATTTCATTTTCGAAAATGTTGTTCATATATGAAACTTTCAAATTGCGAGCTCTTTTGAGTCATTCTGTAGTTCATATTTAGTGAACATCATCGAATCATCTGCATTTTCTATATGCTTTCAGGATGATGTCAAGTTTCTTTCTGATTTCAAATTTGATGTGAGGATTAAACTACCGGTACCAATTTTTTATCCACCATTTGAATCATACTGTATGGTTTATGTGCAATAAAGTTATTTTTATCAGTCCAAGGTGATATTTGATATTAAATTGATGTTTACTGTTGTACTAGCAACATCGCTTAATGAAGATAATACTTTGTATTTCAACATACATTTTGGAGAAGTATTTTAAATCTAAACCAAAGCCACAGCTATCGGCCATATCTGTTGTAATATAAACAAATAATTTCATTTAATTTCTTGAAGGTTTGAAGTGCATCAGAGTGTGGCAACCTCCCACCTACCGGTATTTTCATTTATTTGAAGTTTTGCAGATTGCAAACACAGATGTACTGTTAAAACCAGTCATCTAAAATTCTTAGAATGTTACATTGCTATGTAGTGTATTTTACTATAACCAATAATTAACATTTGTCACTTTAGAAGTGAACCGACATCAACCTTTTCAGGTTTAAAATGAAATTTGTACATACAAACCCACTTACATGGTTCCCGTTCTGGATTTGGTGAAGGTTGCTCTGTCAAAACACTGGATGCTGAAGTAGATGGTTGACTATCATCTCTTTCTGGTTTTAAAAGATAAAGATGTTAAATTAGATGGCGGTAAGACACATACAGTTAGACATGCAAACATATAGAAAGACATAGTTTATTAAAGGGAAAATACTTATTTTATGTCTTATTTGTAATTATATGCATTATTTCACCAGACAAAATTTTGACTGGCACGAGAGTTGTTTACACTGTAAAATAATATTGCCAATACGCAAGGCATAATTTTTGATTCAGCAGTCGTTGTTTATAAACGTGCCTAATCCATAGACTGTAAAATAACATCCTACTTTTTGATTGTGGAATTCTGGTGGCTGAGTCAGTAAAGAAAGGCATCAAAACCATATGCATATTCATTTTATATATAAAATTAAGTTTTTTACCGATAAGGTTAGGGAACTGGTCACATTGCGTTGCTTGTCGTAATGCTGTTCGTCGAAGATGTTCTTCAATCGATTTTAGGAACACCGAGTTCTTCTTCCTCAATTCTTTAATCACTGTCGTCTTCATTATCTTCTGCATCTCAGATGCCACTTTCAAATACACGCTATAATCTTGAACGATGAGTGTTAGCCTATCCTTCAGCATGCCTGGGTCACCTCGCATTTCTACAACCACGTCTTCCCGGTATCTTGGAAAATACTTGCTTATGAATTCATCACCATCTGACGCAGTAGGGACTAATATCGGCTTTCCACTGGCTATTGTGTCAACGACAAGCCTCAGTGAATTTATCGCGCGCGGTGGAAAAACGACAAGGTGCGACTGTAGCAGTTCCTTTCTGATGGAGCCATTTTGGAACCCCTTAATGATTACAGTTAGTTTCGGGTGAAACTTTAAACGTGCCTGTATTTCTTTGTCATCATGTTTATTCATACAGAGGATTTCCCATTTTGGTGGTTCGCTTCTTAAACTTTCATAAAGTTTGGCCACCATCGTGAGGGCTCTTGGAACGATAGCACAATTATTCAACTCCGATACTGTGAACTTGTCAAAAGGGGTCATGATTCGAAAGTTACGACTATTAGGAAGTTTTGGAGGTACTGGCCATGGTAGATTGAAGAAATCTTCTGTTGGTAGTGGTACAAGTTGCAGATGCTCGGTCGATGGATCGTGATATGTATGTTCAAAATGATCAAATATTTTTGGACCAATAGACAGCACAACAAATGCACGCAGACTTTGCTCATCAAGACACTCACATCTATGGTCAAACACTTCCTCGTCATATGGAAACATCTCTTTGGTTAGTTCTTCTGGATTCCATACATTAACATGAATGTATTCTGCGTCAGGAAGTACTTTGTCTTTGATGTGAACAGCGACGGATGAAGAAACAATTCCAAATCCGAAAATGAATCTTAAGTCGGGAATATCCTTCAGATGAGGATAGAAAATCTTATGCGCTGCGAGCCAAAAGTGACTAGGTTTCTCCTTTTCAAAGAGAGAATTTCTTTCTGGTAAAATTAAGTTGATTCCTAGTCGTTCTGCCTCCCTCTCTGTCTTGCCATCGGCTTCTAAAACTGTACAGTGAATGATGTGTCCGCATGACTTCAACTGATCGATAAGTTCGTATAGTGCAGCTGCAATACCACCATGTATCGGTGATCCCCATCTCTCTAACAAAATCAGCACTGCAGAGGAATTCAAACCAAGATCCAATCTCTGAAAATGAAAACATTCTCTATGTCACACATTCCCTTTTTTCAATCAGTAGCATTTAATCAGGCACTGTTACAGAGGTCATTGACTTTGACACCAATTCTGTAAATTATTTGCCATAGCAATACGTACTGTGAGAAATCTAGCAAGTACATAATTATTCTGCTGTTTATGGTCTTGGCCATTGGTACAAGTAGGTACCTTGGCAACAAATACGAGAGACACTCATGACAAGACTGTATTTCATTTGTATGTAAATAAGGATTATACAGATTGAATTGTATATAGAAGGTTTCTCTATGAACACCAAGGCAGATGAAGGGACAATATGTAACACCCATTTATAAGCAATAAACAGTGATATCTTTGAAGACTTGGGGCATGCAGAGATAAATATTGACACCGATCATTTTGATTGAGATTGCGAGGAAATAGAGTACCATGTTAGTTACAGACATTTGAAATATATTATATTTTACTTGGTTTTGATAATGGTGCTTGAGATGGCTAACGACTTCACATGAGACATTGCAATGTGAAAGCCAAATCACAGGACCACTTGAGTCATACATTATTCACGCAACGACACTGGATAGAAATGAGTCCTATGAATAAACAACACTTCCAGATAAAACCAGGAGTTTGTCACTAAAATGACCTAGCAATAGCATGTGTGTGAAAAGCGTTCATGTCAATGACATGCAATCACCTGTCAATGTATTATTGACAGTAAAGGTATACAGTCACCTGTAATCTAAGTATGCCCATATATGGTCAAAGGGGCATTCCTTGGTATTCAAAATGCCCATGTGAGGGCGCTGTTTTTAAAAAGTGGCCACCCGCTTAAAATCTGTGATTGGTTAGATTTTCTCTTTCCATGGTAACTGTGGCAAAATTGCAACAGGTGACAGCATACCTTTAATAAAGTTCTCAGCATTGTAAGACATTCTTTTCCATTTGCCTTTATTTTGATTTCATTATAAATAGTCGTGTAAGGTGTCAAACGGAATCCACAATCCACAGACATGACAATCCATTTTCACGAGTCACTTCATTCAATGAGCTCCTCAGCTGACATTTAAAGTGTTTCACTCTGAATCCATGATATCGTTATTGTGTCAACGTTTTACTTGTCTGTGTCATAAATGTCAATCATACATACCGGTGCTTTCTTCTCTATCACTTGCACTGCGTTATTCTTTTTATCATCATCATCATCATCATCGTCATCATCAGTATCACCGCCTCCTGTGCTATGCTTTCTCTTCAGACCATCTCCGCTTTCTCTACTTCCGCCAGCGACAACTCCCGCCATTGCTTGCATGCATTAGTTGTTGAATGCTGCAGGATAAAAAGGACATCAAAAATCCATGATAATCAACCACAAGTAAATCATACAATTAAGTAGCTATGAGATGATTATTCCTGAAGAGCACTTCAACATTAAGTTTGGAATGTTGAAATGTTTATTTTGTTGCTAACAGCCAAATTTCTGAATGACGTGCGATGACTTAAATAGATATTTGAAACAAGCACCATTGTCTTGCCTTTTCAAAGAAACTATGGAATTCAGGAGAAAAGAATAACATTTGTCTTGGAATTTGAAAAACAATGATATTTCCTTCACTCATCCATATCATATGGTACAACTGATGTAACAGTCTTCGTTATGCTAGTAGCTGTTCAGTTGTGAATGTGATGATCATAGATGGTGGTGATCATTTTTATTATTTATTATTTTTTTTACTATTCATGTGTTTTATTATTATCATGTTGATTTGGTAGTTGTTGTTTTCTCACTGTTGGTATGATCTCTGATTCATTTCTTTGGAGACATTGGAGATATTTCTTTTCATACCTGTTGGCAGCTGACACATCACACACTTGACATAAATTCTGGGTGGCATTGTTTGAAATGTTCTTGAAAAGTCGGCTAAACATCACATTTGTGTTGAATTTATGATGCACAAATTGGTCTGCATGAGAATGACAGGTTAAAGCAAAATGATTCGTTTTTGACAGCGACAGTTTACTGTATACCAAATCTATTATATGTATTCTCTTTTTGTTCAAAAACTCACCTGTCTAGTATGGACAGCCAGCGAAGATTACATTTTCAAAAGTCGAAGAGTTGATTCTAAGCAGCCAAAATTTACTGTAATTCAGCATTGAGCTCTAAGGTCATATCATCCTGTAGAATCAATTGAAAATTACTGTCATTGATCAGCACTTTTTGAGTTCAGAACCTAATTGCTTGGTTTCTTTTTTCATAAAACACATCGTTATTGAACAGAGACGCATGGGATACAATTCATCAAGAATCACATTTCGCTACAAAATTGCCATGACAAATTTACAGACAGAAGTCAAACATAGGTTTATATATTAGGAGTACTGCATAAGATGAATGTAATAAGTGCAGTGGCAGGAGCACCTAAGAAACAACTTATGTCCACTCTAGAAGAGAGATTGAAAAAAATAGCATCAATGACACTTCGCTCACATTTGGTTTCATGTGGCAAGCCACAGTGAGTGCACATACCATATCTAATAGCTTCTGTGGACTATAGCTCATGAATTTCAGAGTCAGTTGCATTTGAACACATATTTTGATGCACCATCCAACTAAGTACGAAATGGCTGGTAAGTGTTGCAACAGACACCACACTTATACAACACCATGCAGCCTAGTATATCATAATTAGTGATACATTCTACTACCATACAAAAAATAAAGGTGTCTTCTTATAATATTGTATTGCATGGAATCAATTTAGACAATATTTAGTCCCTCTACTGTCTATGGTTGCACAATCGAAGACTACGGTAGCATGTAAAAATAGGCATTCTTTAGGGCTGACACTGTTATAACAATACCATCCACACCTACATGATAATGGTATGTGCCAAACTGCCATCCAGTTAAAGGGCGGTGGTCGTCAGAACGGCGCTCAAAGGTCACTAGGGACCCCTATGACCAATATAAACACTGTATCCAAGCTACGTTGGCTATTGATGAAAGTTATGTTTGTCTTAATGTACATCGTAAAATTTAAATGTTGCAGCTATTTTGACATGATGCATCTACCGTAATGCATGAAATACATTGTTTGTAAACAAGCAAGTTGCACATGCGCAGTTCCGACGACCACTTCCCTAAGCATTGCAGTATCAGAGCCAAATGGGGAAATTTCCCAAAACAATGTACCTACTAAGGAGCCTGGTAGCTGTTTTACCTGT
This sequence comes from Ptychodera flava, assembly GCF_041260155.1. Lineage (NCBI taxonomy): Eukaryota > Metazoa > Hemichordata > Enteropneusta > Ptychoderidae > Ptychodera > Ptychodera flava. The sequence continues at coordinate 47,518,201 of NC_091930.1, read as the reverse complement.
CAAGTTCATATTTCACCATCAGGTCAAGTTGGTTAAAACTAGTAAAGCAAAACATGTCCCATATGGTGCATTTTAACTAAGACTTGAAGATGTGAAGGTCCATGAAGACAGAAATACTGTAAACATGATTTTTACCGACTAAAGCTGCTATAACATACTAAGGCAAGAGGGTGAAAATACATATGGTTTTTGCTCAATACCACTTATTACTGACTTGGTACTTGATACTGTCTTGCAGGATAAAGGGTTTAAATGCCCTCACAAAATTTAAATCAAGGGATTTGAGCAGAAGCAATTATTTGACACACATTGACACACAATATGCCATCGATATTAACATGGCAATGGAAAATAAAACCAGATATGAACTGAAAGTGCTCACGTGTTTCATTATATATTGCCTTTATGTGCAAATCTGAACCTTTGAAACAAGTTTGCAACTTCATGAAAGTGTTATGATCAACATAATGAACAAAATTCACCACAGATCAATGCTAAAGGTCATAGTATTCAAATATGTAATAAGCTGGGGAAAAAAATTAATTCGTTGAGTACTGTCATTGTATCACCACTAGGGGAGTTACGTAAGCACTCATGCGGTGATATTCACAGTGCTAGCGCTCTGATATTTCAGCCAAATTTTCATGGCAGGCCGATGCCTTAATAGCCTTCAAACCTGTACAGGACGTCATTTTAAGGAACAACCAAACAGACTTGTTCAAGATGGGGACTGATTTGGAAAGTTACAGACGAAAAATTGGACATTTCTCTGGTGGCAACCCTTCACGTCAGCGAAAGCTACCCGAAGATGGCAGCACTTCGCATTCCACTTGTAAATTGCTGTATGTCTTTGGCTATCAAAGTATTCCTTGCCGGACGTCTAGTTGTAGTTGGTAATTTGGAAAGAAACCCAGGTCCCCCAAGGCTTCGAAGTACAGAAACAGCAACGAAAGAGGACATCTCTGATCTACACGAAAAATTATATGCAATTCTCGACGACACAAAAACCATGAACAATAATTTTGCGCTTCTTCAGTCCAGACTAGATAATGTAGAAGATGAGTCTCAACGATATAAAAGTGCAAATACAAGAAGATGGAGAGAGAATTACAGAACTAGAAAAGCTGAAATTTGAGATTGATAAAATGAATAATTCCAGCGTCATTGCTGACTCAGAGATGCTAGGAGACGATTCTGCTGGCTGGCCGAAATCGGCAGTGCATGATATGAGAAAAGTGAATCAAGGAAGAAAGACTTGGAAAACAGAAGTAGAAGAAATAACCTGGTCTTGTTTGGCATACACCAAAGATCGTACAAATGAAAATTGGGAAGACTCCGAAGATAAAGGTAATTTAAGAAATTCGAAATCAACTTGGCATAGCCGACAACGTGGAATTTGAGCTGATTCACCGAATGACAAATGGGCCACCAGTTTGCGACTGTAAGCCCATCGTGGCGAGATTCGGAAGCTTCAAAGATAGAGAAAAAATTCTTCGAAATGCTTTCAAGCTAAAGAATACAAATATCTCTATAAGTGAGGATTTCTCCAGGAGGGTCAGAACCATCCGTTCAAAGCCATGGGGTTATCGTCGCTCCCTCCGTGAAACCAACAAAGATCTGAAAGCCCATCTCCAATACGATAAACTGGTTGTGAAAGACATTGACTGCAAACGCGTTTTCAGTTTGAACGAAGAGACTGGTCAAATTTCCGAACATACATTTCCATTCAATGCACAATTACCTAGATGAGAAAGGTACCAAGGCCAAAGTTGTGAAAAATTCACTTTCTCTGTTAGGGAGCCGTCATTATTTATGGCCTGGGGGGTCGGAGGAATCTGAGGGGGGGGGGGGTTCACTCAAAAAATCGAAAGCTAAAAGGGGGGTTGCTCAAAAGTGGAGAACAAGAAAGGGGGGGGGGCTACTTAATTTTGTTGATATGTACTGAAGCATTTAGTGGAGTTACGAATAAATACAACAATAATAGTAAAGATATCATACCCGGTATTTGTGTACACACACACATAATATATATTATATATATATATATATATATATATATATATATATATATATATATATATATATATATATATATATATATCATAATACAGGTGGTTTCAAGTAGAAACTAAAATCTCATTACGCTATGTGTTTCACGTATTGTCATCGTCAGACGAGAATGATCAGCTATTCGACATGGCAAGCCTTATGTTAGAGGCTAGTACTGAGTACATTTTTCAGTATTTCCTGATTAAAGATTGATATACTTGCCTGATCATCTGAAAGGTCTGCTTTCTATATTCTACATTGTATAGGTTACCGATAGGGGATAATGTGTAAAGCAAGCTAATTCTGATTCTATAAAGTTTAAAACCAGTGGAATGCCTTGACAACAAACCCATCTTTTATTGCAGGAAAATAATAATAAATAATAAATGTGAATAAATGTATGTCTGTCGCTATTTTTTCGTTTTCAAAAAATGTAATTGAAATCAGTGAACTGGAATATAAGTTTTGGAATACTGTCTCAGATTTCTGTTCCTTTGAGTTTTTTATATGAAAAAAAATCTGAAAAAAATACTCCCCAAGTGCCACCAAATAACACCATTTTAATCTCTATTTTTCAAAAGCTCCAATGGCAGGAGGGGGACCCCCCCTCCTGACCTCCCCCCGCGACCGCTTTTGCGGTCGCTTGTGGTGCTTTTGCACCACATCTTCCCCCTCTTGTAAACAAATCCTACGGAGAACACTGCATGTCATCAGAGCACTGGATACAGACCTGTACATCAGCCCCTGTCACAGCAATGGAACCTCTTTCCGACACAGACCTGTACCACAGGGTTTAATCAGGGGCTGTTTTTTTTTTGGGGGGGGTCACTCAAAATTTCTGTAGCAGAGAGGGGGGTTACTCAAACACGTCATGGTTGGCAGGGGGGTTACTCGAAATTTTGGAGTTTCGAAAGCAATTCCTCCGACCCCCCCCCCAGGCCGTAAATAATGACGGCTCCCTTAGTCTGGAATATTCGTGGTCTGAAAAGAAACTTGGGTATCATGACTTCATATCTTTTTGTCAGAAATACGATATTGTTGTCTTTTAGAAACTGTTTTGTATAAAAGATGATGTTTTTGATTTTTTGTCAAATTACAATGTGTTTTCGTTCCAAGCCGTTCGAAGTTCTCGGAGAGGCAGACCCAGCGGCGGTGTGTCAGTTTACGTCAAAAGTATATTGATAAAGTAAAGAGGGTAGAATGTAGAGTCGAAAATTGTATTTTTCTTGAATTCCACAAAGATTTATTTTCATTTGACCAAGACTTACTTTTCGGCTGCTGTTATATTAGACCAGATAATCCTACCCATAGAATTGAATGTTAGATGACTTTCTGGTGTAACTTTTCTTCAGTCAATCCTGATAAACACATTATTTTATCGGGTAATTTTAACTCAAGAGTAGGATCTCTTGACGATTTCATCATTGATGACATATTGCACATGTACCTGTATTAAACAATCTGGGTTACATTCCTGACACATTTTCGTACACCAAGTCAACCAAAGATTCAGTGATAACTCCAGCGGGTAGAATGTTAATTGATCTATGTAAGCGAATCGACATTCATATTAAGAGCAGCTGGAGACCAAGATGGTAATTTTACATGTTTATCGTTTGCCGGTGCTAGTGTTAATGATTATGTCATCTTGTCCACTGAGTTATTTCACAATGTAAAGAATTTCAACGTACTGCCTCGCACCATATGGCCTTGTCATGTCATTTGTCATACACAGGGTATAGGAATCATTGTGATGTAAATGTCGAAAATCAAAATGGAGGTAGAAATATTGAGCGTATGGTCTGAAAATTTAGAGAAAGTTTTCTTGAAAGTATGTCTTCTAATGAAGTGAAAGGTCTTTTACAGGATTCTCTTGACAGTTACCCAATGTTTATTTATCAATTAATATGTTCACTAGAGCACTGAAATTGGCAGAGGAAAACACGAAGTGTCCAGTGTCTGATAGCTAATCGAAACAGCGTAACAAAACAGTGTGGTTTGACAATACTTGTGTTGTTAAAAAGCGTGATATGTACAGTACATTAAAAGAGTTCAGAAAGACAAACTTTGACTTTGCGTTGAAGGATTTTATTGCTGCCAAGAAGGATTTTAAACAAACTTGTCGAAATAAAAAACTCGATTATCAAAATGCTGTAAAAGAGAAGCTCGCAAAAGCTTGCACTGAGGGTAAGGCAGATCTTTGGTCTATTTTGAAAGCATGTATGAATCGTCAGCATAATAGTGTAAATAATATAACTTTAGAAGACTGGTATCACTATTTCAAAAACTTGTATATGTAGTGTGAAGAAAATGAATTTATAGATTGTGACTTTTTACAAACTGTAGAAGAAGCCATTCAAAATACAGCTACTCAAAATACAGATGTCTCATTAAATACTGCCACAGGAAATGGATGATTTAAACAAACCCATTTCAATAGACGAAATTTTGATAAGTTTGAAAAAGTTAAAAACATCATAGTCCCCAGACTATGATGGTATTCCTAGTGAATTTTTTAACGTTTTCTTTTCATGTAATTGCTCCGTTTCTGCATACTTTGTTTAATTTTCTTTTCGAACATGGATATTTCCCAACAGATTGGGCTATTGCGTCATTATCCCTTTGTTTAAAACAGGTAACAAGAATGACGTAAATAATTTAGGCAACACTTAACATTTATGGGAATGTGCATAATTAGGAGCGTAACCTCTGACCCATCCACGTCACTTTCGCTCCTTGCCGCCAGTGGGTTGACAGTGCCCCGCGTGTCGTTCTTCCATTTTTTCAATGAATCATGAATCAGACTGAACAACAACTCGTGGACTTAGGTATTACTCCTCCGAGTACACGCCAGTCAAAGAGAGTGAAAAATCAACGAGTTTTCACTGAATTTGTCGCAGATCCAGTCAAGTCAAAACCAAAAGCCCGCGCAAATGTTCACCGGAAAGTAAAAACGGTGACAGCCAAGCCTGGCGCCAAACCAAAGACTCGACGCGGAGTAATCCACTTTTAGACTTGTGTTTAGTAAAATTTTCACGTTAATTTTAAACCAAAGGTTGACATCATTGGCAGAGAAAAATGATGTAAAGTCTGACTCTCAAGCTGGCTTCCGAAAGCAGCCAGCATTCTACTGTTACCATATTTTTGTTTACATGCAATTGTACAAAAATATCTGAGTGTTAAAGGAGGAAAATTCTATTGTTTATTTGTAGACTTTTCAAAAGCGTTTGATTCTGTAAACCACTCCTTACTTTTGTATAAACTTTCACTCATTGGTCTTTCTCGTAAGATGTTTAACATCTTACATCGTAAGATGTATGTTCTAAAGTGTCAAGTCATGCTTCAAATCTAATTCAACAGTTTCAGTTACTTTGACTGTCCAGTTGGCGTAAGACAGGGTTGTATGCTGAGCCCTATTTTATTTACATTTCATTGAAGAGTTAAATGACATGCTTAAAAATTCTGGAGGGCTTGGTATCCAACTAACTCAAGATATGTTAAATTTATTTCCATTATTGTACGCAGACGATGTGCAATTACTGCGGATTCTGTTGGAATTTGCAGAAATTAATTACTGTTTTAGAGCAGTTCTGCAGTAAGTGGAAAATGCATGTGAATTTAAATAAGACCAAAGTTATGGTATTTAGAAATGGTGGTCATAGAGCTCGGTCAGAAAAATGGGTATTAAATGGTCAATGTATTGAAGTTGTAAGCTACTACAAATATCTAGGAATTTTAATTTCGTCCAGAAACACCTGGGGCAAAGCGGTATCAACTTTAGCTGATCAGGCGAACAAAGCATCAAAGGTTCTGGGAATTTCTTCTAAAAAGATGGGGGATTTCCATATAAAACGCACTTTATGTTATTTGATTCAATTATTTTACCCATCATGCTTTATGCCTCTGAAATATGGGGGTATCAGTATTATGAAAAAACTAGAGCAAGTTCAAAGAAAATTTTGCAGATTATATATGGGTCTACCGTCGAGTGCACAAAATGAAGCGGTGGTTGCTGAATGCGGCAGATTTCCTATTTTTATTTCCATTTTAAAGCGTTGTGTTAAGTTTTGGCTTAGAGTAATTGAATTACCGCCTTCCAGACTGCCACGTCAAGCGTATGCTATGCTTGTAAAACTTGATGTTCTGGGACGGCAAACATGGGCGACCTCCTTGAAGCATATTTTTATATGGCTTTGGATACGTTTGGCTGGCACAGGAAGTTGGCGATAAAGACAGATTCATGCAAGAGTTTAAGCTGACTTGAGAATTAAGGTAGAACGCACCTCGGGGACAGACATTCGGACTCTCAAACTTTTACAATTCTCTTCTGATATACTACATGTGGGGGTTCATTTTAAAGCTCTTGGTGAAAGAAAACTTTTCACCGGCTTAGTTTTTCGAAATTCGAAAATTTTTATTTTTCTCCATAGAGTTAACACTGGGATGGCGGCCATTTTGAATTTCTAATATCGGTAAATCTTGGGTAATTTGTTTCTCTAGTACCAAAATTTGCAAGGTGACCCCCTACTTTTATTTTGATTTTGAAAGAGAATGATTGAAAGATCCCTTGAGGAAAGTTAGAGCAAAAGTTTAAGTCTTTCACTTTCGAGGTGCATATTACCTTAAAGATGTATATAAACAAAATACCGCAATTATACGGGTCACTCAAATTTGATCAGAATAGGTATATACCAGTATAGGTTACCAATGATCAACAATAAATGTTGTCCCATCTGTGCAGTGAAAGAAAATTCTACGTTAATGTTATGACAATTAGATCTGCACAGTACAACCATAAAAACAACACGAAATATTTAAACCAGAAAAACAAGAATGACAAAAGTAATTAAGGTCTGAAACTTTAGGTACTGGAGGTCAACTTTAGCAACATGCATAGCAGAAACAAGCCCCTCTTAGTTTGAGCATAGACGGTCCCCCCTACTGTCAATGGTTTGAGCAGGTCTGTTAATATGTAACAGTCCATATAGAAGGACAGGAAATGACTCAAGATCAGTGGAGTTGGCCTGTTTCTTCTGGCATGCCATCCTGCACATTTGCAGGATTTCACTTTTTCTTACCTCATTTGCACATTTTTGACACTGATGTGTTCATTTGAACAAATTCACATCTCAACCCCTGCATCTACCTATACACCAAATACTGAGATGGTAGCTCTGGCGGAATGGGAGCCTTTGTGTGTGACTGACATACATCCGCACATACATACCAACAAATATACAGACATACAGACGCCACCGACTCATCATATAAGCTCTTTTTGGTATTTATATACAAAACCAAATATGAGCTAAAATGGTGGGAAACTATCAGCAGGAAACCAAAAATGCGTACTTATATCGAATTTGAGACCCATTAGATGTAGAAAGGTATTTGTCTTTGAAGCTCGACTTCAAAATACTTCAAACTTTTGCTAGTTTTCGTTGTTCTTGTCTTCTGTTGCAAAGAGAGGAAGGTAGACACACTGGTATTGCCAGCATTGAAATAATCTGTAAAATGTGTAGATCCAATAAGGTCGATGAGTTTAATTTCCTGTTAGAATGCCCTGCTTTTGACAAGCTTCGTTTAATGTATATTGCAAAAAAATTTCACATCAATCCAAATAAGTGTAAATTTCTACGTTTGTTACGATCAAGAGATGGGAATACTTTATTTAAGTTATATCAATTTGTTCACAAAGCTTTTCAGCTTCGCTCAGAAATTCTTGCAATTGAAACTAATTGTAATTTCTCTTTACCTGTCAAATCAATTCAATTTCTTTTCCGTAACCATTTGTATTACTCCTTGCAAATGAGCCGGAGGCCTTGAAATGCAATAAACTACTATTACTACTACTACTACTTGTATCACCACTTAATATAGCATGTGTAATTGCCTTTGGTCAAGTCCTTCAAGCTATATATGCCAAACTGTGAAAGCTTATTAGCTATGCAAATTATGAATTAGCTGACATGAAAATGCGAAATGACTTTCAATACTGTTATAACCTGGTATAATGATCAATGTACTCAGCATGTTTTGCCAACATTTATCAAGTAAATCCCAGTATATATCCCTAATTAGGAAAGTTCATTAAATATGCAAATTAGGAATTGGCTGTAATAAAAATGTCAAATGACTTTCAATAATGTTGTATCATAGTATCTTTAAAGAGGCACTCCCATTTGTAACATTTTTAAAACACATTTTTTTAATGCCAACGGTCGATATTTGACGTGGCGACCACGCGGATTGCGCGAGATATGTCGATATAAACATGTCATTTCCCGAGTGTATTTTTCACATCCCGAAGTTTTACGATAGTTTCTGATTATGACGCGAAATCCCCCGAAGGTTTGTTGTTGTGCTGATTGACGATATTCTAGGGAGTCTATAATAAGTTCGAACGACGCAATTTTACCTCCCACTGCGAAGACTTTAATTATCATTATGCCTTTACCACAGCTCAGTTTTTGAAATCTTCTTCTTAGCTTTTGTCGTTTTCATTATTCTAAATCAGTTGTATTATATTTTTAACCAATACCACATAAACATCAGTTTTTACGTGTTAAATATTAGCCGCCTCTGGTGACTACATTTTGTCGTCTGCCACATAGTACGTGTGGTTCGCCGCGGCGTGGTATGCGTCTATGCATACATGCGGTGGCTGCTATGTATCAACCGCATGTAACTGGGCTAGTCACCTATGCGAAATCTGGTGGAATCAGCAAAAATTCTTTTTCGTTTTATCACCAAGTCAGTAAGACTCAGCTTTCTCCCACGGGCCATGACCGATCACCGATGCAAGTGGTACTGTGGCGTAAAGCAGCATCAGTGTAGACTCGTACTCCATAGTTTAGTTGACAATGGCCCAGGTGCCGAATGTTCGATGTTCGGAAGCGTAATTTAGGTGGACCACTGGAATTCAACTTTTACTTTTTGAAGACATGTTTTTATCGATATCTCGCGATCCGCGCGCAGTCGACACGTCAAATATCGATCGTTGGCACTAAAAAATGTGTTTTAAAAATGTTACCAAGTGGGAGTGCCACTTTAATGTACATAGCAAGTTTTGTCGACTTTGTCTAGTCAATACAGATAAATATCCCTAATTAAGAAAGTTCATCAAATATGCAAACTAGAAATTGGCTGAAGCAAACATGCTTAACGAATTTCAATAACATGTATTATAGTGTCCTAAATATATGTAGCAAGATTCGTCAACTTTGCTTGAGTCAAATCAGATATATAACCCTTAATTCGAAATGCTCATGTATACAAATGAAAATAAGGAATTGACTGAAATAAAACAAGTTGGCTTTCAATAATGTTATATCATAGTATCTCCAATGTACATTATGCCATCGTTTGGGCCAATCATGTGGCAGCTTTTAGGTCCTTGGAAAAACAAAAAGGCTTTCAGCAATGCAAATTTTGCATACTCAACTTTAACACTTCGAGACGAAAAATTTCATTGGTGGCCAAATTTTCCGCACGCGGAAAATGATCTTTGAACTTGGCTTGCAAAAGGACCGCGTGGTTTTGATTTCAACCGTTGGAGTTAGAGGCAATCTAAAGGGCGCTGTACAGAGAAAGATACAGATATGCATTGCCATGGCTCACAATCCTGGAAAAACCTTTGCGATAAGCAATGAAGTCAACTAAAAAGCGACAACAGAGTTGAAACTGTTGAAATACGGATTTCTAGCAATCTTTCTTGTAGTCTTATGCCTTATGCAGGATATAGGCGGGCGAAGATTGCATTATAGGCGCGCCTATACCCCAACTCACTGTATGGACATCACATTTACGAAATTGGAGTCAAAAGTCAACTACGTCCATGTTAGAACAAGTCATTGTTAATAACATAGTCCCCGCCCATATTCATGTTGTATGCAATGGGAGAGTTTATGATGGATTGGTGGTGGTGGGGTTGTTGGATGTGGGTTATATGATTTTTTGGGAGCTTGTTTGAACTTGGACATTTGTTTGACATATGTTTGTAATGAATTGAAAATCAGATTCTCCATTGATGTCAGTATGTATAAATGATGTGGACGTTTTGAATTCTCTACACAAATTATGATAGTAAGGCTATGAAGAGAAACTGATGTAATTTTGAAAGGTACCGTCGCAAGTGGTTCGTCTGTTAGTGTGCAAACCAAATGTTGTAAATGATTACCAAGCCCTGTCAAGAGTCAACAATAACTAGCATTGCATGTCCATTGTAGTGTAGATAGCCTTCATCATTTCTGCTATGAGAATCAAATACATAGAAAAATACCGCGATGATACGGTGTCGCTCAAATTTGATCAGAATTGGTACATACCAGTATGGGTACCAAAGATCAACAATAAATGTTGTTTTTATCTGTTCAGTGCAGGAAAATTCTACGTTAATGTTATGACAATGATTTCTGCACAGTACAACCAGAAAAACAACAAGAAATATTTAAACCAGAAAAACAAGAATGAGCCACCCCTGTGAAATTACAGACTTCGCTAGGTCTTCGGCAAAACAATGCCCGCGTCACTCATTCACAGTAGAAATACAGCACGTGTGATTGTACCGTGTGTGTGACCTCTGACTGTTGAGTAGACGTTACCATTTTTTAAGGGTCCCATGTGCGTTGAGAAGTGTATTCTTGTTTGTTTCTTTTTCATTTTTTTTGGCCTTGCCAATTAAACTAAAGGGAGGACTTGTTGAGGATTAATGATAAGACAAAAGGGCTTTACATGTGCCAAAAACATGCCGACCCACTAAATTATATATGTAACCCCGTTTTCCCCTATTTCATTTTCTAATGTGCCGCTTCGTACAGCGTGACAATCAGGGACATTTATTCAATGCCGTATACTGCCAGAAAATCATGATGATCTTCAAGTTTAAAGGTATACAGTCACCTGCAATCAAAATATGCCATATATGGTCAAAGGGGCGTTCCTTGGTATTAAAAATGCTCATTTTAGGGCGCTGTTTTTAAAAAGCGGCCACCCCTTAAAATCTGTGATTGGTTAGATTTATTTTTCCATGATAACTGTAGCAAAATTGGAACAGGTGACAGCTAGTATACCTTTAAGTGTCTTGAAGCATGTCGAAATGAAAGAGTTTCAACTTGGAATTATATAATACTGGTTTCTTGACATTGGCAATCACAGTTGTTGTAGTATTCACGGTAGTCAAACTGGTAAGACTGATTTCGGGGATGAGAACGGTGACACACCAAAATGACTTGAGGTCGTCGCATAATTGTTTTGTGCAGAAACATCTAGAAACTGTCATCAGGCGCGACAGCGTGTATGAAAAGTAAAAACAGTTTGCCCTTGGGCATGTTTTAAATGCATCGACTGTCAGTCATTGACATGATAAATCGACTGGTGACAACAGCAAATATACCTTCTGTTCGAATTATAGTGTCACCGAGGTTGCTTCCTGTTGACTCAAGAGCAGTCCGGTCATTTCAAAAATGGTCTACTCCGGAATAAAAGGGACGCGATGCGTTCTACAGACTCAGTACGCCCAAATTATCATGTGATTCCGGTACAAACCAACCCACATGTGTACTAGCGCGTTGTAGTATCGGTTTACCCAGACTGCAGTGGGGCTCTACTTCCGCGGGCGGAAGTAGAGCCCTACTGCAGTCTGGGTAAACCGAGACTAGCGCGTATGGAAATACACGTACGTCTATGTGCGTTTGCGCACATGGCTTTGTTTGTACCATGGTCGATTCGAATTCCGGGTTTGGCCTATTGGAGACTCATTATGATAATGTATTCCGGCATTCAGCCAATCATCGACCAGATTACATCATTAACAAGTCATCGTTGATGACACAGTCCCCGCTTGTCCATTTTGTTATAATCTTTGGTGTAGGTAGCTGTGGTCTAGGTCGCTGTGGAATGACATTGATGCAACGGGTGCATCAGGCCTGTGACTTGCATAATGAAGTAATCTGAGGAACGTTTAATAAATGACTCATCTCTGCCGGTAATGACCACTGAAGGAACTTTTGATTACATCACACATAACGATGCCCTAACTGCCTCTAGTGTCATGACAGCACATACTATTCACATGGTTTGGTGGAATTTTCGAAATGGTATGGGATCGGGTATGTTGTTGTAATCAGCCATTTCAGATCATATAATGAAACAAATTAATGTGCACAAGAATGCAGCCATAGTATTTTATCTTCGTATCACGTTTGAACAAAGCAGTCCATCGAGGGACAGTGACCTATGTTTATGTTTCAAAGACATAAAAAATCACACCAAAATTGAAATCAAATCGCTGTCTATTGACCATATGGATCATAGCAAAAAATTAGTAGACATGCATATGTATGCTATAGCACTTTATCTTTGTACCAAGTCTCAACAACATTGGTTAAGGAATATTGCATATGATTAAGCCTCAAAGACATGAAAAAATCTAAAAATGACAATCTGGCAGCCATATTGGAACATGTCACGAGGTAAATTGACATGTATATGTACATGTATGCCATAGTGCTTGATCTTTGTGCCAAGTTTGGACAAAAGTGGGTGTAATGACCTTTGAATTACGTTTCAAGACATGCAAAATTCCAACAAAATGGCAGTTCTGCAGCCATATTGGATCCTATTGCAAAGTTAATTGATACATGCATATGTATGCCATAGTGCTTTGCCTTTGTGCCAAGTTTGAACAAAATCGGCTCAAGGATGTTTGAGTTATGGTTCAAAGACATGAAAAAATCGCAAAAAATGGCCGCCTGTCGGCCATGTGGGATCATATCATGAAATAAATTGGTGTTCATATGAAGTGCATAATGTTTTGCTTTTGTGCCAAGTTTGAACAGCATCGGTTTGAGGATGTCTGAGTTATGGTTCAAAGACACGAAAAATCGCAAACAAAATGGCCGCCTTGCGGACATTTTGGATTGTATCGCAAAATAATTTGACATGCATATGTAGGCCATATAGTGTTATGTCTTTGTGCCAAGTTTGAACAGAATCTATTCAAGGATGTCTGAGTTATGGTCCAAAGACATGAAAAATCGCAACAAAGTGGCTGCCTCGCGCCCATATTGGATCGTATCGCGGAATAATTTGACATGGATATGAAAGCCATAGTGTTATGCCTTTGTGCCAAGTTTGCACAGAATCTGCTCAAGGATATTCAATTCAATTTCAATTTCAGTTTATTCAGTACTTGTGGCCCTCCGGCCAATATGTACAAATAGTAGCAGTAATGTTGCTTACAGATCGCTAGTCAATGCAATAATTGCATCCACAACAAGTATGAGAAAAAAAGAATAACTTATTTACAAATAAACAAGTCATCGTTGATGACACAGTCCCCACTTGTTAATGGGTACTTTGATTACATGTCCTCAGAGAGGATAGAGTCCTCTTCATTAATTAGGTCTGTGATAAAATACTTTGATACAGATGGCACTCAATGGCCAAGAATGAGTTCCATGGTGATGAAAACATAAAACCAATGTAGGCCACCATCCTAAAGTCATAAAATGAGTCTACTAGGAATTAATCAACAGGATGTTGCAAAACATTTTTGCATACAATCCTAACACTTAACAGATTATCAGTTGTACCCTATTTCATAAAGTTTGATGCAGTATTTACAACACTATGAGATCAACATCTGTATCAAGTTTCATCACATTTGACGTTGTATTAATTTGTGGCTATATCACCCTAATTAGGAAAGTTCATTACTTATGCAATTACAAATTAATTAAAATGACACTGATAAATGTCTTTTTCAATGTTAAAGCAATGTGAGCTTAACATCTGTACAAAGTTTCATGAATTTGATGCAGTATTTCTTGACATATCAGCCTATTTACGAAACTTCAATAATTGACATGTTACTGCTACATGACGTGAAACAAATTGAGGAGCATATGTATGAAATAGGTCAATGTCCTTGTACCAACTTTGAATGATACTGGTGGCAATATGTCTGAGTTATGGCTCTGTACATAAGAAAATTGTAACAAATTCACCGCCATGCAGCGATATTGATCTTACTGTTTAAAAAATCAACAATATATGTACAACATAAGTCAATGTACATGTACCAACTTTGAATAAGATCAGTTGAGACTTGCCAGAGTTATGGCTCTCGACATGAACAACCATAACGAAATTGCTACCATGTGGCCATATTGGACCATCTCGTGAAACCAATCGATATAACATATAAATAAGTCAATGTCCTTGTACCAACTTTGAATAAATTTGCTTGATACATGTCTGAGTTATGGTTCGGACATGAAAAAATCGGAAAAAATGGCCACACGGCGGCCATATTGTATTGTATCACAAAACAAATCAATGTGCATATGTATGACATAGGTCGATGTCCCTGTACTAAGTTTAAATAAAATCGGTGAATAAAATCAGTTGAGACGTGCCCAAGTTTTGGCTAAGGACACGAAAAAATTGTAACCAATATGGCTGCCATGCAGCCATATTGGATCATATCATGAAACAAATTGACGTACATATGTATGACATAAGTCAATGTCCTTGTACCAACTTTGAATAAAATCGGTTGAGATATGCCTGACTTATGGCTCTGTACATGAAAAAATCGTTAGAAAATGGCCGCCTGGCGGCCATATTGGATCGTATCACAAAACAAATTGACATGCATATCTATGACATTGGTCAATGTCCTTGTACCAACTTTGAATAAAATCGGTTGAAACATGTCTGAGTTATGGCTCTGTACATGAAAAAATCGTTAGAAAATGGCCGCCTGGCGGCCATATTGGATCGTATCACAAAAAAAATTGACGTGCATATCTATGACATTGGTCAATGTCCTTGTACCAACTTTGAATAAAATCGGTTGAAACGTGTCTGAGTTATGGCTCTGTACATGAAAAAATCGTAATAAAATGGCTGCCTGGCGGCCATATTGGATCGTATCACAAAACAAATTGACGTGCATCTGTATGACATATGAAGTAATTCTTGTACCAATTTTGAATGAAATCGCTCCTTGCATCTCTGAGATATCTGCGTGAACGGACGGACGCACGCACGGACGCACACACGCACGGACACGACCAAACCTATAAGTCCCCCCGGACGGTGTCCGTGGGGACTAATAAGCATCAGAGAATACAACTGTATGCTTAACTTACGCATCGATGGTAGGTTCTTTCTACGTTTTGTTGCTAGAAAAATATATTTACTCAGTTTCCTGAATGTGGCAGTATTTTGAGATGACAGAAGTATATTGAATTTGTACATATTACAGGAGGGTTAAAATAATAGGAAGACATGTACTTAGCTCTCAAGTCATTATACGTAGGACATATGAGTAGAAAATGGTACTCATCTTCTACTGCCTGCAAATTACACAAATCACATAGTCTATCTTGTCTTGGAATATTATTCCAACGACCTGTCTCGATCCTCAGAGTGTATGATGATGTTCTAAAACTACAAAGAGCATGTCTGAAAACAGGGTTATCTATACAGGTCAAGTATGGCTCTAATACCAGCTCTTTTTTAAAGGTAGAATAAAGATAAAGTTTGCTACTCAGGTATGTTAATGCATGGGCATAGGCTTACATACATGTAAAATCAGTTTGAACATACTTTTTAATCAGACCTGGTCAGAAAATTGTGAAAATTGCCAAAAATATGTTTTGCATTTGATTAAGTTGAAATTTATCATAATATATTACCTAAGTCAGATCACGTGACCATAATCTATTATTTTCCCGCCAAAATTGTATATTGCAAATAACTGAATATTCCAACCGTTTTAAACATCAAAATATTTGACCAATTAATGTAAAATGGGATAGGAACTTGTGTTAGAACTAGTGGCAGATGCAAAATTATTGAATTTTGAATAACATTTCTTCACAAAAAACAACAAATACAATATTTTTGACGTTTTACATGAATATTTTGAATATCAGAAAGAAGTATAGATAGAGTTCATGAGTGCCATGTATTTTTGAAAGAATATGATAGATGTTGTTTCCAAAGGTGCAGAGAAAATCAAGAAAATTTAACGGGTTACGGTTGGAATATTAAAATTAATAAAGACATAAATTTTGGCGGGAAAATATCAGATTTGGTCACGTGACTCAACTCGTCAAGATTTAGGCAGACATTAATTTTAAAGAATTTAATAATTCAAATAATTAGGCCAAATATCAATCAAATCGCGTGGTTTTTAAAGATAACTGATCATTTTCTTACTTTTGGGCTTGATGGGTACAAACACCCATGCATTAACTTACTTGAGTACTGGGATTGTTGATATCATTCAGCCAGCATTGTGCATCGATATCACTACACCTTTGTTTAAAAAGCCGTAAAGCTCTGAGTTATGGTCCAAAGACATGAAAAATTGCAACAAAATGGCCGCCTCACGCCCTTATTGGATCGTGAACACAAAATAAATCGACGTGCATCTGTAGGTCATAGTGATATGCCTTTGTGCCAAGTTTGAACAAAATTGGTTCAGCAGTGTCTGAGAAACTGTTGATGACGGACGGACGGACGGACGGGACCCAATCTATAAGTCGATCCCCACCGGACTTCGTCCGCAGGGACTTATAAAGTACAGGTCACGCTGCTGGGTCACAAATTACACCAAGTGTGATCGGCAGTTTTGGGCCGCTTATTAAGCCTCTGTCCAGTGAATTTCGACGAATTTCGACTGTCAACATAATCCACGTGTTCTGCAGAAGGTCATGTCCAACAAGGAGTCCGATGCGTGAAGAAATATCCGAAATATTGACGATTCATTTCTACCCTCAGTTTATCGATTCGCTCAAGTACCGAGAATCATTCATACGGATGTCGTCATCTCTATTAGAAATCAGATGTTATAAAAGGTTATTTGTATGGGTACGGTATGTACGGCGCGCCAAATGTTTCAAAAATATTTATCGTCATAGAGTAAAAATAAACTGTCAAATTTTCTTTCTAAAAATTTAAGTCTTAAACGTGTATGAATAATAAAGAAAAAAGTTCTTTCGTCCATATCATTGCATTTTATTAATGTACCTTTTCATAAAAATAGCATTCATTTGAAAATACGTGTCATTAAATATTTGAATGTGCCTGTACAGATAAAGATTACGTGCAACCGTCCTTCTTGATTGAAATAAAAATTCGATGGAATTACGGAAGAAAATAAACGAGAAAAGTATTATTGCAAAAAAGGGCAGAATGTTATGTAATGCTTAATTGTAAAATATTCTTTAAACCGTAATGAGAAGATAAACTTTTCAAAAATTTGGAAATACCACACTCCCATACTTATTGACGTACACGTACACGTGTATTTGATATAAAGGTGCAATGAATGCTGATTATAAGGGAAAAAAGAAAAAAAATCAAGCACACACACACAAAAAATATTGAAATGATTAAAAACAAAACCACAAATAGTACTTGCACTACTACCAAAAAACAAAACGAACCACCATCAGGTCTGACTAAAAAAGAAAGAGAATCACAATTGAAAGTCGACCGAGATCGCGCCGGCGTTGAGGCTGTAAAGAAACCAAAACGAGGTCAGCTTGGGAAAAAAACCAAAGCGAGGTTACCAAAAAAAACTCAGTAGAAAAAAAAGAGGCCCGTTCGAGAAAAGAAAACAGAGTGGGACACCCCGCAGAATGAATAATTGTCAACGTCATGATTGTTACAGTTTAATGCCAGAGGGTTTTTGATCATCACACTCGGATGTTGGACATGATATTTGGGGTATTTCAGCGATAACTCTCAGCTTCTAGCCTTCAATATCATCTCATGGACGTCCAAGCTATCGACACGTCCCATTCTATATTTATATATATTCTATATTCTATGATTTATCAGGTTACTTTGATGATAGGTGTGAACCAGTTAATTTAGGACAGTCTCTGATCAATTCCTATTATATGCTGATGATCTTGTATTAATTCAGAATCAGAGGCTGGATTACAGCGTTGCTTTGATAAACTTCATTCATATTGTAATGACTGGAATTTAGAAGTCAACACTAACAAAACCAAAGTCATTGTTTTCAACAAGAATGCTAGGGTCCTTCGTCATAGATATAATTTATTATAATAGTATGAAATTAGAAATTGTTCAAAGCTACAAATACTTAGGCATAGACTTCAAATGTAATGGGAAGTTTGACATTGCAAAGGAGACTCTATACAAGAAGGCACTGAAAGCGTTCTTTTATATTAGAAAAGTGGTCAGTCATCAGCTAACATAAATATTCATGCATGGATTCATATTTTTGACCATGTTATTAGGCCTATACTAACTTATGGATGTGAAATTTCGGGGAACTGAGAAATATTCAGATAGGACACCAATTGAAAAATTGAATCTTAAGTTGTGTAAAATACTTCTCCAAGTTAATCAGTCAGCAACAAATTTAGCAGTGAGAGGTGAGATGGGCAGGCATCCTCTTTAACTTTTATCAAGAAAATGATGGTTAAATATTGGTATAGAACATACACTAAGAAAGAAAATACTTTGATCCATGAGGTGATGGTATTTTGTACTAACAATAACATGGCCTGGGCAACTGCAATGCAAGAAATTACAGGATTGGAGAGTGTTGGTAATTTTTGGCAAAATGATAACATAGTGTGAAAAACTTAACAGATAAGATAAGTAATGACTACATTTTAAAATGGAAAAATGAAGTTAATGCAGAAAAGACATCATCAGGAGAGATAATAAAATTACGCATTTATAGAAAGTTTAAAACAGATTTTAAAATGGAAAAGTATTTAAGCTGTATCAAGGATAAAAATGACAGAAAATACATTACCAAGCTGAGAATAAGTGACCATAATCTGATGATTGAGAAAGGTAGACACATGAGACCAAAACTAAAAGCTGAGGACAGATTTGTAATAGGTGTGATACTAACTCAGTTGAGGACGAATTTCATTATATCATGTGTTGTCCATTCATACACAATCACGACAAAAATTGTTAGACTCGATAGCAGTCAACAATGAAAACTTCAACAACTGGGATTTGCAAGCCAAATTTTGCTACATAATGAGCAATACAGATAGCATGATATACCTCACAACAT
Organism: Ptychodera flava; assembly: GCF_041260155.1. Taxonomy (NCBI): domain Eukaryota; kingdom Metazoa; phylum Hemichordata; class Enteropneusta; family Ptychoderidae; genus Ptychodera; species Ptychodera flava. The sequence continues at coordinate 47,499,063 of NC_091930.1, read as the reverse complement.
TTTATCCAAGAAACAGATGTTTTTTAAGATTACCCAACATTTCATATTCTCCATAAAGTTATATCTTATATATATAATATATATATATATATATATATATATAATATATATATACTATATATATATATACTATATATATATATTTATTTATTATTTTTTGATAAGGGATGGACCATTAGACCTTGGGAGGGGGGGTGGTCACAATGAAATTGTGAAAATTTTTTTTTTACTATTGTAAATTTCTGAAATTTTTTTTTCCAATTGAGATTAGCTGTGCAAATTTTTTTTTTCAGAGTAAATTTTCAGATTTATAATTTTTTTTTCGTTCGTCGCTGTCTGAAGATAAAGAGGGCAAACATGTGGTGCCAAGCACCACAAGCGGCCGCGCAAGTGGTCACTGGGAAGAGGTCAGGAGAGGGGTGTCCCCCTGCTGCTGTTGGAGCTTTTGAAAAATAGAGATTAAAATGGTGTTATTTGGTGGCACTTGGGGAGTATTTTTGCGGGGGGGGGTCAGGAGGGGGTGTCCCCCCTCCTGCCGTTGGAGCTTTTGAAAAATAGAGATTAAAATGGTGTTATTTGGTGGCACTTGGGGAGTATTTTTGTGGGGGGAGGTCAGGAGGGGGTGTCCCCCTCCTGCTGTTGGAGCTTTTGAAAAATAGAGATAAAAATGGTGTTATTTGGTGGCACTTTGGGAGCATTTTTTTCGGATTACACATCTTCCTCTGAAACATGGTCTTCTTGCTCCTCAGTAGCTTCGCATAGTTTTGAAAATTGACTATTTTGGTTTCCTGGCTTCCCTTTCTACTGCGTGGTGAAATGCCTACATTCACCCCACCAAACATCATGCATATCTCATGATTACAATTGATTTTGACAAGCTGAGAAGCTAAATAAGCTAAATATATAGTTAAATTGCATATTTGTGTTTTTAGAGCAATTGTTGCCCTTTTTTGATCAAAACATCTATTTCTCTGTAGCAGCATGTCCAAATTGATTGGATGTGTATAGATGTGTTGAAATTTCAATATTTGTCTTTTTGGGCAATTTATGCCATTCATGGTAAAAAAATCTGTATTCTCTGAAAGGGCTTGTCCAATTTCTTTGAAATTTGCTACACAAAAACGATTATCCATGCAGATTTATTCAGTATTTGCTATCGAGAAACTTTCAAAGTTCAACCCTTTTATGTGTTTTTGTGTTGGGATTTGTTGGATAGATGGCATTCTACGTAGTGTATTGTTGAATGTTAAAACATGTGTTGCTGTTGTTATTTGAGGCTGTTTTTTGAGAAAAAAGAATTGAAAATGCCTTTTTAAAAGCAAAATAATACATAATGACTTGATATGTTGTTTTTATCATTATTGACGTGTTTCTACTTGTTCACCCATTCTTGCATTCATCATTGTAATAAAATGCTGTGAAAAAAATGAAACTGATGTGGCCTGCATCTGTTTACCTTGATCTTAAAAGGCAAATACAACTTTCTGTCTTGACAACCATACCATAGTTTCAATGTTTTACCTAGTGTACCTGCTTGGTTTGTACGCAGGAAACAAGTAGAAAACAGGCTCTATAATTTCATAATTTTCAAGTGATCAGAATACAAAAGTCCTGAAAAGATAAGATAATCACAACTTCCAGTATAAGGGATACAGTCACTCTAAATGTATAATTAAAATTAAAAATGTGCCGGGGAGGATGTATTAAAAATACAGAAAGTTGCTTACTGTCGGTAAAATCTAAAAAAATTCAAAATTTGAAAGACTTTTGCAGATTTTTTTTTTACGCCTTTGTCTTCTTATTTATTTTTTTTTATTTTGCAAACTAGTTTGAAGATTTTTTTTTTCCTAACTTTCTGCTCTGAAATTTTTTTTTCTGTTTTGACCACCCCCCCTCCCAAGATCTAATGGTCCGTCCCTAAGTATCCTTTTCTTTTTTTTGTAGTATTAGTTCTTGACTATGTTCACCTTTGAGGGAATAACGTCAATAAAGTTATTATTATTATTATATTAAACAGTTACCAGTTTTGGTTAAAAATGGACAAAACACTCTTGGTGGTTCGTCGGCTGCCAGCGGTCCCCTCGCTCCAATGTCACACTCGAGGTGGTAAGCCAGCGGCCGGCGGTCCCGTCGCTAGTACAGTAGGCCTACACGCCGGCAACCAGCGATCCCCTCGCTGTAAAGTGTAGGGCCGCCTCTCCCAAATCATGGACAGTCTGTGCCCAAACCCACAAAAACGATGGCTTGATGCTAGCCCACGGTTACGTGTGGTTCTATACACAGCGGCCGCCGTGTGGGTATGCATAGTAAATTGCATACTACGCAACACTCTGCGGCCTAGTTCTGCATGGCAGGGCTGTGTGTTACCGGCGTGACACGGCCTCCCGTATAACGCCGGTAACACGTACACAGCCCTGCCGTGCAAGCTAGCAGCGGCCGCTATGTATTGAGCCACACACGTATCCCGTGGGTTTAGCCTCTAAACGGAGTGTGGCAAAGGCAAAAATACTCGGGCTGAAACACTCCGTCTAAATTCGAGGCAACGTTTTCACTATATATAGTAGTAGTAGTACTGTAGAACGCGAACGCGCCCGACTTGACAAACACTGATCAAGCAGCCGCTATTTCTCTGTACACTGTAGCTCAACACAACCAGCAAAGGGAGTGGTAGGGCTACGGAACCGCAGCAAGGCCGGGCTGTGATTACCGGATACGGCAGGCCGTATATAACGCCGGTAACTCACAGCCCTGCCCTGCCACCCAGAGCTATGTATAGGCTACTGCACAAATATCGTAGCTCCATATATTGGACTGTGTGGATATAAAGATTTCTGCAATGGGGATCGACATGTCGTGTATAGCCCTGCGAGTATAGTGAGAGTGTCTGGCGTTGCGAAGGCCGGACACTCTCGCCATACTCGTAGTCGTAAGGCTTGTACAGTTGCGTCGCTCGTCTTGTCGAACACGGAAAACGATGGACGTTCTCTCAACACGCGGCAGATTTCTTCAAAACTATTCATTTTATCATGATTTGGGTGATCTTTGAGGATAGACGAGGAATTAGCAAACAACGAGGTGGTTTATTATCATGGTATTTGAACCCGATGTATCGAACCATACGTATAAAACTGTGTAGAAATCATGTAGGCCAAACGCGATGACAGTGCGGCTCGGTGGAAGGCCTGCAGTGGGCTACCTGCCATACCGCGCCTAAGTGCATCGATTTGTTCGCAGTGTTGCTCGTGAATCTGACCTGTGACTGCCTGAAATTGGCTCAGTTAACTTGACTCTCTGAACTATCTCATGTTAATATTTCGTCAAACATTGGAGTATGTGGTGATCGGATTCCCCGCTGTTGGGGATTCATCGATCGAAGGAAACGAGTGAACCATGAGTTTTTTGAATAAAATAATTGTAATTTCGGGCTTGTTGTTTTTTTTTCTGTGGCGAGTGCTCGTTTTTTTTTTCGTTTTTTTTTCGTTTTTTTTTGCTGTGGCGAGTCCTCATTTATTTTTCTTTCACAGGCCCACGCGTTTTTTTGTATCTCTGTTCATGGCATTTTTATTTTTTTCGTTTTTATTTTATTTTATTTTATTTTTTGTAGATGAGATCCACTTTTGTCTAGAGCCATCATGCCGAATTTTTTCACCGATTTTCTCTCTTTACTGTCAAAGCGGCTGGTGATTCATATTATATTTTGATTATCTATAATACGTTTATTATGAGACGTAGTGCTTTTTAATTTTCTTAAGTACATAGATAATTTTATGTATGCATGGCTTTTTTTGTCTGATTCTTTTATAATTATTTTCTGTATGTGGTTCACGTTTTTATTTTTTGTACTATTTTTTCCGGGTGTGTAGTATGTGATTTTTAGTGATTTTCTTGTGAATTTTGTGGACGTATCACTGTATAACATATTTTTCTTTTTTTGTAAAATCAGCACTCATTGCACCTTTTACGCGAACTATTATACTTGTATGTATGTCGATAAGTATGGATGTATGACTTTTTCAAATCGTTGAAAATTGTTTATTTCCTAATTACGCTTAAAGATTTTTTCTCAAGTTAAAATGAAGTATTAAATGACATTTCTGTCTTTTGTTTTTTAATTATACTTTTCTTACTTTTCCTTCCTAATGAGACCGAATTTTTATTTCAATGAGAAAGACAGTTTATTTTTGCACTGAATCGATAAATACTTTTGTAACATTTGGCGCGCCGTAGCGTATGGCATTTTGCAAGAAGGAAGAGCGATGTCAGAGCTTTAAAATGATACCTGTTTTGTAGTTGTCCTACGCAGACTAAAAATGGTACGCGATTTTGAAAATGTGTTGACAGAGTGGCCACACAACTGTTCGACATACGGTAGAATTTGTGATCGCTGCCATCTCCGATACAAATGGGGTTTTCTGAACGATCTGTGTAGGTACACGATTTATATTTCGCAGGACTTCAGGCCAGAGTCCAGGAATCACAGCGATATATGGGGTTTGGTTGTCTAAGCCAGAATAAAAATGGTACGCGATTTTGAAAATGTGTTTCGACAATATGACAGAATACGCGGCGCGAGAGTTCGACACAGTATGGCGTACCATGGAGGTACCTGCTCCCTCCATGGCGTACGTAACGAAGGACCGCATGTGGATGTTGCTAGGAAATACAATTTATACTGATGGCGCGCTGGCCGCTGATTGGCTAATGAGAGGGGAAAATATTGAACCACTCCTTTTTGGGAGTGGAGATTTAATAGCGGAACGGTTTCTCTCTGTGGCCTCTCCATTTATAGGCGACTGATGCCGTATGTGTGTGGTTCGAACCCGATTGAAAACTAGCCGTATGGATATGGTATAGCGTCGCCAGTTTTGGAAATGACCCGGACTGGATAGTGGCCGATTAAATTACTGATCACCATCTCCTGAGCAAATCCCTCCGGGCCATTTTCCACGCTTATGCAATCACACTTTCCAGAAAGAGAGGGGAACTTTAAAAAACAACAGCTAGACTTTTGATCAGTGCATGGTCTCTTAAGCCTGTTGCTACAGTCAGTCGTAATTGAGTCGTAACTCCAAGGCTGTGTATACGTATTCTTCAGATGATTATTTCCTTATGATTTCTTATGTCATGACATTTTGTCAGAAATTTGCGACTTTGCAAATTTTCAAAACGGGTAATTTACAAGTAAGAGAAGTTTTCCAGGGCAAGTTTGATAGCGTGTATTGAGTTCAAGTCTTTATCATCATCACAACCGAGATGAACATTTGTTCTGTGAAACTATCATTGAATGGATTGAAAATTAAAGAGGCGCTCCCACTTGGTAACATTTTTAAAACACATTTTTTAATGCCAACGGTCGATATTTGACGTGGCGACTGCGCGCGGATCGCGAGATATCGATAAAAACATGTCATTTCCACACACACACGCACAACTTTAATAATCAGACATAATTTTCAGCACACCCAACTAAATATGAGACATACATATATCAGAGATATATCATATCTGTATGTTCAATACCCGGGTTCAATATTTTTCAGTGGGCTAATTGAGCGCATTACTTAATTAATCTATCAGACATTTTTCAGCACGCCGAATTCCAGCTGATGACATATCAGAGATATCAGGATGTTTCATATTTATCGGGGCGCCCACTTTAATAAATCAGAGATATATGTCAGAGATATCTTGATGTTTGCTAAGTGAAAGTGTACCATTATGAAATCTGCAGTTCATATGAAAAGCATGACAAATTCATGACAAATTCTTTTGTTTTGTTGTATGTGAGCCACGTCTAAGACACAACAAAAGTACCTTTTAAGTCTCAGCTAAATGTTCAATGAATTAGTCAAATGTCACCTCAGATGCCACCAGAGAACACCATTTCCACTAAAAAATTTCATTTTTCGCCTTGCGAGAGGGGGGACACCCCCCTCGCGCACTCTCCCCCCTCGGTCGCTTCGCTCCCTCGCTGTCCACCCGTCTACTTTCTTAAATTACCTGGCTACTTTTAAATATAAGGACAACACTTTCTGAGTATAAGTTACATGAACCTCTGAATGTAAGCACATATGTAAGTTTTAAACAGATAAATGATTAAGTGGTGCCACACCCAAATGTGGCCGCCCCATGTGAATTTTCAAACAGACAGTGAAACCAGTGCATAAACCTATAAGATTTTACAGACGAACATGTTTCCATCCAATAGATCTCATGGGACGGAATATACTTCACTGAGACAAGGTATTCTCTATTTTCATTGTAATATGTGAAGTATTGGAAAATTGCAGGAAATTTAAGATTAACTTATTAGACTATGTAAAAATTCCTGGCTGTTTTGTAACAAATTATTCATAGGGGACGTTTCCATCCAAAAAGCAGTGCATATTCAATGCACATTCACCCCTTTAAATAGGGGTTTCAAGGGGTATGGAGCTCCTAATTAAAGTTATTTGCCATCTCGTAAGCTGTTTGCAATATGTGATTAGAGTTAGCGACAGGGAAGACATCTCTGCCTTACACACTTCACTCATACAGATAATCATTCGCCTTGAACTTCTTTGAAATTGTACCCTATTTTTCACAGAATAGGACCTATAAATATACTACAAGCCATATGTTAGTTCAAATTAATAAAAGTAGGAACAAATTCCGATGTCCTGAAATGATAATACTGTTGTCAAGGTTTACACGAGACTGAGTTTGTGCCGCTTCACTGTACAATACCTTGGCTTAAAGTAGTACCGGCCAAGCTATTGGTATCTGAAGTTGTTGACTAAGCGTTATGTAATGTCTGATTATATCTGATATAACTACTTTAGATTGCATATTATCAGTGCAGAAAGAGCCAAAAAAGTGCACTGTTTTTTAGATGCAAGCGTCCCATCATGTTTTTCATGACAGTGCAAGTAATATCACTTTATTGGTAGAAATCAAATAATATCTGAAATTATTTGAAATATCTCAACTAGAACAAATTCAATGACATTGCAGCTCACGGCCTTTAATACTTTCTTTTGCTAGTATTCTACTTGACGACTGATCAGCTTATTTTCTTTTTTGGTCACTCGATTTTTCCCTAAATGTGAGTCTGATTTGACAAAAAGTCCCTAACAATGGGTCTATTTTGACAATACACATGGCAGGGCTCGAAATTAGCGGTAGTCCCACGTCCACAGACTACAACTTTTCCCTGGGACTACCAAAGTCCATAAAGTGGTAGCCCACACGGACTACCAAAGCCTGGGACATGAAATACTTGGCGTGTGATGTCCGTCACTTTGGACGATCTAAATGCAGTCAACATGTAGTTTCATTTGTTTGAAGCAATTATCCTTTCATTTGTGAAGAGTTTTTTCTGGTGACTATTACAATTTTCACTGCTATGTTGTTGTTTTCACAAGATGCAGAGCGTTTGATACTAGAATGTTGAGTTGCTTTTCCATGTGCAGTCTTTGCATGCAAGTTCACACTATGCTGTTGATCGACATCATACAAGACGTCCCGGTACTTGTGTCAAGTTTTTGGGTTTTGATGCTGAAATGTCACAAAACTTTCACTTCTATATCAAGAGATGGTGTAATAAGTTTGATTTGAAATAGTAATATAAAACACTGCGCTTGGAAATCGTGGCTGAGTTTCGCTATGGTTGTCGATCAGTATCAATGTATTACGTTCTGTACAGAGAGACTCGGGTGTAACAAGGCACGCCAGTTCATAAAGATCATGAGAATATTTTTTTTGGTTTTTCTTACTAAAGTTACAATTTTGGATGTATAAGCCGATTTAGAAAGTGATAGAAAGTATTACAAATGTACAAAAATAAGCAAAAATTAAGCGCTCGTGACACATAACATAAGTTTTACTGCTGTTTTGTGTTGCTGAACCGGGGGCTTATACTGGGACTAGCAAAGTATCCCTAAAACCAAAATATTCATGGACTACCAGCCATTGTCACGGGGCTACCAACTTCAGAAAATGGTAGCCCAAGTGGACTACCAGGGTAAAAAGTTAATTTCCAGCCCTGCATGGATAGATGTTTAAACTTGGGCCACACACCCCCGTATGAAAATATTGAGAGTACCCCCACCCCACCCCGTGAATTTACTAGTCCCCGCGCTACGCGCACGGGGACTGATAAGAGAGGTTTTCCATCACACAGGAGAATGCTGCCACACATTTTGCACAGATAGCGTTGCACTAGCAACTAGCATTGAAATAAGGTATATGGAACGCGGGCAGTTTCCCTCGCTATATCGATAGGAATGCATTGAGCGAGACACACTTCCGGGTTCGTAAAAAACGAGGATCCCATTTACGGGGCGCTCAAATATAACTATTTGCTGTGATACATAGCAGAGGCGTATATGTTTGTGATGCTGAGAACAACATGCGACGAAACAGACTTCTGAAGGTAGCTCGCTTGGGGAACAGGTCATCCCGACCCCTGTCCGCTTCGACCCCAGTAATTCTGGTTTTTGTCACCTCGTACCGGGTCACTTTTCACGTTATGTGACATTTTACTGAATATTTAATGCAACTTTGCTAGAGAGAATTGATGGTGTTTCTGTGATAGAACTGTTATCTTCGAAACGACAATTTGGCTGAATATGTTTACACCACGGTATAGTGCCTTCATTTCTACAGAGACGATTCAACATGTTCCACGACGAAGCCAAGACAAAAATTGAAAATATCAATAAAATGGCTTCACAAAGGCTGAAATACGCGATACTCGATGAAGTATGAAGTTTGTGAAATGAAATCAAAATGACAACACAAGTGTTTGTCTCAGATAGTACGACTTGATCTATTCTCCAGACTGTTTTTCCGTACAGTGCAGTATTTATCAGTGACAAATCTTTGAAATACATTTTTTGCGATTAACATCGAGTTAATGTACATAAATATTCCATTATTTACTAGGACACGTTTATTTTCTCAATCCGCAATCGGCGGACTACGTGCTGAAGTACATTGACTGCTCATGTCAATGACTGTTTCTCCCTCTGCAAAGTTTCTGTATCCCGTTCCAAACGCTGTACCTCGATCACGTGATAGTGACTCTACGTAGCTTTGCAGTATAGAAAACTTCTCATAAAATGGCCACCACGTCTAACCATAACACGAATTGTCGATCGTACGCATACCAAAGCCTACCCCGGAATTTGTTTCACGAACAACCTCGCCTTTTTAATCTGACACAGTAAGAACTAAAACAAGTCATTGACAATGACATAGTCCCCACTTGTAATAGGAGTATTAGTCTTGATGGGACAGGGAAATGTAGTCATTAAGAAGTATCACTGAGTGTTTATGTTGAGATCTATGGGCACATAGGTCTATGTCGTTGTTCCCAATTTGAAACACTGAGGCATGTCTAAGTTATGGTTCTAAATCGGGAAAAAGATCAGACCTCTAGCTATATTGGCTAGCCAAGAAATACAAATGCCCATAATAAATGAGGTACAAGATGTGACATCTTAAGGTCTAATATCCTCTCAAAATTGGAGGGTATAAGAACTTGTGGTTACTGAGTTATGCATATATATATATATATATATATGTATAATCAAGGTCAAAGGTCATCGAGGTCACGTGACATTTTGAAAAAAAATTGTATTGCTAATTAATCCCTATATGCCAAAAATCAGACCTCTAGCTCTATTCGCTTGCCCAGAATTAGATATGTGCATAATTAAATGAGGTAAAGCCTGTGTTGTCATCAGGTCTCCCATCCTACTAAATATAAAGGACATAGCACTTGTGGTTACTTATTTATTGACATAAACGTATATTTTAGGTAAAAGGTCATCGAGGTCACATGAAATTTGGTTAAAAAATTTCTATCCATAGTTATCCTATATACCAAAAATCAGACATCCAGCTCTATTGGCTTGCTCAGAATTAGATATGTGCATAATTAATGAGGTACAGTATGTGGCGTCATAAGGTCTCCCATCATACCAAATATGAAGATTGTACCACTTGTGGTTACTGAGTTATGAACAAATATGTCTATTTGAGGTCAAAGGTCACCATGGTCAAGTGAAATTTTGTCAAAAAAATTGTATTGCTAATTTATCCCTATATACCAAAAATCAGACATCTAACTCTATTGGCTTGCTCAAAATTAGATATGCACATAATTAATGAGGTACAATATGTGGCGTCATAAGGTGTCCCATTGTACCATACATGAAGGATGTAGCACTTTTGGTTACTGAGTTATGGACAAATATGTATATTTGAGGCCAAATGTCATTGAGTCCAGTGCCATTTTGTAAAAAAAAATTGTATTGCTAAGTTATCCCTATATACCAAAAATCAGACCTCTAGCTCTATTGGCTCGCTCAAAATTAGATATGCACATAATTAATGAGGTACAATATGTGGCATTATAAGGTGTCCCATCATACCATATATGAAGGGTGCAGCACTTGTGGTTACTTGTGGTTACTGAGTTATGGACAAATATGTATATATGAGGTCAAAGGTCACCAAGGTCACGTGATATTTTGTCAAAATATCTGTGATATCTGCGTGAATGGACGGACATGACCCAATCTATAAGCCCAATGGACTGCATCCTTTTTGCAGTATGAATACAATGAGAAACTAAATTTTTATTTTCTTGGCCTTATAGATGGGAGTCTATGGAGAACTGACTTATACATGGGAGCCTATGTAGAACTGCCTTATACATGGGAGTCTATGAAGAACTGCCTTATACATGGGAGTCTATGGAGGTGTAAACTAAAAAGTCCTCTAACACGGCCAAATTTGATCGCATTGTGAAACAAATTGACGTGCATCTGTAGGGGGTAGGATACTATCCTTGTGCAAAGTTTGAAAGAAATTGACCAGGGCTTGTCTGAGATATCTGCGTGAACGGACGGGCGGACGCATGCACGGATGCACGGGGGACATGACCAAACCTATGTCTCCCGGACGGTGTCCGTGGGGACTAAAAATACCGTCAAGCAAGGACAGTGTGCTCACATTCAGTTTGAATTGGTCCACTCAAGAAATATTTTAACCAGAAAAACAAGAATGACAAAATCAAATAAGGTCTGCAACTTTTACTGGAGGTCATCTTTAGGAACATACATATCAACTTCTATAGCAATAGGACAGCAGATCCTACATACATAAGCAATTATCAACAAAAAAATTAGCCAGGAAAGGCTTGACAAAAAGAAAAGGTTTGTAGAGTGAGGAAAAAATAAAGAGTGGGGAAAAATGTACTAGGGATCTGGTAAAAATAATGCTACTCATCCATCTTCTAGATCCTAACCCCCTCCTGAATATCAAAAGTTCCACCCCTTTGTGGATCATATTTACATTAGGTCAGATGGCAGGAATGTATTTACAACCTTGGGGATTTTTTAATTAATGCTATGAGTGCTATTATTCGAAAGTAAACATCACTTAAATTACTTACAGATGGTGAAATGCCTTCATTTGTGGGGGGGTGATTACAACATCTGGAATTATCCTGTATCCAAATTTCTCACCAGTTCTTGTGTTTTACATGGAAATGTTGAAATGAAAAAAAAATTACCTCAGCTTTGTTTTCTGGATCAAATTTTACTACAAATCAATACCAAATATGACAAAATTATGTTCACAGCCTTTGAAACTGTCTCACAACATATCCTGGGTTGGTTTAGGTCATTTAAGGTCACAAACTGAGAAAATTACCTAAAATATAAAAATTTAGGGGTTTTCCAACAACTTTGAGCAGAAAATGTATCTAATAACATCCCTCTGGACTTTTGTACCAAATTACAAAGCTATCAGACAAGTAATTTTGAGAACAAGTTTTCTTGACCAAAAATGACAAAATTGTCTTAAAAATAGAAATTTGTATATTTCAGGACAACTTCCGCAAAAGAAAATATTTTTTATGATTTTTTGACCAAAAATAACAAAAATTGCCCCAAAACAGTAATTTTTCCAAATTTGTCATACTTTCAACAAATTAGAAGGGTAACACCCTTGCAAAAATCCAACTCAAATTTGAGACAAACTGGGCTGAAAGTTTCAGAGAAGAATAATTTTTACTGGAAATCAGGAGAATAACCAAAAAATTTAGCAAAAATACAAAATTCAAGATATCTTCACGATATACATAAAACTGTATAGGGTCTACAAAGGGTACTTGCATACTGATTTTCAAAGCAATCAAACCAGCGGTTCTTGAGTTATTGATTTTTAACCATTTTCACATTTTTAAAGCTCATTAGCATAATTTGGGCACTACGAACTTCATTTGAACAAAATTCCATCTACAGCCCAGGTTGCATCCACAGACAAAATACAGCGCTAAAAAGAGCTGCCATTCGTAAGTTTTTGAAGTTGACGGACTTACTGTTTGTACGTACGTACATACATACATACATACATACATACATACATACATACATACATACATACATACATACATACATACATACATACATACATACATACGTACACAGTATTTCCGGTAGTTTTTTTACCATGCGTATGACCTACGCATGAGGTCACTAAAATGCGTACTAACATGATTTAAATGCGCACAATGTATTATCCTATCATATCCATTAGGTACTAACTGTACAGTTGCAAAACATTTCAAAACATACATTGTATTCTAAGCAGACCTAACAACTTTTGAAGTGATTTTACGTTGACCAAACAATTATATAGTCAAAACAAGTCTAGTACATTTTTGTTATTACCAAAGCCCTTTCTTGGCTCTCCCCAAAACAGGAAATCCATGGTTCAGATATTGTTATATCGCTCCGCAGAGTTATAAATCGAAACTATGAAGTCACCGTGCAAAAGTCAACAAAGGTCAGAGTCTGATAACATCTAAAATTTTGCCGGGTCTCTGCGTAATCTAGAAGCGAAAATCTCTCTAGCCCTTTCATATGGGAAGTCGACGACACGAGGCCCTTCCATCGACAGGAACATCAAATTATCAACATTGTCATCAGACAATCTGCTACGCCTTGCCGTTTTGATCCTGTTCTGACAGCTGAACCCCCCCCCGGGGAAACCCCTTTCACATGGTACTGAAGACACGGGGATAACGAGTGCAATACATGTCAATTTTCAAAATGCAGGAAACATTTCTGCGTACTCATTAATAAGTAAACGACATAACTCTGTGAAATTGGGGTGGCCGTGCGCACGTAACGTGAATTTCATCTGTCGAAACTCATTCCGCAGCGAGTGCCCATCAATTACGGGCTGCACATCCGGGTCACCGTGGTGTGATCCAAAGTGATCGATAAGTGTCTCCAAAGACTCTCTCGCGTAATCACGGAGTTCAGTGTCAAGTTCAGGGTATTTACTCCCATTTAAGACTTTGTCTAAGCACGCGAGAATGTCGGTGCATTCAACAGGAAATCGCTCTTCCATTCGCTGTATCAAATACTCGATGAAGTTTCGACGAGAGTTCGCGAACCCCGTGACGCAGTTCTGATTTGCATATGTCAGACCATGCTACTTCCATGTCGGCAATAATGCATATTGTTAGGGGAAGAACCATTTGATTTCTGGGGGGGTATGGAGGATTTTGAGAAAAAAAATTGTCACCAGGGGAGATACAAGAAAACAAAATTGATCCTGTCAAAATTGTCACAATGCACCAGAAATTAATAAAATTTGGAAACCTCATTCTCAAGTATTCTTTGCCGGCGCGCCGCCATAGGCGGCGCAAATGTTTTTACCACAAGCAATTCTTATGTTTTTCCACAGCACTTATGATATAAGCATGCACTACACAGGTCTACTTTACACCTCAATATTTTCTTTCCCTTTTCATGGCTTGAGAAAAATAGCGTCAATGATATGACACTGTGCTCCTCAGTGCATTTAGCAGTAGGGATGCAAGGAGAGAGGTTTGGGGAATGTTGCTGAGAAAGATGCAAAGAAAGGGTTGAAATGTGAAACTGTAATAAAACCTATTGTTTTTTAGCAGTGAGCGTCCAGCTTGGTAAACATGCCATCTTGTACATGAAGGCAAAAAACATAATTTTCACATGTCCACCAAACTTGGAATTTGCATAGATCATCCAAATTGATTTATCTGCAAGATTTTGTATGTTCCTTGCTACAAAATTCTGACCCAATTGAATTATAACATGTGGGAAAACAAGCACGCATGATTGGACAGTGTTGACTGTGTATTGCATGCACTACATATCTGCCGTGATGATGGATTGCCAGACGACCACACTGCATCACAGAACTGTAGTTTTAAAACGAAAATATAATTCTAAACAACTTTCTTCGTGTCATTAATAGCCTTGATTTTCTTTGGATATTGAATGGACACATTTATTAAAGATGTCACTTTAGCTTGTCATTGATGGTAAATATTTTTTGCAGAAACTTCTCGGTCCAGCCAAGTACACATGCTTACTCATAACAGCTAGCTGGACTGCGATGATCACAACATTGTTTTGTGATATTCCGATACAAAATTAAAATAATTTTATTAATATGTCGCATTGACTATAAAGTTGCAAATGTTTCCTTGGGTGTTGAAACATGTTAGCATAGTGTGTTACAAATCAACACACCAAACAGCAATGTTCATGTAAGAACAACCTGCTTGACATCTTCCCTGAGAACTTACATCGATGCTTGATCATGATAATTATAATATGACACCACACACCGGATCGCTCACTATAGAGTCCGTCAATAGTGGCGAACTCTCCCGGCGAACTCTCTCAAAAACTAATCTGCCTTCTCCTCTTTGAGGACGAAGATGACTTAATAATCACACAACCAAGCGGAGGGGATACAAAACAAGAGAGCGACTGATGAAGGAACCCCATTTTTGGTTCTTAAACACCGTTAAGACGAATCACTCAATCAACAAACCGGTTTACCGGGGACTGAGATCACATGACCAGGGTCAAAGCACTATCGATTCACCGGTGTCTCGCCATGTATTCGGAGGAATGTGAGGGGGGAGGGGGTCACTAAAAAAATTGAAAACTTCAAAATGTGGAGAGGAAGAAGGGGGGGGGGTTACTCGATTTTTTTTGTATTTAAATAAATTGAAACACATCTCAGATTGCACCATTGCACACATCCATTTCTCAAATTTTCAATGCGAGAGGGGGGCACCCCCTCTCGTTCTTCTCCCCCTTGCGTCTTCTAACAGTTTTACTGGTAAAAGACAAATTGAAAATACCTCTTGGATTGCACTACACTGCACCGTGGCGCACATCAATTTCTCAAAATTTTCACAGGATCTAGGACAAAGCTGAACTGCTGTGAATTCATCCTTTATTATCACAGAAATATGTTTTATACCTCAGTTCAATGACCATTTTGACAGCTAAACATACCATATTCCGGCTTTTCATTAGAAGCTGGCAGCTGGAGAAATGACACAAGAAGGTCACAGATTTTCCGTTCCTGTATATTCATATTGTCTTCAGTCTCTAGCTTACAGAACTGTTTTTCACAAATTGTATTGTCATTGTTTGGTTGTTGAATATTGTGACTCAAACACTGATCATGCAAAAAATGTAAAAAATATCAGTGTTCAATGTCATTTTCAAACAGTTTTACCGAGTGCAAAATAAACTGAAACTCCTCTCAGATTGCACCATTAAACATACCAATTTCTCAAAATTTTCAATACGAGAGGGGGAACCCCCCTCTCGTGCTCTCCCCCTTGGGGTATTCTAACAGTTTCACTTTAAGTAAAAAAATTAAAATACACCTCTCAGATTGCACCAGACTGCACCATTGCACACATCAATATCTTAAAAATTCAATGCAAGATAGGGGAAAGACCCTGTGACACTTTCCCCCTAAGCCTCTCGCGTGTTCTCGCCCTGTACTTTCAACTCCCTTATATACAACGCATTACAAATTTGATGACCAATAAAAAATCAATTTGCGCTGCTACTCTATTTGGAAAAAAAATTGATGCAGGTCTGACAGTTGAAAAAAAAATTGCTGTCACTCTGACAGGAAAAAAAAATTTGCTCCCATACCCACTTCCTCCATACCCCCCCCGAAATCAAATGGTTCTCCCCTTAGCTCCGACTTCTGTCTGAACTCGCGCTCATGATCGCGATCGTCAGCTTCTAACATTGTCCGTAATTCTGCCATCAGTGGTCGATTGTATCATCGGTTGAATCACTGACAGGTGTACATCTTCATTCTTAATTCAGTGTCTTCTGTTTCGGGGAAGAGGGATATAGAGGAGAAGCTGAGCAATGTTACTTTCTCCTCTGACCATTTCGTTGTAACGTCCGAAATTCTGGAAGCCTTCTGTCAGTTACCCGATGAGAAATCAGGCGGAGCTGACAACATTACAGCAGAGCATCTGAAGTTTTCACACTCAAATATCCTTCCGCTGCTTGCACATTGTTTTAACGCAATGGTTTCCCATGGTTATTTGCCTTCTCGTCTCACTGATGTTATTTTGGTTCCTATCATCAAGGATAAAACAAAGTTGGCCAGTGACGTCTCAAACTACCGACCCATAGCATTGGCTACTATTCTTTCAAAGGTGCTGGAGCATATTGTTCTTAACAGATGTCAGTATAATATGATTTCTCATTATCTTCAATTTGGTTTCAAACGTAACCATTCTACTGACCTCAGTTTATTCGCCTTCAAAGAAATAGTTGATTATTATACCAGCAAAGGGGTCCGATGTTTGTTTCTTTTCTCGATGCATCGAAAGCATTCGACCGCGTGAATCACTTCAAGAAATTCAATGTCTGATTGGTTTTCTGTAAGTAATGATGTAAGGCAAGGAGAGGTGCTCCATCCTTACCTTTTTAACATTTTGATGATCTAATTCAGAAGCTTTGTGACACTAGCATTGAGTGTAATATCTGTAGTGTCATAGTAAATAATTTAAGCTATGCAGATGATATGACTCTTCTCAGTCCAGTAAGTGTGAAGGTTTTACAGTATCTTCTTTATGTATGTGAAGATTACGGTAAAGAAAATGACATAATTTATAATTCCCCCAAAAAAGGAATGTATGGTTTTAATGGAAGAAAGATTATCATCTCTCGTACACCTTGTGTAATGCTCAACGGTAGCAGGTAAAATTTGTTACTCAGCACACTCACTTGGGGCATGTTATTACTAGTGATAAGACTGATGATGTTGATATTGAACGACAAAGACGTACTTTCTGTGTTAGAGCCAATATGCTATTGAGACACTGTAAACACTGTTCTCTGATGTTAAGAAATGTTGTTTTCTGCTTAACTGTAGCAATATTTATTGCTGCTATTGTGGTTTAACTACAAATCAAGGTTTTGAACAAACTAAAAATTATGTATTACAATGTTTGGAGAAGGCTCCTAAGTGTATCTCCTTGTAGCAGTGCTTCAAATATGTTTGTGTTTAACAATATTATGTCTCTCGGGAAGTTATCCGACAAAGTATTTACAACTGTAAATGCAGAATTGATAGATCTTCAAACGCATTGATTTCTGTCATATGTAATTCAGACTGGAATTGCCACAGTAAGATTTTGATAATACTACATACAGACGCTGCTGACTTACCATATAATTTAATAGCTCCCAGGGGTGGGGGTGGGGTACTCCCGATATATTTTCAGGCGGGGGTGTGCTACCCGAGTTGAAAACATCAACCAATGTATATTCCAAAATTATGACACATTGCAATGGATTTGCTTGACAAATTTGGGGAATTTTCACCTTTATTCTGTTGCATGTGCCATTTGCTTAATGTTATCGACCCATGAAAAATCGATCCAAGTTTCGGGATTTTTTTCTGAAAATATCATCCCCCATTCAATTCAAATCAATTCAATTCAAATTACGTTATTGTCCATTAATTAAACACGCACATCCACAAATAGAAAATTTTCTCTCGGCACCACAAAGCTCCTGACGTACAATAAAAACATACACACATATATACACAGCCTTGAGTATAAAATTCCGAGTTTAAAACCGCCACAGCTGAAGGTAAAAAAGACTTTTTGTACAAGTTTTTACGCGCAAAAGGTACCTTAAGTCGTCGACCTGACGGGAGGATTTTAAATTCTGTGCTAAGTGGGTGTGTTTGATCCTGATGGATCTGAATGGCTTTCCTCTTCAAAGATTGGTAATATATTACTGAAAGTTGCCGTTGTTTTATACCAACAATCTTTCCTGCCAGATTGACGACTTGTGTTAATCTCATTTTGTCCTTAACTGAGAGGTTCCCGTACCAGGATACAATATTAAACGTTAAGATGCTCTCAACAAGCGAACGATACACAGTTACTAAAATATTCTTGCTGACGTTAAAACCTCTCAGTTTCCTGAGAAGGAATAAGCGCTGCTGTGCTTTTTTACAAATAAATTCAATGTTGTCTGTAAAACGACATTTCGAATCTAAAATTGTACCAAGATATTTGAAAAGAGACACTCTTTCAATTTGTTTTCCATCTATATTTATCGGTCGAAATACTGTGTCCGGAACTTGCTTCTGTGCTCCCATGATACAAAGTTCTTTAGTTTTACCGACATTTATTCAAGAAAGCTTTGGTCAAACCAAGACTTCAAGTAATCTATGAATAGAAGGTAACGACTGAGAGAGTATTCGTCTTTGAGTCGTGCAACTAAGGCCATTTCATCAGCAAATTTTATGAGAGTGAGAATGAAGTTATTACATCTTAAGGTGAAGTACTACGAATCACGTCAAATTAAGTTGTGGTGTAATTTTCTTGAATCTTTGCACAAATATTCTTGGAAGTGCAAAAATGAAATAAAAAATGGGGGGTCACCACGCTTGTTTCCATGGAAACGGACGTTAAAATGGCGTCGTTAGAAATAAATAAAAATGATATAATTCACTTAAACTAAAGAAAGCAATTATAAAACGCCTAGCAAATGAGTTAATTTTAATAAATACCAAGACTTAAGATCCATATCTATCGAATGTATAGTTTTCATGATGTTTGTGGAGAAATTTTAACATAACTATCGATTACAAAATGACGATATCGAAATTATATCACTACATAATTTTCGAACTTTCTTCCTGTCGCTTGGAACGGTGTCATTTTGACCAAACTTGGCGAATAAACTCCTGACATAATACCATTTAGTTTACACTTTTAATAAAAGGGTGTCACCACGCTACTTTTTACGATATCTCCAGGTGAATGGGTAATATGCGCCATGTAAATGGGAGAGAAATGTTAAAATTTCGCTCATATTGAATAAAAACCAGCTTCCTAGGGGGTCAAAATATGACAAGGTTATAGGTCACATGTATTTCTAAGAAACTGGGTCAAAAAATTAGGTAAAAGCGCAATTTCAACAATGACAGGTGATGTTAAATACATGCTACAAAATAACCCATTTGCGGCAGGCTGGAGTTAAATCTGCGCAGAAATGTTCTAAAGCGTGTGCGCGTCCGAATTCGTCGCCCTTTACCTTAATTCATTTGTATAAACAGAGAAAAGAACGGGTGATAGTACACAGCCTTGGGGAGCCCCCGTATTTAGAATCAATTCTCTCGAAAGATGACCTTGTATGCTTACACGTTGTGGCCGATCACACAGAAATGATCTAATCCAAAGAATAAATGTGGTGTTGGTTTGCAAATCAACAAGGCATTGAGCAGAACATGAGGCTGTATTGTGTTAAATGCTGACGAAAAGTCCATAAACAAGATTCAAACGAAATTTCCAGTGGAATCCATATGACTCGTAATTAAGTTGAGAAGTCTTAAGGTTGCATCTTCTACTCCTCTCTTAGCTTTATATGCAAATTGCAGCGGGTCCATACGATCGGACAGAGACGTTGTGAGCCTGTTACATATAATCCTTTCCATGCATTTACATATAACGGAAATCAGAGCTACTGGCCTAAAGTCGTTTAACAATTTAGCATCCGTTTTTAGGCACTGGTATAATAGTTGATGTCTTCCAAATACGAGGAACAGTATGGATATCCAGAAAGAATTGAAAAAGACGGGTAACCATCGGACCTAACTGATATGCACATTCCTTTAAAACCTTTCCCCTAAGACCATCAGGTCCAGGGGCTTTGTGAGGATTAACCTGTAAGAGAACTTTGACAGCTTCATCAATTTCGACCTTAACGGGGGACAGGACTAGATTATGGCAAATTTCATCGCAATGCTGTCTAAAATCTGAAACATCAAAACATGCATAAAAATTATTCAATTCATTGGCAAACATAATTGGATCATTACATTGCATACCTTGCTGCTGTTGCTTCCTTCCCATCATTACATTTAATCCTTGCCACGCTTCCCTGACATTACCACCTGTAAATTTCTTTTCAATTTTACTTTTGTACTCAAGTTTCGCAGCTCTAGTTTTACTTCCAAATTCTTTCATAAATTTGTTGACACTGACTTTATCTCCTTTTAGGAATGACATTTTTTCTTATTTAAACAGTGTTTTAAATCTTTGTTTAGCCATGGTTTGTTATTTGCATAAATATGCCAGTTTTGACAGGAATTATAGTGTCCTCACAAAAATTGATGTAAGACGAGATTGTGTCTGTTAGGGACTGGTCAGTTTCTTCGGCCTGGGGGGGGGGGCGGTGGATTCATGGGGGGTCACCCTGTTTTTGACTTTGGTGATAGGGGGTCACCATGTTTTTGAAATGCCCAATAGGGGGGTCAGTGTGTTTTTGAATTTCGACACAGGCTCATCATTGCCTAAAATGCATCGTGTCAGCCACAAATTTCATCCAGTTGCATTTTTCGGCGCGCCCTTCGGGCGCGTAACTTTAACAATCAGACATATTTTTCAGCACGCCCAACTTTAACATATCAGGCATACATATATCAGAGATATATGTATGTTAAATATTTTTCAGCGTGCTCTTCGAGCGCATTACTTTAATATATCAGACATTTTTCAGCACACCCTTCCTGTGCATTACTTTAATATACAAGACATATATATCAGAGATATCAGGATGTTCAATATTTTTCTCCGCGCCCTTCGGGCGCCATACTTTAACCCTTTCACCACCATGGTTTGTCCCAAATCCATTGTTTTCTATGGTTAAGTTGGACCTGTATACAGAGAACTGGGGGTGAAAGGGTTAATATATCAGAGATATATGCCAGTGATATCTTGATGTTTGCTAAGTGAAAGTGTACTATTATGAAATCTGCACTTCATATGAAAAGCATGACAAATTCCTGATACTTTTCTGTTCTCTCTATGAGAATTCAGTATGAGAAAGCAACATGCACAAATATCAATGTTACAAAAAAAGGTCATCTCAGACTCTGCACACATCAGATTTGGCTAAAATGCCTCTCTATGGCTCCTCAGGAGATTTAATTGGATAGCTGGCAAGTCCATCAAAATTTTTGATTTACTGCTTTTTCCTGTTTGATATTAATATAATTAATGATTGACATCCATTTCTGTACAACAGTTCAGGACATCTGGTTAAGCATAGAAAGTGTGAAATACATTCACAGCTCATTCAAAATGTACTGTATTCAAACTTTAAGATTGACACTTTGAAATTCCTATCTTACAACTGACATGCCAACAATTTCATTAAAACACTTTATATATATATATATATATATATATATATATATATATATATATATATATATATATATATATATATATATATATATATATAACCGGTATATATATTACAGTATTATATTATTATATATTATTATATATCACAGTTGTCGCGTGCGGGGGGGGGGGGTCACCCTGTTTTCAAAATTTGGAATAGGGGGGGTCACCCTGTTTTCAAAATTTGGAATAGGGGGGGTCAGCCACTTTTTGACGTCGGCAAAAAATAATCCACCGCCCCCCCCCCGGCCGAAGAAACTGACCAGTCCCTTAGTAAATCCACATCCTGACCACAGCCATCAAAGAAAACATCCCAGTCTGTGGTTTCGAAACAATCCTGCAATTGGTCAATTGAATCACGAGTCCAAAGACGAAAGTTATGAATTCGTGGACCTTCTCTCTTCAGCTTTTGCCGGTACTTGGGTAACAGATGTACAACATTGTGATCTGATCTTCCTAATGGCGGACGGCACCTTGCAGTATATGCATTAGCCACGTTTCCATAGCACAAGTCTAAGGTCTTATTCATACGCGTTGGACACGATACATATTGATGTAAATTAGGCAAATATTTAGTGATATCACAGGTGTTGAAATCTCCGAGAAGAAATACCGGCTGATGGACTGACCTATCAACTGCGTTTTTGTAGCTTTCAGCTATACGTTCAGCTGCCAGTTATTATCGGGACCAGGCACGTACACCAGTATCACGGTCACCTGACCATACTCACGAGGAAGATAGAACGGCCTGAACGACACAGTTAGAATTTCAAAGTGCCTTGAACTGATAGTTTCTCTGATGGTAAAATTTGTTGCCCAGCTGTTTTTGACGAGCATGCATATTAAAGGGCCATTATTTGTAACTTTTGACCATTTTATACCTCGGAAAATTCCATGTTGGAGGCTCATATTTGTTGCAACATTTTGTTTTACGAAGAAACAAACATGATTAGTGATGTTATAGCCACATAAAACTGCTAATTTTTTTTCAAAAGTGTCGCCCTTCCGAGCTCGTTTGTTGACGTCTGGCATGCTCAGCGTGCTGGGGAGAATGCAGATATGGTGACGCCGCGATCACGCGAGATGTTCAAGTACATGTTTATTGCGGGATCAAAACAACATTGCGTCGTGGATTGCCAGACATCTGGCTAGCAACGTGCTCGGACAATGGACTACGACGTAAGTACCGGAAATAAATAATGAATATTTATTTTGAAATTGCTGTAAATGGCTCGCGCAGGTGCAGAAGAATGCCTACGTTGCAATCCGCGTGTCAACAGAGTTTGTATTTATGTCCGGACAAAAATTGAAATTTTCGTTGTAAAATCACATGTTATTTAGTAGTAGGGCACATAATGTTTCCGAATGATATGCGATTCTCTGTTATTTGACAGGCTATTCAACATGAGCCAGTGATCATTTCAATCAAAACTAACGGAAAAATCGCCAGAAGATACAGCTAATGGAACTTTAAGCCACCGCCGACTTATTATTTTTATTCGCGGCACATATTACCCGAATAGCTGTGGGTCCATAGCTTTGGACGGGATTCCTGCCTTCTACAAGCTGGTTTTGATTATTTTAATCCGCGCACTACAGCTATGGGAAACTGCGTAGACTAGCGTCCACGTTACGCCCTACAGCACCCTTGTAGCAACTTTGTTCGGCGATATTTCGAAAACTTTCCATCCAAATTACAAATTGGCATTACTCATCGACAACTTGGACCAACAGTTTTACGCCAGCAAAATGGCGGTCTCCGGGTAGTCATGTCGGTTAAAGCTAGAAAATAGTACTTACAGGCACTTACAGGTACTTACAGGTTCTCTTCTGACTACAGTCCTTATTGGGCCTCTAATGTCAGCTCTGATCGGTTTTGTCGAGTAGGTAAATCCTCATTTATATTAAATTTAAAGGGTTGATGTTTCCACAATTTATCCAGTCAATTTTCAAATGCTTGTACTGATTTTGCTGTTACTACTGCTTCTGGTAAACTATTCCATAAGTCCACACTTCTATGAATAAATGAATATTTCCTGATGTTGAGCCTGGTATATTGTTTGTTGATTTTGTACCGGTGCCCTCTGGTGCAATGTGCTGTTCTATGTAATTTGATGAAGTTGAATACTTCACTGTCATACTTCCCGTTAAAATTTCATGTAACTCTATCTATCATGTCACCTCTGACACGTCTGTATTTCAGTGTGAGTAGGTTTAATTTCGGTAATCTGTCCTCATAAGAGAGATCTTTGAGGCCTGGTATTAATTTTGTCGCTCTGCGTTGAACGTTTTCTACTTCTATTTCCTGTTTCCTGAGAATAGGTGCCCATACTTGGTTTGCATATTCAACATGGGGTCTTACAAGAGCTTTGTAAAGTAAAGAAAAGATTTTTCATCCAAATATTCATATGTCCTCCTTATAATTCCCATGATCGAGTTGGCCTTATTAACCTTGTTACGGAGATGCACCGAAAAGGAAAGATTTTCATCTATATATACACCTATGTCTTTTTCAACTGATGTACGCCGAAGTATATGCCTATCTTGGCCCATAGTATAGTCTTTCCTATCTGAATGTGATTTCCCGACTCTCCACGAAGCTGTTAAGAAGGAAGTAGCCAACAGAGCAACAAAACACAAGTCAATAAGCTTGAAGTTAATATTAAAGAACTAGAAGCGAAAATACTAAAACCAGTGAGCGATATTCAAGAGGCAGGTGATACAATGCAAAATACTAAATCTAATGAGGAAATAGTCAAGGTTGTATGCAGCAACATGAAGGACAGGATCGAAAGGCAAAAAAATATGGTTATATTCGGTCTTAAAGAAGCTGATAGTAACTTAAGGAAGAAATCAAATCACAAGATGAAAAAGATATCAGGAGTATAATACAAATAACCAGTGAAGTAAGTGCCGAGGAGACCGGTTTCACAACAAGACGACTTGGGAAGAAAACAACTACAGAAAATGGTGGAGACACTGCAATGCGACCCCTACTCGTAAAATTTGAAAAGAAGCAGGATAAAATAAACTCGATTAAAGGTAGTAACTACAACATAACTATAAAGGATGAAGTTTCATCAAATTTGACGTTGTATTTGTGGATATATCACTCTAATTAGGAAAGTTCATTACATATGCAATTACAAATTAATTAAAATGACACTGATAAATGTCTTTTTCAATGTTAAAGCAATGTGAGCTTAACATCTGTACAAAGTTTCATGAAATTTGATGCAGTATTTCTTGACATATCAGCCTAATAACGAAACTTCAATAATTGACATGATACTGCTACATGACGTGAAACAAATTGACGAGCATATGTATGAAATAAGTCAATGTCCTTGTACCAACTTTGAATGATACTGGTGGAAATATGTCTGAGTTATGGCTCTGTACATGAGAAAATCGTAACAAAATCGCTGCCACGCAGCGATATTTGATCTTACTGTTTAAAACATAGGGCCAAAGTTCCTGAAACTACTATAGATATGGATACAAAATTAAGTATTTCCTGTATGAAAGTATCTCACTATAAGGTCATCCTACGGACCTGTAACCAAATATTAAAGCTGTCTGACCAGCGGTTTTGAAAAAACAAGCGACCCAACAGTTGACAGAGCTTTGCTGTGTTATGTAGAGAATAACTTTTTGAGACACATGTATTGATGAAGAAGGTGGATATCTTTGATAGCTTATTTCAGTATGGCCTGGCCAAAATTGGCAAAATTAGCTGCAAAAATACAAAATTGATGATTTCATCATAATTTCAATATACTACATGAAGATAAAGTCTAGGAACCTGTATACCAAATATCAAAGCTATCAGATGCGTAACTTTTGACAAACAAATATTTTCACCAAAAATGGCAAAAACCTACCCCAAAATACAAAAATTGAACATTTCATCAAATTTCAATATATCACACTAAGACAACCCCTTGGAACCTGTATACCAAATATCAAAGGCATCAGACAAGTAGTTTTTGACCAAAAATGGCAAAAATTGCACAAAAAATACAAAATTGCAGATTTCATCATATATTCAATATATCATATTTAGTTCATCTGTAGGAACCTGTATACCAAATATCAAAGCTGTCAGACGAGCGGTTTTGATGGAATAAAATTTTGACCAAAATTGACCAAAAAATTCCTTAAAAATACAGATTTGCATATTTCATCACGATTTGAACAAATCTAAGTTGGGTATCCCTAGGGACCTGTATACCAAATAACAAAGCTGTCTGACCAGCGGTAATGAAAAAAAGATTTTTTACCAAAAACGCCTTTTTGGCATTTTTTGGCATTAATTTGCATATTTTCAACAATATCAAAAAATATAAAAACAGTTTCTCAAAATCGTATTTTCCATCTACACAACAAATATCAATCAGTAAGTATTGTGGTTCTCAAGATATGTGAGTGGATGGATGCCTCACAAACAGACATACATACATACAGACTGACGCAGGACGCCGGACGGATACCCTTCCCAATAGCTTCTATAGACTATAGTCTATAGTAGCTAAAAATCAACACGTATATGTATGACATAAGTGAATGTCAATGTACCGACTTGAATAAAAATAGCGTCAATGACACTGTAGCTCCCATCCTGGACTATTTAGTGTTTGTTCTCTGGTCAGATATTTGAACATGTGTGAAAGGGATAAAGTGCATGAAGTGAAAATACTTAAATGTAATGTACTGGAGACAGTGAAATATGTTTAATGTATTTATTCAGAATATAAAATGAAAAAATACAGAATTAGAAAATCGAATACTGTGATACAACCATTAACTCAACAAGTCATTGACAATGACATAGTCCCCACTTGTAATAGGAGTATTAGTCTTGATGGGGCAGGGAAATGTGGTCATTGAGAAGTATCACTGGAGTGTATATGTTGAGATCTATGGGCACATAGGTCGTTGTTCCCAATTTGAAACACATGAGGCATGTTTAAGTTATGGTTCTAAATCGGGAAAAAAGATCAGACCTCTAGCAGTATTGGCCAGCCAAGAAATACATATGCGCATAATAAATGAGGTACAAGATGTGACATCTCAAGGTCTAATATCCTATCAAAATTGGAGGGTATAGAACTTGTGGTTACTGAAATATGCATATATATGTATAATCAAGGTCAAAGGTCATCAAGGTCACATGAAATTTTGAAAAAAAAATTATATTGCTAATTAATCCCTATATGCCAAAAAATCAGACCTCTATCTCTATTCGCTTGCCCAGAATTAGATATGTGCATAATTAATGAGGTAAAGCGTGTGTTGTCATAAGGTCTCCCATCCTACTAAATACAAAGGACAGCACTTGTGGTTACTTATTTATTGATATAAACGTATATTTTAGGTAAAAGGTCATCGAGGTCACATGACATTTGGTCAAAAAATTTCTCTCCTATAGTTATCCCTATATACCAAAAATCAGACATCCAGCTCTATTGGCTTGCTCAGAATGAGATATGTGCATAATTAATGAGGTACAATATGTGGTGTCATAAGGTGTCCAATCATACCAAATATGAAGGGTGTAGCACTTGTGGTTACTCAGTTATGGACAAATATGTATATTTGAGGTCAAAGGTCATCGAGGTCACATGACCTTGGTCAAAAAATTTCTATCCTATAGTTATCCCTATATACCAAAAATCAGACATCCAGCTCCATTGGCTTGCTCAGAATGAGATATGTGCATAATTAATGAGGTACAATATGTGGTGTCATAAGGTGTCCAATCATACCAAATATGAAGGGTGTAGCACTTGTGGTTACCAAGTTATGGACAAATATGTATATTTGAGGTCAAAGGTCACCGAGGTCATGTGACATTTTGTCAAAAAAATGTATTGCTAAGTTATCCCTATATACCAAAAATCAGACCTCTAGCTCTATTGGCTCACTCAAAATTAGATATGCACATAATTAATAAGGTTTAATATGTGGCGTCATATGGTGTCCCATCATACCATATATGAAGGGTGGTAGCACTTGTGGTTACTGAGTTATGGACAAATATGTATATTTGAGGTCAAAGGTCATCGAGGTCACATGACATTTTGTCAAAATATCCGAGATATCTGCGTGAACGGATGGACTCATGGATGGACAAACAGACTGACATGACCCAATTTATAAGCCCACTGGACTTCATCCGTGGGAACTAAAAATTGTGTCACTGCATCCTTTTTGCAATATGAATACGATGAGAAACTAAATTTTTATTTTTCATGGCCTTAAACATTGGAGTCTAAGGAGATCTGCCTTATACATGGGAGTCTATGGACGTGTAAACTAAAAATATGCAAATTTCACCACGATTTGCCCAAATTTGGGAAAGGTCACTCCTATGAACTTCCATACCAAGATTCAAATCAATCGGACTTGTGGTTTTAGAGAAGAAGATTTTTTGACCAAAAATGGGAGAAAATTACAAAAAAATTCATGAAAAATAGCAAGTCCAAGATCCTGACCCAAGATGGGCACAATCATTTCAGGTCAGCCCAAAGTACTTACATGCTAATTTTTCATGTAATCTGCTCAGTGGTTATTGAGTTTTGTCAATTTTGACGGTTTTTACATTTTTTCACTTAATTTGCATATTTTTGGCAAAGACAACTTTATTTGAATAAAATCTCATCTACAGCCCATCATCCATGTACACACCAAATATCAAGATTAAATATGCAGCGGTTCTGGAGTTTTTGATGTTGACGGACAGACATACAGACATACATACAGACAGACATACAGACATACAGACAGTTCCCTAGCCTATAAAGAATAGCTTCCATTGCCATATATACATATGGCTATGGAGCTAAAACAGTTGAGACTTGCCAGAGTTATGGCTCTCGACATGAAAAAAACATAACAAAATTGCCACCATGTGACCATATTGTACCAATCATGAAACCAATCGACGCACATATGTATAACATAAGTCAATGTCCTTGAAACAACTTTGAATAAATTTGCTTGATACATGTCCGAGTCATGGATCCGGACATGAAAAAATCGTACAAAAATGGGCACACGGCGGCCATATTGGATCGTATCACAAAACAAATCAATGTGCATATGTATGACATAGGTCAATGTCCTTGTATTACGTTTGAATAAAATCAGTGAATAAAATCGGTTGAGACGTGCCTGAGTTTTGGCTAAGGACATGAAAAAAATCGTATGAAATGGCTGCCATGCAGCCATATTGGAACAAATCGACTTACATATGTATGACATAGGTTAATGTCCTTAAGCTTGTACCTACTTTGAATAGAATCGGTTGAGATATGCCTGAGTATTATGGCTCTGTACATGAAAAAATCGTAACAAAATGGCCGCACGGCAGCCTTATTGGATCGTATCACAAAACAAATTGACGTGCATATGCATTACATTAGTCAATCTCCTTGTACCAGCTTTGGATAAAGTCGCTTGATACATGTCTGAGTTATGGCTCTATACATGAAAAAAATCGTAACAAAATGGCCGCACGGCAGCCATATTGGATCATATCACAAAACAAATTGAAGTACACATTTATGACATTGGTCAATGTCCTTGTATCAACTTTCAATGAAATCGGTTCAAACATGTCTGAGTAATTGGCTCTGTACGTAAAAAAATTGTAATAAAATGGCCGCCTGGCGGCCATATTGGATTGTATCACAAAACAAATCGACATGCATATGTAGGACATAGGTCAATGTCCTTGTACCAACTTTGAATAAAATCGGTTGAGATATGCCGAGTTATGGCTTTGTACATGAAAAAATCGTAACAAAATGGTCGCACAGCAGCCATATTGGATCGTATCATGAAACAAATTGACGTGCATCTGCATGACATTAGTCAATCTCCTTATACCAACTTTGGATAAATTCGCTTGATACATGTCTGAGTTATGGCTCTATAAATGACAAGCGACCTAGCGGCCGATATAGCTCCGCTGTGTTTATGTAGAGAATAACTATTTTTGACACATGTTGATGAAGAAGGTGGAAATCTTTGATAGCTCATTTCAGTGGCCAGAAAAAAGTGGCTAAAATAGCTGCAAAAATATACAATTGAAGATTTCATCATAATTTGAATATATCACATCGGATCATTCCTAAGAACACGTCCACCAAAGCTATCTGACGAGTAGTTTTTTGAGAATAAAATTTTCTGACCAAAAATGGCAAAAATTGCCCCCAAAAATAAACATAGGGCCAAAGTCCCTGAAGATATTATAGACATGGATACAAAATTAAGTATTTTCTGACTGTATGAAATTATCTCACTAAGGTCATCCTTGGGACCTGTAAACAAAATATTGAAGCTGTCTGACCAGCGGTTTTGAAAAAACAAGAGACCCAACAGTTTATAGACCTCTGCTGTACATGTTATATAGAGAGTAACTTTTTGTGACACATGTATTGATGAAGAAGGTGGATATCTTTGATAGCTCATTTCAGGATGACCTGACAAAAATGGCAAGATTAGCTGCAAAAATACAAAATTGATGATTTTATCATAATTTCAATATATTACATTCAGGTAGTATGCACCTCGAAAGTGAAAGACTTAAACTTTTGCTATAAATTTCCTCAAGGAATCTTTCAATCATTCTCTTTCAAAATCATGAATAAAAATCGGGGGTGCAAATTTTGGAACAAGAGAAACAAATTACCCAACATTTACCGATATTAGAAATTCAAAATGGCCGCATTTCCTGTGTTACTCACGGTCCCTCCACAAAGTGGAGGGACTGTGGTTACCTCTATGCAGAAAAATAAAAATTTTCGAATTTCGAAAACTAAGCCATTGAAATTTTTTCGTTCACCAAGAGCTTTAAAATGAACCCCCACATGTGGTATATCAGAAGAGAAGTGTAAACGTTTTAGAGTCCGAATGTCTGTTCCCGAGGTGCGTTCTACCTTAAGATAGACCAGGAACCTTATACCAAATATCAAGGCTATCAGATGAGTAACTTTTGAGAAACACATATTTTGACCAAAAATAGTAAAAATTGCACCACAAATTCAAAATTGCAGATTTCGTCATATATTCAATACATCATATTTAGTCCATCTGTAGGAACCTGCATATCGAATATCAAGGCTGTGAGACGAGCGGTTTTGATGGAATAAAGTTTTGACCAAAAATGACAAATAAAAATATCTTAAAAATACCGATTTGCATATTTCATCACGATTTGAACAAATCTAAGTTGGGTTATCCCTAGGGACCAGATACCAAATAACAAAGCTGTCTGACCAGCGGTTATGAAGAAGATTTTTTACCAAAAACGCCTTTTTGGCGCTAATTTGCATAATTTCAACAATATCAAAAAATTAAAAAAATGGTTTCTCAAAATCGTATTTTCCATCTACACAACAAATATCAAATCAGTAAGTACTGCGGTTCTCAAGATATTTGAGTTGACGGGCGTCTCACAAATGGACATACATACTTACATACATACAGACTGACGACGGACGCAGGACAGATCACATCCCTTTAGCTTCCATAGTCTATAGTCTATAGTAGCTAAAAATTGCAGATTTCACCATAATTTCAATCTATCATATATTACAATAATCCCTTGGAACCTGTATACCAAATATCAAAGCTATCGACTTGCAGTTTTTGAGAAACAAATGTTTTGAACAAAACTGGGAAAAAATTGCCCCCAAAAACCCAAATTGCAGATTTCATCATAGTTTCAAAATATCGAATTTAGTTAATCTGTAGGAACCTGCATATCCAATTTCAAAGCTATCTGACCAGTACATTTTGAGAAACACATTTTTGACCAAAAAATGGAAAAATTGCCCCAAAAATACAAAATTGCAGATTTTGTCATTATTTCAATAAATATCATTTAGTTCATCTATAGAAAAATCTGTATACCAAATTTCAAAGCTATCAGATGAGTAGTTTTGGAAATACACAGTTTTTGACCAAATATAGCAAAAATTGCCGAAAATTCAAAATTACTGATTTCATCAGAAATTAAATATATATGTTTTAGTATTTTTTAGTTCATCTGTAAATATGTCTACCAAATTTCAAAGCTATCAGACCAGTCCTTTTTGGGAAACACATTTTGTGACCAACAATGGCAAAAATTACCCGAAAAATTACAAAATTGCAGATTTCATCATAATTTCAATAATATCATAAGGCTCATCTGTAGGAACCTGTATACCAAATTGCAAAGCTACCAGATGAGTAGTTTTGGAAATACACATTTTTTGACTAAAAATGGCAAAAATTGCCCAAAAATACAAAATTGCAGATTTAATCAGAAATTCAATATATTACTTAGTTCAATTCATCTGTAGAAACCTGTATACCAAATTTCAAAGCTATCAGACCATTACTTTTTGAGAAACACATTTTCGACCAAAAATGGCAAAAATTTCCCGAAAACTACAAAATTGCAGATTTCATCAATTACAATAAATAGCATTAGCTTTTTCTGTCGGAACCTGTTACCAAATTGCAAAGCTATCAGATAAGTAGTTTTGGAAATACACATTTTTTGACCAAAAACGGCAAAAATGCCCCCAAATACAAAATTACACATTGCTCAGAAATTCAACATATATATCTTAGTTCATGTATAGAAACCTGTATACCAAATTTCAAAGCTATCAGACCAGTACTTTTTGAGAAACACATTTTTGACCAAGAATGGCAGAAATTGCCTAAAAATGCATATTTGCATATTTCTGCATAATTTGAACAAATCTGAAATAGATCATCCCTACAGACCTATGTACCAAATATCAAAGCTATCTGACTGGTAGTTCTGAAAAAAAAAGAGTTTTAAAGATTTTTTACCAAAAACGACAAAAATTGCCGTAAAAAACAAATATGCAAATTTCACCACGATGTGAAAAAAATCTGACTATAGTCACCCTAAGTAAACTGCACATAAAATTTCAAAGCAATCAGACAAGCGGTTTCAGAGAAGATTTTTTACCCAAAACAGCAAAAAATGCCCCAAAAATACAAATATGCAAATTTCACCACAATTTGAATTAACGTAAATGAGGTCCCCCAAGTGAACTGCATATAAAATTTCAAAGCAATCGGACATGTGGTTTCAGAGGAGAAGGCAAATGTTGATGGACGACAACAACGACGGACGACGGACGACGACAGGAAATCAACCTATTTGATAAGCTCCGCATCACTGACAGCGGAGCTAAAAAATCGTTAACAAAAAGGCCGCACGGCAGCAATATTGGATCGTATCACAAAACAAATTGACGTGCATATCTATGACATAGGTAAATGTCCTTGTACCAACTTTGAATAAAATCGGTTGAAACATGTCTGAGTTATGGCTCTGGACATGAAAAAATCGTGATAAAATGGACACCTGGCGGCCATATTGGATCGTATCACAAAACAAATATACGTGCGTATGTATGACATATGAAGTAATCCTTGTACCAAGTTTGAATGAAATCGCTCCAATCATCTCTGAGATATCTGCGTGAACGGACGCACGCGCACGCACTGACATGACCAAACCCATAAGTCCCCCCGAACGGTGTCCATGGGGACTAAAAACCAGGAAAACGTGGACCCTCAAGTGCTTTAATACAGTTCGAGGCGAACCATGGAACAGAAAAGTTGTCTGGGTAAAAAAGAGGGGAGAAAACAGAGCAGTTTGATAATATGGTCATCCAATGCCGATGTTCTTACTTCAGCTAAAATCATCGAGCTTAAAGCCAAAATTAACTTTGCAAATGCCAAACCAGACATTATAGCTATATCAGAGGTTAGCCCAAAGACACGCAATATGGAAAACTAACTTAGCTTAACACGGCATCAATGGATATGAGTGTGAGCATTAAATATCTTGGTGAAGATTGGCAGAGGAATGACCATCTATGTAAATAAGGATTTAGACTTTTCAGTTATCGATATATCTACAATGGTAAATACAGATATCAACGAAGCTATGGTATTAGAAGTGAAAATCTAGAAGAGTGATATTCTATGTTTTTGTTCTATTTATCGAAGCCCAGCTTCTACAATAAGGCCAAAGTAAGTAAATTCTTTGTTTTGCGTCCACTCAAAACCCTAAAAGGTACGCGGGTAAGCGGGTAAAAACACACACAGAAAATTTAAAACAAAATCTGTTTGCCTTTATTGGATAAATTTTTCTCAAACCACATGAATACTCCTGTCACAGTGTGACACACTGTATGCATTTTCATAACAAATGGATCAAAATAAAGTCATTCTTTGACGTTTGCTTTTCTCTTATTAGTTTTAGATTTCTTTCTTGTGCATTCAAAGTGTCCACATGTCAATGCCATTGCACAGCAACTTGACAGCCTCATCAAATTACTTTAATCTGGACAGTTTGAGGAATGGGTACACTATAACAGTATACAGTAGCGGTCTTTTGTCCTCAAGTTCTTGTACGTTTTTTTCAAGTTTCTTATAATGTCTATGCTCTGATGGAATGTCATAGTTTTGCTGAAAGGTGTCTGTTTTGAAAGAAAACACCAAACAGAAATGGTAACTTGTAGCCTCTGCATTCAATTTTAGAAAGATGGGGCATCAGAGAGAAGAAGAAATTGGTGATATATAAATTGACAAAAGTATTCCCTGTAGCTTCCTCGGGACCATCCGTAAAACCAGCACCTTTCTTTCCATCAAATAAAAGAAAGCATTTCGCAATTGTCATTCTCCACACACACTCATCAGACCCAAATTTAGGTGGAAGCTTCACATCTATATTCCTTGCACTTTCAAAGTACCACACCCAGATTGATTGAAAAGATGAAGTATCATGGCATAAATGGAAATATTCTACAGTGGGTCAAAGCATGATTGACAAATACAAAACAGCGAGTAGTCATAAGTGGAGCATCTGAATGGAGAATACGTCACAAGAGGTGTCCCAAAGGGTTCAGTTCTTGGATCAGTACTCTTTCTAATCTACATCAATCATACTGGCGGTGAAATTAGTTCTGAACTCAAAAAATTACTGACAATACCAAGACATATCATCCCCTGCGAAATTGTAGTGATCCTGAAATTCTACAAGCTGATTTGGACAAGCTACAAAAAATGAGTGAACACTGGCGGACGCATATTGGCTACAACAACCCCTTCAATAAATACTCAATGAACAATATTTCACTGGGACGTACAACTGAAGAAAATGACTTGGGCGATCTACTTCATTCTACCTTAAAACCTTCAAGCAAATGTGATAAGTTTGCAAAAAAGCAAACAGAATGTTGATCTCATCAAACGATCATTGTCGATCAAATAAAAAAAATGTCATTCTTCGTCTTTACAAGCAACTTGTGAGACCACAACTCAAAGTCATGCAGTACAAGCTTTGTCACCATGGCTACAAACGGACATAAAAATCTTAGCACGGCAAATAATACCTAAACCCCAACACTACAATTATCAAAATAGACTTAAACAGCTAGGTTTAATGACACTTTAACAAAGAAGAATTCGCGGTGACATGATTCAACTCTAGAATTAGTCATCAAAGGCCATGACCACTGTAACCTTTCACTTGAGTTACCAGCCGACTCGAGAACTTGAGGACACTGTCCCAAACTTCATAAGGTTCCAAGACAAGAAATTTGACCTTTTAATTTAACAATTCTCTAACGGTTAAAAAG
The DNA here is from genome assembly GCF_041260155.1 of Ptychodera flava. Classification (NCBI taxonomy): domain Eukaryota; kingdom Metazoa; phylum Hemichordata; class Enteropneusta; family Ptychoderidae; genus Ptychodera; species Ptychodera flava. Next base: position 47,463,786 of record NC_091930.1, on the reverse strand, counting down.
CTCAGAACCCCGTAAAGTATATATTTTCTGAAAGACTAGATATAGGGGAACATTTTGGTAACCACAGTGTCACCATTGTTTACATAACTATCACGTGACAAGGTAACTTGCATAACCTTTAAAAAATCGGTTTTCCTATGTTTTGTCTCAATACTTCAAAATATCTGACTCAAACGTGCTGGAATGCAAGCTGTCATTACATTCTTTCAAAGTGTGTCTCAGTTTTTTATATCTTGCTTACCTTTTTTGGAGCACAATTTTAAAGAAATCAACTACGGTTAAATTCACTTCTCTGGAAGTTTTTCTGGCATAAAAACAGTTTAAGAAGGTTTAAAAAAATTCTGAGACACACTTTTGAAGACCCTTACGACAGCTTGCACTCACACAAATTTCAGCAACATATCTCAAAGCATTGAAACAAAACATAGGGAAAACCGATTTTTGAAAGGTTATGCAAATTACCTGTCACGTGATAGTTATGTAAACAATGGTGACACTATGGTTACAAAAGTGTTCCCCTATATCTAGGCTACCCGAAAATATACAATTTACGGGGGTTCTGAGCTTATTAAACACTAGAGAATTGTTAGTTTAAAATGGTCAATTTCTTGTCTTGGAACCTTAAACTAACTGTTCGACTTAACACAAGAAAGTACTTTTTTCAGCAAGAGTTGTGGACACCTGGAATAAATTACCAGCCGATGTCATTAATGCAGAAAGTGTGACCTCCTTCAAGAGCAGCTACGACCGCCTACTACAAGTTTGAACTTTCACAGAGGGATTCTAATATAGGCCTACTTTCCCATACCCAAACTCTACGTACAGGCCTTTCGTTTACAGTACTGATCACTGGTTTATTTTTGTTGCAAGTTAAAATGGACGAACTAACCAATTTGTCGCAAACTTAAAAGACCAGTTAACTAGGATAGGCCTCAACACTTTCCGATTTTTCCGTCTGCCATACTCTCTGAGTCGTGGTACCCAAGTCCAATCGGCAGACTGAATCTCTCTCTGTTCAAGTCCCGATTGCTCGAAATGACCATGTCTTCAAGTTGCCGTGCAAAGGTCTGCTGTTTTTTTAACTTCGATTATTTCCCGCTTTCATCCATTTTTTATCGTGACGACAAAGCCACAACAGGCAAAGCCACAACAGACAGCGAGCGAACGTGAGGCCCTGGCGTGACGCTGAGAGTACTGGGTAAATATATAGAGAGTAATGTTTTACGTCACCGCATGGAATCTGACTGCCGTAAAGGAGTGTTTCGTCGCAAAGTTAAAAGCCACGACTTGTTTTTGCGACAAAATAGCGCCACCAACGGCGAAATTTGAAAGGAAAGTTTGTGTTTTTTTCCGAAAAATTTCCAAAAACCTAGGCGCGCGCGGGCGCAAAACAAAGAATTTACTTACTTTGGCCTAATAAACAACAGCAACATTAATCATCTAATTACCAAGCTTGCAGACAAGCGCTATTCTCACTTAATCATCACATGAGATCTAAATTATAGGAACATTGATTGGCAAATGTGTGATAAGTGAAAACAGTGAAGATTTCAAGTTTCTAGAAGCTGTACATGATAGTTATCTATTTCAACATGTAACTTCGCCGACAAGGGGCATAGGATCAGACAAGCCATCCTTGATTGACCTTGTTCTCTCAAATGATGAGGGTATTGTGACCATGTAGCAATCGAAGCTCCACTAGGTAAGAGTGACCGTGCGATACTGTGTGTTAAACTGAACGTCTCTCACAAAATCAACAACAGTAAAACCCCCAGAAGAAATTATGATAAAGGTGACTATGGGAAACTGAAGGAACTACTGAACGTAGATTGGGAGCAACTACTGAACAGTCATATGGACAATATTGATAGCCAATGGCGGGCATTAAAACAAAAGTGAAAGAAGCGGAAGAGATTGCATCCCCAATGAAACAAAGTACTAACAGGATAAAAGGGCGTGTTCCACTTGTCCATAAAACTGGAGCAAAAATTAAAAGAAAAACCAGACTATGGAGGAATTACTTACAAACCAAGGACCACGAAGTTTTAAGGAATACTGTAAACTGAGAAATAACATAAGAAGACTGACCAGAAAGCTGTTAAAACATATGAGAGCAGCTTAGCTAAACAAGTTGGACAGAACCCAAAGAAATTTTGGAACTATGTCAATACTAAAACAAAAGTAAAGAGTGGAATACCTCATCTATCGAAGAGTGGTGACGAAAAAGGAGATCTGACCATTAATGAAGCTGAAAAAGCTGAGGTTCTTGAGTACCTGAGTAATGGCAATTTGTAATTTGGATGGAAACTTTTGGAAATATCGCCGAACAAAGTTGTAACAAGGGTGCTGTCGGGCGTACGTGGACGCTATAGTCTACGCTGTTTCCGGCCCATCTGCCATAGCTGTGGTGGCGGGGTTAAAATCGTAAAAGTCAAAACCAGCCCGTCAAAGCAGGACTCCCGTCTGAAAACAACACAGCTATGGACCCACAGCTAATACCCGAACACCTTTTCTATTCGGATATCCCCCCCCTCCAAGGATAAGCTCTTTGGGTACATATACATGAGCATATGAAGGAGTAATTTTGATGTATACATTGAAGGAGCCACCGTCCCGTCCAACTTACGACGGTCATGTCGCTCAACTACGAGGTTATCATTTGATAATGACTATATCTACTATAACAGTGACTCGGAGTTTGATAGTTTACTGTTTACAACTCCGCGTGTCAAGAAATTGAAGACAGCTGAAGGGTGTAGTGCATCATCGAGCGAATTTGCTGCAAAATCTACTGTTGAGTCGATGGATTTGTTGCATACCATTGCCAATGAAAATGCTAACCCCGGTGTTTGCAGCGGAAGTAGCCAACCTTTCAGTTTGCAGTGGTCGAGTAGTAATGTTGCTGAACTAATAACTGACTCGAAGTTAGGTAAAAGTAAGAAGAAAAAACTGAAAGATAGCATCCTGAGAAAAAATCCGGAGAAGTTAATTGTTGACTACAGGTCTGAATTTAACCCGGATGGTTCTGTCAACAAGATACCGTGTGATGCCATTTTATTCACTACAGAAGTAACCCTGTGGCAAGATCGTATTAAGCACTACTTTAATGATTTGAACTCCTCAATAAGTGTTTCTAATATTCCAGGTGGCACCCAATATCACATTAATAAGCAAGTAGATGGTGAACAGACTTCATTTATTGCAGTTTCCATTTATAACAGGGGAACAATCATGGTCCAGGGTAGCGCAGCTCATCTCAGACTTTGGATAAAGTCGTTTGATACTTTGATGTCATATGATGGTACAGAAGATAGTGATACAGACCATGATTCAGATGTAGAGGGAGAAATGAAGGCCAAGAGCTATGAATCTGACCCAGAAGTGTCTACAGGGGATATTGGCTCTGTTCGGACATCTACTGTTAAGAGTTCTGTTAACAGCTGTGATATGGAGTCACCGGTAGAGTCGGACTTCACTATCATTCCGGACACGGATGTTACATTGTCTTTCACCAGCAAGAACGTTACCAGCAGTACTTCCAAGCACAACGTTACACGTGAGGCACCACCTGTTAAGGACGTCAACCCAGTAATTGACTCAGATAGTGAGTGGTCATCCTGTTCGGGTGATATACGTGTTCCAAAATCACCTGCTTTTACTGCTTCCAAAATTGTAAAGTCCAGGAACAGACGTGACAAATCTTGTAATTATGTATCATGTAATAAACTCTATAGTGTATTGAAAGTATTGAGGGTATGGTACAAGACTTACAGGGCAGTCTTGTATCAGCAATACAAGAGATTTCCCAGATCAGAGAAGATTACAGAGATGAAATTGTCCGCTTTTCAAATAAAGTCAAAGTGGAAAAGCAAGATTTGACGATGAAGTAAAGTTGTAAATGCACAGAAAGAATGTCTACATTATCAGAAATTGATGCACTTCGTATAGAGGTAAATAATTTGAAAGCAGAAATGAAATGTATGAAAGCTGAATTTCTTTCAAGATGTAACAGAGTAAGTGGTAAAAGTAGTACCTCATTTACTAATGTTTGTCAGAAAGTTGATGTTGCTATTCAATCTGATATGAATGAAATACCAACTGTAAATGGCTTTGTTGATACTGCTGTGCAAACTAATATCCGGCCTGATCCTTTTCATACAGTGCCTAATATTGGTAATGTTGATTCTGCTATTCAAGCAGATATTTCTAAGAATAGCTCTACACCAAGTTATGATGTAAATGTAAGTACTTCAAACAGATTCAGTGTACTTTCTGAATTGGGAGAGTCAGACTCTCCAAGGGTCACTACCAGTGTTCAAACAGAATCAACAAAACCTAGTATGGCCTATCATCATCACAGTGAGAAAAGAAGCTATGCCCATAGTAGTAATGTTCCTTATGAGAATTCTCATTTCAAAGCTCAGAATCAGAGATCAGTTTTGCTTATTACTGATTCAACTGGTAAGTTTATTGATCAGAAACGTATCTTGCCAGGTTCATATGTACATAAAGTGAGGGCTTCAAATTTTCAAGAAGCCAAAGCTGTCCTTGTACAGTACAGTAAACCTGAGATTGTCACTGATGTTATTATCAATCTGGGAACAAATGATATTGCCTCTATTCCACTTGATGATTGCAGGAATATGTTTGATGAGGTCATCAATGAGTGTAATATAAATTTCTGCTCAGCTAATGTTTTTGTAAACAGTATCCTACCAAGATATGATATTGAGATTGAGGATGCTTTATGTGAAATGAATAACCACATGTTAATTGCCTGTCGTAAAATGACATTGACTCATTTGAGCTTTTCAAGAGATGTAATAGAAACTTGTTTAACAGAGATGGGTTACATTTGAATCGCAGTGGTACTGCTGAGCTTGCGATGTCTATCAGAAGAGCTGTGTATGGGAAGACTACCAGAGTTACCATAGGTAACAAAAATAGATGGCATGTACGTAATGTTGATATGCAGTCTGAGAATAACACAATGCAGTTTAGTAGTTAAAACTAGCAGACCAATACCTGTTCATGTGAGCTACAGTCGCTCAAAACGTGTCCCATTTAGAGGCAGAAACACGACCCCTGTGAAAAATGGGAGTGATTTTGTTTATCACAGTGAGAAGCAATCAAATGCAAGAAATATAACACAACATCAGCTGCCTAGCTTGAATAATAACAGATTTAACGATCCTAATATTGAAGGGTCTAATGTCTCAAATTCCTGCTCCAGTGGTTTTAAACTCATGGAATTCCTTACAAAGCAATGCCGCTACACATTCTACTGGCTATGCATGGCCACGTCATGGCTATCCAATAAATGGATCTGTTTACCCAGTAAATATTGGTCAAATATACTCTGGTATATGTGCAGATGGAAATTCTAGCATGCCTTTCATCTGCCAGTCTAGTGTTGATCAAAATAGTAAAGGGACTGTACTTCCCAATCAAAATTATCTACAACAATCTCAAAGTGGAGGCTATACTAACCCAGTAGGCACTCCAAACACTTTTCATGGTTCCACAAGTGTTTCTGTGCCAAGAGGCAATTTTAGAAATGTTTACTTAAATTCCAATGTAACATCTGGAACAGTTGCTCCAGGTGCTAATGTCATGTTTTCAAACCCACAACAGTGTGTTGGTTATAGTGGGTAACTAAATTGAATAAGAACCTTTCTCTGTGTTAATTCACTTCAAATCCATGAGTGAAAAAGGGATGAGGGTGGTACGTATTTTTTCCCCTTCCTTCCTTCCTTCCTTCCCATCTTTTCATCCTTGTCTATATTGTTTTTTTCCCTCTTTCCTTTCCGTGATAAGTTCCAGTATTAGTATAATATTTGTATCATATTGCTGATTTCTCCCAGCCAAAGGTTACTCCTTTGTGCTTTATGGTATGTAATTCAAGTATGGTTGTATCAAAACCTATTATTAACTTAGCATGTTGGAATATTCAAGGTCTTTCTGATAGTAAGATGTCTGACCCCGATTTCCTTGGTAGGGTTATGAAATTTGACATTTTTGGAATTGTTGAATCATGGTCATCTTCTGACCAGTGTATTTCTATTGATGATTACTATTGTTATAATTCTTATAGATCTATGGGTGTTATTGGTCGAAAAACTAGTGGAGGCATTTGTGTATTTATTAAAAACTCCTTACGAGCTGGTGTTATAAATTTACAAAAGAAACATGATTTTGCTGTTTGGCTAAGATTAGATAAGTCATTTTTTAATATCAGTCATGACGTTTTCATTTGCTTTGTCTACTTTCCTCCCGAAAATTCAGGTTACATGTTACGAATGACAAAAAGACAAAAATTGTTACTGATTTTGATCCTTATGAAATGATTGAAAAGGAGTTGCAAACCTATCTGTCTTCTGGTAAAGTCATCATGTTGGGTGACTTCAATGCACGCACAGGTACGTTAGAGGATTTTATTTCTGATCAGCTACCCCAAAATCTGGAAAATGATTATGATGAATCTGTCTTTGCTAGAAAGAACATAGATAATTTGTTAATCCTTATGCCAGGAAGTTAATATCTCTCTGTACAACAAGTAGATTATTAGTTTTAAATGGCCGTGTCAGTGGTGATCTGTTGGGCATGACAACTTGCTATCATAATAATGGTTGTAGCACAGTAGATTATGGTACTGTTAGTCATGGTGTTTTACAGCTGTGTGAATATTTTCACGTAGATTATCCAAGTCATTTATCTGATCACTGTATAATTTCACTTGGTTTTAAGTTACCACATGTTCAATTCAATACACAGTATGACAACCTTCTCAGTGCTTTACCAAACTCTTATATTTGGTCAAATTCGGAACTATTTATTAAGGGATTAAATAATCCAATGGTTAAAAACCACATTAATTTGTTATTAAGTAAGAAATATGATGTTGACATGTGTGGCATTAATTTGTTAGTTGGTGATTTTGTTAAGATCATCCACATGGCATGTAAAAATCTTAAAATGAGAACAAAACAAAAGAAGAGAAAAATCAACAAACCATGGTATGATTACTCGTGTTATGAATTGAAAAGGCAGACTTGTAAGATGGGTAAACTTTTACACAAAAACCCCTATGACCCAGTCATTAGAGGCATATTTTTCCGTTATAAAAAAATGTACACTAAGACTGTAAGACACCGTAAGCGTTCATTTAGAGAAAATATGTTAACAATTATTGCAGATGCTGAAAAGAAAAATCCAAAGAAATTTTGGAAGTCGGTTAATACCCTAAAAAACAAAAATAACTCTGCTAGTGACAGAATTTCTCCTGATGCTTGGTACAACCACTTTAAATCACTTGCACAGAAAGGTTTACATTCTCAACATTTTGATACCAATTTTCAGGCAAAGGTCAAGAAACAGCTTGCTAATGGTTTTAAGTTTTCTTATAATGCAATTCTTGACTCTGATGTTGCTGCCAGTGAAGTGTCAGCTGCAATCAGATCTCTAAAATCAGGGAAAGCCTGTGGTGATGATGCAATTTTAAATGAAATAATTAAAAGTGGTTCTGCCATTTTGATGCCAGCTTTACTTAAGATTTTCAATACTGTGTTGAGTTCTGAACTTTTTCCTACTATTTGGGCCAAAGGACATATAGTGCCTATCCACAAGTCTGGGTCAGAATATGACCCTACAAATTACAGAGGTATTACTTTTAGTAGTTGTATTGGTAAACTTTTTACTGTGATTCTCAATAACAGAGCAAACAAGTTTATTAACGGGAATATTTACTTAATTGTGAACAAATAGGTTTTCAAAAAGGTCATCGCACTTCAGATCACATTTTTGTATTGAAATCTCTTATCAATTACTACAAGCACAAGAGTAGATCTAGACATTTATTTACATGCTTTGTTGACCTCCAGAAAGCTTTTGACAGTGTCTGGCATAGGGATTGTTTATAAGTTATCTAAACAAGGTTTTAGCAGTAAGTTTTTAAATATTATCAAGTCTCTGTATGACAACATTACATCTTGTATCAAGTTACCATCTGGTTTTACTAAATATTTTCATTCACACATTGGTACAGTACCAGACAAGGCTGCAATCTCAGTCCTACATTGTTTAATCTCTTTTGAATGATTTGCCATCTATACTTAACAGAGAATGTATTGATGCTCCATTACTAGTCAATAGAAAACTACCAATACTTATGTTTGCTGATGATATTGTACTTTTATCAACCACAGTGCATGGTTTACAGCATTCACTTCAACTGCTTGAATCTTATTGTAGTAAATGGCAACTTTCAATAAGCCTCAAGAAAACAAAAGTTAGGGTTTTCAATGCTAATTTTAATGCCCACAAATTTAGTATCTTTATCCAAAAGAAAAAATTGGAGATTGTTCCCTCCTATACCTACTTGGGTATTACTTTTACTTCATCTGCGAACTTTAAAAAAGCCAGGTCAGTTTTGAAAAACAAAGCATCGAGGGCGTTGTTCGCTTACATGAAAGCTTTCAACTCTCTCAATGGAACACCAGTTGGGGTTCAATTACATTTATTTGATTCTTTAGTAAAACCTGTGTTGCTTTATGGATCTGAGGTGTGGGGTGCTTACTTATTCAGAAAAGTCAGTGTGGAAAGATTTACAGATTATTTTGCAAAACCTGTCAGTGAATTTGATTTAATTTATATGAAAGCATGTAAACACATTCTTGGCGTTAGTAAAACTGCCAGCATCTATGCTTGTCTTGGTGAACTTGGGCGTTACCCGTTACTGATATCAGTTATTTTGAATGTTATTAAATTTTGGGTTCGCCTTAAGAATGTGTCCAAGGGCAGTTTGCTGTATACTGCATTGAACTCGAAAAAAGCTTACACAAGAAAGGTTTCTCGTGTTTCTTACATTTTGTTGAGTCTGTTCTTCTACTGTGCAATTCTAGCATTTTGAATTGTGAGAAATGTAAACCTTCAACAGTTATCGAACTTGTGAAAAAGTCTTTAAAGTCTAAATTTAAGGAAGCCTGGAAAAATGCCTTGTCAAAAAATAACAAATTAAATGTATACTGTAGTATTAAAAACATGTTTAATGTGAAAAATATCTATCACTTAAGTCTCCATTTCACAGAATTGCTTTGACAAGGGCAAGAATTTCTGATCATACTTTTGCAATAGAAATGGTCATTTTAAAAACATTCCAAGACATCTTAGACTTTGTACCCTTTGTCATTCTGGTGTTGGTGATGAAATCCATTGTATTTTATTATGTCCAAGTAAACCAGCACACACTGTACGAACAATTTACTTAGAAATGATTTTTAACATTCAGAACCAGCTAAAATGCTTTGACAATGATTCTCTTTTTAAGTACTTTTTGTCATGTACTGACAGTTGCATTGTTCATGTTGTTGCAAAATACATGAATGAATTGTTACAGATTTTCAGTCAGAAAGTTTAATTACTTTTGAGCTAATGTGAATGAAGTGAATCTGAAAACTCTTCAGTGTTATACATTTTCTTCCCCTTCTCTTTCTTTCTGAGCCAATGTCATTATTGTGAACACGGCTAATAAATAAATAAATATGCATATACAGGCGATCGCGTGTTGGCCTGACGTGACCTCTATCTTCAAGTCTCCACTGCATCACGGGCAGATCGTCAAAAATGGCTGACCGAGAGTCAGAGACAACGCGCGGGCTTCGCCACGTATCAAGAATCAACAAGCGAGTGTGTGGGTTGAACAGCCATAGTCAAGACACACCTCTGACCACGAATGATTTGCGCGATTGTCTGCGTGCATAATTTAGAGGTTGAGTTACCCTTACCTGCAAGGTATCTGTTGATAGCGACGAAGTAGTGTTACTTCTATATCTCTATATCGGCTGGAAGACGAATACAGTCATATTATTTCTCGCGATTCGATAGTAAGCCTTATAGACAGAAATTGATGCCATCGCGCTACGTGGCATTGGTAATTAATGCGTGGGCGGGGCCGCTTAAGGAAGTACCACCATTAACAGAATTGAGAAACATGCATCAGCTATTAAACATATTATGATTTCCTCAACTAACAGCGTTACAATCTAAATATATCCCTCCCTGTTACAAATGCAGATTGAGTACAATGAATTTGGGGAATTTTACCACTATCCTATACTTGTCATCTTTAAGGTGAAGTACTACGAATTACGTCAAAATTAAGTTGTGGTGTCATTTTCTTGAAACTTTGCACAAATATTCTTGGAAGTTTTGCAAGTGCAAAAATGAAATAAAAAATGGGGTTCACCACGCTTGTTTCCATGGAAACGGACGTTAAAATGGCGTCGTTAGAAATAAATAAAAATGATGTAATTCACTTAAAATAAAGAAAGCAATTATAAAACGCTTAGTAAATGAGTTAATTTTAATAAATACCAAGACTTAAGATCAATATTTATTGAATGTATAGTTTTCATGATGTTTGTGAAGAAATTTTAACATAAGTATCGATTACAAAATGACGATATCGAAATTATATCACTATATAATTTTCGAACTTTCTTCCTGTCGCTTTGAATGGTGTCATTTGACCAAACTTGGCGAATAAACTCCTGACATAATACCATTTAGTTTACACTTTTAATAAAAGGGTGTCACAACGCTACTTTTTACAATATCTCCAGGTGAATGGGTAATTTGCGCCATATAAATGGGAGAGAAATGTTAATTTTTTGCTCATATTGAATAAAAACCAGCTTCCTAGGGGGTCAAAATATGACAAGGTTATAGGTCACATGTATTTCTAAGACACTGGGTCAAAAAATTGGGTAAAAGCGCAATTTCAACAATGACAGGTGATGTTAAATACATGCGCTACAAAATAACCCATTTGCGGCAGGCTGGAGTTATATCTGCGCAGAAACGTTCTAAAGCGTGTGCGCGTCCGAATTCGTCGCCCTTCACCTTAATACGATTTTTCACCCTAAGGGATTCGTGCATCAAAACTTTAACGCGGTCGACAGGTGAACACATAAGAGTAAGACTAAGCCAAAGTAAAAATTTAGGTCATACATGAATTTCATTCCAAAAATGCCTAAAAAGTTGAAAAGACGCATAATAAATAGAGCTATTGTCACGAACACACAGAATTTTTTGCTATGACAACATGATGATTATGTTAGTGTTAAAAGTAGATCACGATTTCTAACTTTGTTATGTATTACAACATGTAGTTTGCAATTTGCACCCAAGACAAAATCTATTCAAGGAAAGTTTCCTGAACTGAATATGCGGGCATTTATTGTGTCATCGTTTCATTTAACTGATAATCATCAATCATTATCGTTGAGTGAATGTAAACGTCGAGAAATTTTAATAATTTGTTTTCATATCAACAAACAATTAAACTGAAGTTCCATTTACTAACTTTAACATCCTGGGTTCGAGAACCACAAAAATGAAATGAAAGATATCGTCCTTGACCACTGCAAACACTTTGGAGATACGTATCATACAGTTATACATGATCAGTATCACACAAACACGCATACACACACACACTCTCTCTCTCTCTCCCTCTGTCTCTCTCTCTCACTCACTCTCTCTCTCTCTCTCTCTCTCTCTCTCTCTCTCTTCTCTCTCTCTCTCTCTCTCTCTCTCTCTCCTACCCACAGAGAATGAGATAAAATAGATACAACAGCTGTCCCCTTACTCTTCCCGCCTTTTCTGCACTCAGCATCTTTCATTTCACTTCACCGTACAGCTCTCATGGGGGTCTGCGTCAAAAACATTGCCGTAAACAGGCTTTGGGGTATAAAGATATTCCTTCAAGATTCCTTCCCTTTCACCGCAATGGTTTGGCCCAAACCCATTAACATCGCTGATGATGGCAGACGTGTGCTGACATGGATTTAGGGCGAACAATTGTTTTATTCATAGTCAAGTGAGTCAGAAGTATTTAAAGTTCATCTCAGAATCCATGTGGCTCCTAGAATGTCATAGTAAAAGTTACTGACAAGCATGGCTTCATGTAGAGAATTTTAAGGATTTGTTCTGCCATAAACAAATCACATAAAGACGAACAAAAAAGCTGTTTCGCAACATGATACGTCAAGGATATTTTGATGACTCGGAACACTTGAGGGAATTTTCACCAGTCTGTGCAAGAACACTGATCTTCACACGATGTATATTCGTAGCTGCATGTATGTTTCTCATTTGCAGGAAGATGGATATTTTGTTTATCAATGACTATCGCCACGCAAATATTTTTGCTGTAGTGACCTACATATCGATACTGATGAGATATTAATTTTTTTATCAGAGGAAACACACGTGGATACGAATAATTTCTCAGCAGAACTTTCAAGGTTAGCTAGCATCTTACAGATGCTTTCAAGACTTTATTTCATCGCGCAGTAAGAATTGTATAATAAGCAAAACTCCCGCACGAGTATCACCATATGATTTTGATTACATTTTAAAATCGAATATCGGTACTGTTTGTTGACTTAAATGATGCAATTCGCGATAGTAGTTGATACAGCAACATAATCATATATGAAAGGTAACATCAGGTCTGAGTCGTAAAATAAATTGGAGATTTTTAAACATTCATGAAAGACCAGCTTCAGTAGCTCATTTCACTGCACGGACCAAATGCAAAATTATTGTTTGTTTGTCTTGTTATATTCAAAGAGAGTTAATGTAGATATGTGTAAGGGTCATTGCGCAGAATTTCTAGTTTACAGTCTAACCCTAAACTTTCGAAACGGGTTAACAGTGTCAATGGGCGGAGGAGCTTTTTGCCATATTTTGTTAGAATCGGGAAGCTTCTTTGAAAAACTATTCCCTCCAGAAATTTCCTCGTAGGCTCTGAAAAGAGGAGCTTTTCAAAGTTCTCTTATGTTTCATACCTTTCGCTGATTCTTCTTAAATCTGAATTGCATACTTAACTTTGCGAAACCATTTGGCATATCGCTATTTTGTCTTCGTTCTCCGCGGCTTAAAACCTCAATGTGAATGGAGAGATTTTGCGAACAATGTGACGCTCGACCGTTGTACGACTCAGATTTTACTTGCCACTATGGCGGTAAATTTGATGCTTGGGGAACCCAGAACTCAACATATGTCTTTAACCCTCCCGTCTGAGCGCCAAAGTCAATATTTGTCGCCTTGATAGAATATATCCAAGTCAATTTTTTTCAGATTTTTTGATAAAAAACGCTAGCCAATGAAATGTTATGTCCATTTGCTCCAAAATTATAAAACAAATACAGAAAAAATCATAAAAATTTGTAACATGTTGCATTGAAATTTTTTTTTCGGGGGGGAGGGGGATTACAGCCCTCAAAGGGTCATTTTAGCGGTTGGGTCGGGTTGCCAAAAAGACGTCTCCGCGGCGCGGTTATCTGTATCCTCTCTGTAGACGCAGAGAAAACAAATAAGATAAGCTTACAGAATCACCAATACCATTGATAGCTAGACATTTATCACGTCACTCGCCCTTTCTTCCAATTCAGATCACTTAGCTTAGTACTATCTTATTGCCACTCACCGATCATGCTGTTGAAATTGGACTCTTTTGCTGCGCATGCGTTTTAGCGTCTGGTATAGTATAAGTCATGTGTCTGGGGCCGCAGAGATACATCCTCGAACAGGAAACTTTATACGTCATGTCCTTTTGTCAAAATTTGGGCGTAGTTGCGTGCGCTTTAGATCATAAATAAATAATTATTTGTAATATCGAATACAATATTATACCATACCATATCCTAAACTTATATCTCAAATAATAGTCTCTCATGTATATGGTTATCGTATTAATTAACGCTGTCCCTAAACTTGTCAACCTGATGATCAATTTCAAAGAGCAATAATTTTCTCTCATAAATACTTTAACCCTTTGAATGCTGTAATTTTTCCCACCAACATTTTAGTGCAACATTTTACCAATTACATGTATTATGATTTTTTTTTTGTAATTGCTTTGATAATTTTGGACCAAATTGACATCATGTTCTATGGCTACAGTTTTTTATCAAAATTAAGGCAAAAATCTGAAAAAAATGATTGGAGTATGTTTTATTGAGGTGACAAAAATTGAATCTGGCACTCAAAGGGTTAAAAACCTGCTTGATTTAGATCTCTGAAACAAGTCCCATGCTTCTGTGACGTTTCTGGATGTGTAAACGTCTTTGTAAAAGTTCTTAATTAGTTGTGCCTTTTAATTGTTGTGTTTACGTTAAATTATAGTATCGAGTAGAGTACTCCTTCGCACATGCACTTAAGAGGTCAGTAGACATATCCGATGACATGACTGGACTGCATTCCAATGCGTCTCTTTGTCTTAGAGTGTGTAGTAATTTATCACTTCTTCTGACAGTTGTTTTTGCCAACGTGGCAGTATTAGTATTAAGATGATATTAAGTAGGGATGTTAATATGCAGATTATGCAATCATAATGAGCAAGATATTGTATGTCATTGGCTTAAGACTTTGTTCATGTGCAAAAGTAGCTTCTGATTGGCAGTGTTTTGTGTGATTTTGTTGAGTAAGCATCGGGCGCTATTCCATGCAAAGGGGAAGGATGCTGTTATGCCCAGCAGTAGTAGCAGAGATCTCTCAGCTCTGGTTTTAGAGTTTTGTAAGCTGATAGAACGGGGTTGCTGATAGAACGGAGTTGCTGTATGTGTACGAGACGTCTCAGACGTTTCGGCGGCAAGGCTTGCAGATATCCTGAGCAGCTGCTGACTTAGCCTCGAGGGGCTTCAGCATTGATCCAGAGGCCAGTGTGCAGACAGCCAACCCCACTGAGACCAGGTTCCAGTTAAGCGAGCAGAGGGGTAAGTCCAGTAAGGACTTGATTAATGGCTGTATGCTGCTCGTTCCTGTTCCCAGAGTATCACCTTAAACTCTGGTGTTGCTGCTCTAGCCTTGCTAGACTGTCTTAACAGAAAGACAGTTCGTTCCAGTACTCCGTTGCTGTCGAATAGTTCCAGTGGGCATACTTGGCATTCCAGACATTCATTCCCTGCTGAGTGGAGCTACGTACGATCCTGAGTAAAGTAAGCAGAGAGTTTAGAGAGCAGAGAGTTTAGCAGTAAAGCTGTCGCTTTAGATCCAGTTAACTGTTGCTGTAATTCCTGTTGAATGCTGTATTTAACCATTAAAGAATATAAGCCGAATGGCAGAGAGCTGTAATACACGACTTCCAGTGTTTTATTGGCCTGGGTTGGGCACAGGGAAGCCAGGAAGGACAAACAAACAAATAAACCAACAAATAAATAAATAAATAAACAAAAACGATACAAACATACAAGGAGGCATACAAATACATAAATAACAAAATAACATACACACAAACATAAACATGAACAATATCAAGAATAAATAAACATACAAACAGATAAACATCTATTCATATTTATATTCTGTCTATCTATCTATCTCTATCTATCTATCTATCTATTATCTATCTATCTATCTATCTATCTATCTATCTATCTATATATATATATATATATATATATATATATATATATATATATATATATATATATGTATATAAAAGAGACAACAGCATATGGAAAAAAAGACTGAAATAATTGACTGAACCGCTCATGCCACATATTCTACCACGGCGGTATCATTAGATAGATAGATAGACAGATAGACAGATAGACAGATAGATAGATAGATAGATAGATTGATACATTTGATATGGAATATATATATATATATATATATATATATATATATATATATATATATATATATATATATATATATATACTGAATTATTCAATTTATATTCCACTTTATGTTTTACCATTATGTGTCTTATTGTGGTGCGTTTATATACAAATGGAGATTAAAGCTATAATATTCTTTGACAGCCAATGGATGCTACTATAGGCCCTAGAGCAAAATTCACTCGTTGACAACTGCAAGCTATTGGTATATATAGTCTGCGTTGCCAAGCCAAGTGTTTCGACATGGTCAATATCCATACTTGAGCAAGGAAATCGAAGGTATTATTATTCTAGCCTTGGGTCAAGTAGGTCAAACTAAGTTAGGCACCACCTTTATGCCCTATATTGTCTATCGGTCCTTCGGTATACATTTTTCTTTCTCGATACTCGAGTATTTTACCATGTCCAATTGTTTGTTTGTAAAATTGAGATAAAATGGAACCGCAGCGTTTGTGAGGAGCTGTTACTGATTTTTAAAGTTGTCCCCAAATCTGTTGTTTAAAATTGAAAAAAAAACTACAGAAATAGCGATGGATTAATGAAGAAACAGTATAAAGTAAAAGTAAATGTGAAGTAAATGTGAAATCTCATAGTCCACCACTTGAGGGCGCCTTTCTTTGCCAAGTCGATCAACACATTGACCCAAAATGACCCCCTGTCACACATACAACACCACCGCTGCAATATCCTCGCCATATTGGCAATGTGTACAACTGCAAGAACTTCGAAGATGTTATGAGTAATTCTCGCGGGAACGCACGTTTTGATGCCAACACACAGAAACTTCATGCGCATAGCCAGTTTTCAAAGGTTTTGACATTGTGACAGCGTCAGTTTGATTTTGGGTAAGTGTTAAATTAGTCGATTTGCCACCAGACCAATAACGCAATGGCGGCAAAATGAATTTCTCGGCTACACTTCCTGGTCTGAAGTAAGTACGTTGAGTCAATCATGCTAACGGTCGATCGTTACTGTGTTTCACCGGTGCCCTACGCGACGCTGCGTAAACAGCTAGCTGTTGAGCTTATAACCTTGCATAATGCCGCACGGGGCTTCCTATCGCTGCAATTCCGTATTAAACCCGCAAGTTCCCCCGACGACTTTTGCTGCAGTGCAGCGGGGAGCTATAGGGAAAGGTTGGAGCCACCTTTCTCTGCCACACAAACTTGTTGGGAAAGGTCTTGGCTTGGACCACAACCGTTTAGGACAGATAGTGCCAAAGGAACTTGAGCAAGGCAGCGTACACCCAAGTAGTCAAGCGTGCCAGCGTTTTTTCCAGAGTACCAAGTCACTGTACGGTGTCGGTGTACCGTATATATACCTTTTGGGGTGGACCATTTGATATTGCGGCTGGGGGGGGGGGGGGGCGCTTGAAAGATCGACTCTGGAGCATTATTTTTTCTTCTCCCTGCTTCACCTGGAATCTCTTTTTTTTCAGTTTCTATTTGAAAGCCCCAATAGCTGCGAATAGACGATTTCCGCTGATTGCGAGATCTCGCGAGACTTTAATACATGCCCGTAGAAACAGGTTTCCAGCTTAGTAATACAAGTCAAACTTTGTATGGAACTAGAAAAAGTGCAGAACTGAGCAAAGGTTGCAACTTCATATATTTTATGCAGTGTTTAACGTAATTAGCGACTTGTCCTGTTTTACGCAGTTTGTCCTGTGTTGCGAGAACGCGTCCACTGCGAACCACATATTCTCGCGATATCTCGGAATGTCACGCGCGGTTCGGAACATGGTCAATTGTATGCATTATTTTCATTATTTTATTTTCAAAGCAAAGTTGGTCCATGTATATGTGCTAACTCAAGGACTTGTATAGAAGTATCACTGCTTACTAATTTGGACCTTGCCTACATGTTTTAAGAGGTTAAATAATAAACAGTTGTCGTACTCATAAAATGGCATTCCATGGAAAAGTACAAAAAAAGTATTTCCTGCACATACACATCATGATCATACCAGAAACAAGCATGATGCCATTTACTTTGAATGCACAACACACGATGGCAAACATTTTGTTGTTTAATTGTTATTTTGTCTGCCATATCATTAGTTTTTGAAAATGGAGGGAAATCTCAAATTATGTTAAAAAATTTGAATTTACATGCCACCTTCGACACTTATGTTATGCACTTTAACGAGTCTTATTCAAAGAACACTCTTGGAAACTTGAGATTACAGTAATTTTAATATTGGTTTATTACACACTCTCAGCTACTAGGGCTTTAACAGATGTATCCTACAACATGCTTTGAAAGGCAAAATAAATCATAAATTAAGGATATCATCAAGACATCCAAAAGTAGATCTATTCGTCCAACCCTTGTTACATTGTATTGTACATGTTGTGCTTAAAGTTGTTAGAAATTGAAAAAGAGTCTCAAAACGTTCAATATTGGGGTGAGTGTGCAAACCACTTTCTGTGTGCCATAACAAATACTTTGGATGTCAAACCTGGCACTTTATTGTAAAGAACAACTATGGACACAGGTTATCCAGTGCAGGCTATGTGGATAAGTTGAATATTGAGAATTCAAGATATTTTCAAGTGTAAGAATGAGAAACTATAGCAGAAGCACATTAAATAAATAGTGCTACAAAAATTTCAAATTGAAACACTGGGCACAAGTAAAACAACAGTAAACATGTGAGTTAAAATATTAATCAAATCAGGGCATTAACGAAATGAAATGTAAAAGTGGCCAAAGGGTGTGCCGAAAAATAAATATGTTAAAAAAATGGTGTACCTGAAGGGCATGTTGAAAATGAAAGATAGTATAAAATAGGGCGCCGGGGGGGGGGGGGGGGGGGGGGGGGCATGCCAAAAATTTTAAGTAAAGTTAGTCTGAAAGTAACTGTCTGTGCATTATATTTTACTTTATATCTACTGGCAACCTTTTCCATTTTTCCTGCCATCCTTGGATGGATTTTTTTTTCAAAGGTAACCTCCTGGAATCTTTTTTCCCCCCCCCCAATCTTCCAAGCCCCTCCCCCCCCCAACATCAAATGGTCCACCCCTCAGAGCGTCCCCCTTCTGTCACACACTTATAGATGACGTTTGTATCACTCTTAAATGTATGAAATTTTATTTCTTATCTGACCGCTTTAGTATGGAGAAAAAGATTGTGACGAGAATTTGTGACAGGTTGTGATATATGAGTTCTAGTTTTAGCTACATATTAACCCAATACCAAGCACTGCTGAATGTAGCGAGTGCCCTGGCTCAGTAACGGCCATTACTGATAATTGTCAGGGAAAGAACAAACTGGCTGTTCTTTGGACTTTAACCCTTTCACCACCATGGTTTGTCCCAAATCCATTGTTTTCTATGGTAAAGTTGGACCTGTATACAGGGAACTGGGGGTGAAAGGGTTAATACCTCACGCCAGGCTTGAGTGCCTCATTGTCGAAAACAACCAGACTGCCGCCATATTGTGTTCACAAGCAAGTAGTGGTACAATAGGTTTCAACTTCTGTTTTTGTCAAAGTTGATGGAAACAAAATGGATTAACGTACTTATAAAATCAAAAAGAGTATTACATTTCTTTTAATGTACAAATGTAATCATACTTGGTCAAAATTTTAAGAAAAATATTATTTAAAGCTCAAGACAACATTGTTTAATTGTCCTGATTTCAGTAATCTATGCCCTCTCTGGCCTATCGGTATCCCAAAGCTACCTTGCAATTTGGAGAAACCAAAACGTTGGATACCAGTAGATCCCTAAAACCCTGGTAAGTGCAGTGGTTCATAACATTCATATTCTTGGCAGAATGCAGGACCATTTTTGACATTTCCCCTCCTTCACCACTGCACTGAGAGTGACAACAATCAGTGTGTGTTATTTCCTTCACACAAGACAGCGTTTTGCCTCAGTTTCATTCGTACCTCAATCTCTTTACTAACAAGATGACAGTATGAATAATATTACCCCTCTAAAAACTGTAATTTTTACCCACCAAAATTTTAGTGAAGCATTTTTCCAATTTTTATGAATTTTTCTGTATTTTTTTGATGATTCTAGATCAAAAGGACACAACGTTTTACTGGCTATAATGTTTGATCAAAATCTTGGGAAACATATGAAAGAATTCTCTGAAACTGAAAAAAATTGTATGCATTATATTTTTTAAAAGGTGACAATAATTGACTTTGGCACTCAAAGGGTTAACAATGCTGTAACTACTCATATATGCTAATGTAGTTCGGAACAAACGGCAAAGATTAAGAACAGTGAATAGACCTATTCATCAGCGAGTACTTGGAGAACTGGTCAAATGTCCTGAATGGAAACAGTCCATTCTAGGGCTGGAGGATGTAGCTGGTGTTGTGAAATGTGGACAGCAGTCAGTAACTGGTTGCAGACATTTCATATCAGACCGTCTGGTCGATCTGTGTCTAAAAATTAGAAAGCTCCCCATAGCAACCAGACATGTTTTGACAGGTACACATATGTGCATGTATGTGAGTGGCACATTTTGTTGGAATGAATACTAGACTGAGACCTTTAAAATTATACAGACGCTTGTGAAAATTCCTTGGAGGAGAGGCATCTTGTCAGAAAAGAAAACGAGAAAATCTGATCGTTTTCTGTGTTCAATGTGGCACTAGGTCAAATAGACAATATATTGAAAGTTGAATTAGCCTTGCCTTTTCTGTATATTTCACATCAAGCAATTCAATGTTTTTGGGTATTATGTGCAACAAAAGTGAAAGACTTATTTTTTGCTCAAACTTTCCTCTTGAAACTGTCAACTTTTCTCTTACCAAATCAAGAATAAATGTCAGGGTTACTGTGGAAAGTTTGGTATTGAGAAACAAATAACCAAATATTTTACCAATATTTGAAATTCAAAATGGCCGCTACTCATGTGTTAACTCGATAGGGAGGAATAGAAACTTCAATTTTCAAAAAACTAAGATGGTGAAAATTTTTCTTATTTTCGAGAGCGTTAAAATGAGTGCTCACAAATGGTAGATCAATAAAGATTTATAAAAGTTTGAGAGTTCCCAACCACATTCTACCTCACAAATTAGCATGTACAGCTTACCATGAGTTGCACATTTTATAATTGAAATCTGTATCTGTAGCACATCGTTGTAAGTAAGAGGTATGCTTCTGCTGTTTACAAATGATTTCCCAGGCATTAGAGTGAGATGTCAGAAGAAATGACAAATATAAATAGACACACAGTTTTTCATTATGTGGCAGCAACATTCTTGTGTTGATATTGACCTACTGTGTACTTTCTGGTATGGGTCAATATAACCTGTTAACAACCCCCCCCCTTCCTGTAAATGGGTCTACATTGATAACAATTGGTTTGGGTCAAACGTGGATCAAACCATGTTGGTGATAGGGTGAGGTTGTATAAACTTTGAATTGATAATTTGAACACCCCCACCATTTCACATTACATGTATCAATCCTCATTATTGAGTAATCAGGCTTGTACCAATCCTCACTTGGGAAGAATTTGTAAGTCATCGGAGTGAAGAGTAATTACTCTTTTGTTTTCTTCCACAAGGTACAATGGCTCCCGCTGTTTTGCTCATAAATGAACGATGGGGCTCGCCGTTGGATGGTGGACCTGCAGCGGCAACACGGATGATTGTTCGCATCCTACACGCCATGGGATTGTCCGTGTACTGTACTTTCCTTGAGAGCACTCGTGAAATTGAAAAAGAGGCAGCAACCATGGGCGTTGATAGGATCGTGACCCCTGACCCAAAAGGGCGTTTACGTTTCAGGCGTCCTCATCCTGATTGGGTGTTTGCATACGAAGTATATTACCCCGACGTGAGCGAACTGAAAGATGTGAAAATTATCCTCGGTTTTGGGCTCAATACATCGGATGCAGCTTTAAGAATCTGGAAAAATGAATTCCAAAGTGCCGGATATTTCCTCGTGAACTGTTGGTCCATGGCCGACTCAACACCGAAGACTCTGGGATATAACTGGGAAGAGTTTTTCCAGCGCTGCAAGTGGCTTGTCCAAGAGAGCAAGGAAGCTGACGCTATATTTTCCGTTGGTCCCAAAGCCTACGACTACTTCCAGCCAAGATACCAGAATCTTCACAACGTCAGCCATTTCCAGCTCATGCCAATGCCCGAATGCAAAATCCTGACTCAGGGGCGTGAGGAAGTAAAAGACGGTGACGAGATTAAGATTCTGTCGTATCTGCAGTGTGGAGACATGAGAGAGATCGAAGGTCACATTGCCCTGGCGCAGTCTGTCAATCAAGCTGTTAGCACAATTTACGATGGCAACGCCGTCCTCCCGAAATGGCACATCATCGGCGTAGCCTCCGAAATGGAAGACAAGGTCATAGAAGCATTGGAGCCACACGCAACGGCAATCACTATCATTCCACGACCGATGCTGGAAAACTTCGAAACAGAGCTGCGTTCTTCAGATCTCGTTCTGATTCCTCCAATTTCAGCGTATTCTCTCCAGTTTGCTCTCAACTCCATGGCAGCGGGTGTGCCTGTTATCATTCCACGAGACTCCGACAGCCACGCCCTCGTCGCGGATAAATTCGCCGACTTCCAGTCTGATGTGTGCGTTGACATTGAAGAAAATGCAGATGCCATGGCGGAGAAGATCATGTACGTGTTGCTGAACTTGACGGAGTCCAAGGCTAAAGCTCTCAAATTGGCCGAGGCCATTCAGGAGGCAAGCAAGAGTGACATGCCGAAAGTAAACGAAGATTTTGTCAAGCGCGTCCTTACTACATTCATCGTGGATATGCCCTACCAGATGGAATGGGTTTCGTCTCTCAGCTCAGGTAATGTACCGTCTAATGTAAACAGGCCGATGTATGTGCAGTGAAACCTAATTTTGGGGAATTGTCTGAACAGACCTGCTTAGATATAAAATTATTTTCAGTCTGTCAATGTCACCACTACAAACAAGTGTTTTCAATCAGATCTAGGACAGTCACCCCCTGTATATTATCCGCCATGCACTCGCCAAACCCTAGCCTTCCTAGTCATGGATTTGACATGATTGGGTTGTGCATTTCCGGGGGATACCCTTCAGTGCTTTTTTGTTGTGTGTTTATATGTCAGTCTTCACAGTATTTATGCTATGATTTTAAGGCTGTGATGGGTACAGACAATATGAAAAGATCAATGTCACCCTGTGTCTATATTCTGCATCAATAATGAGGACCATCAGCGACAATGCCTACTTTATGACTGCTAAACTCTTTGCAAATGTACTGCAGTCTCTCACCAATTTTTACCTAAGTTCGGAATATTAATTCAAAACTGTTACAAGCCTACAGTTGCAATTGGTGTTACAATATCGTGGGTTCCATATGTACAAGAGTAAAATGATTCTAGTACAAATGCAACTGCAACGAACAGATGCAAGAATGTCAAAATGTACCAAGATGCATCTCTTGTGATTGCCACATGTGATATTTGACCGACAAGTGATGTGCTTGTAACCTACATTTGACACAAAACTAACATTTGACATTTGACCTACACTGTGACATTATGTACTGACACCGATGGTGTGCTTCTTCCTTAGAAACAGCTGCCGCTAGCAACGAGTTAGCGCAGAGAATGGATCAGAAGTGGAAACAGAGCAGAAACCCATGTGAGTACTGTGATTGTCATTGGCATATGTGTTTGACTACTGTACGGCTTTGTGGTTAGGGCAAGACAAAATAAAATTTG